>NC_089250.1:255645076-255951317 GCF_963930625.1 Muntiacus reevesi
CATTGCCTGGCACATAAGTAACACTTGGTAGGTGGTGTCTGTTCTCATTACAGTGAGTCTGATGCTTGGTTAGTAGCCTATTCTACCTGTTCTGTTTACTCCAGCCAGGGGTTCTGGCATAGGAAGGGAGGCCATCTGCAAGGGTGGGAGACCTTTCAGATGCTTGGTTGGGTGGACAGAATTTCCCATCTCAGTCTTAGAGTGTCCTTGTCAGTCTGTGGTGGACTTAGGTATAATTTTTAAGGGCCTTTAACCAAAAAGTTATGTAGAGATATAAGATACTGTTTGTTCATAGGTGGCTGCAAATGTCAGCCTATTTCTTTATTTCTTCTGTGAAAAAAGGCAACTTATTTTTTTAGTTACACAATTATATGTTACTTGAAAATTTAAAAATTTAGAAATGTAGAAAGCTTAAGTCTCTTGGAATCCCCCTTTCACAGAGATAACCACCAACACTTTGATAACATATTTTTCCAAACTTGCCCCATCTTTTTCTCTCTTGTCTCTGAAAACCAAATCATTTCTTCTTTAAAAATGAGATTATTAATGTGAATATGATAATTTGTTCATACTCAGTTTTTCTGCTCTTTGACAATTTGAGTGATGTGCAGCCTTCTGAGCTGGGACGTGGTCTGACATCTTATTTATTTCTAAGGCTTTATTCTCCTGAGATGGCCCTCCCTCAAGGATGTATTTCAACCTTTTAGGTCTCAGGTGATGTGAGTGTGTACAACACGCACCCTTGCCACCCCAGTGGTACGGCCACTGGGGCCCTGGTTGCAGGTGTCCTTGTGTGACCGACATCCCAGCTCAGACGTCCGTGAGGTCAGAGGTTGGGCCTGCGTGTTCACTCTGTATCCTCAGCATTTGGCGTGAGCTGGTTAAGTGGGGTACTGAAGAAAAGCACATGTTATCTAGTGAAAACGGACAGTTTTAGACTCAAGTACATTAATGTTTGGCATGTATATTAATTAATACTGTGATGTTTTTCAGCTAGCGAGCCAGCACCCCAGGAGCCTGCTCCGTTCTTCCCGATTCAGAAGATGCAGATAGATGAAAGAGAGGAGTTCGGCCCACGGCTGCCCCCAGTCTTCTGCCCCAGTGAGTCGAGAGTGCTTTGCGTCATCCATTTGCATGGACACCAGTCTCCTCCTAAGATAGGATAACTCTAATCACGTCGTTCCACCCACCAACATAATCCAGCATGGGTCCGCCTTCTGTTCTCAGTCACACTTAGAGAATCAGTGCTTCCACCTTGTACCTAAATGATAGTAGCTGCTCTTCAGTCTCAGACACCTGCAGTTTTTTTAAAAAAAAACCTTTTTAACAGAAGGGTCCTTAGTATCTCAAAATTTATCACTTATAGACATTTTTTTTAAAATGTCCTAAATTAAAAATCTAGGACACGAAGATGGAACAGGAATTGTAGAGAGAAGGCTATTGAGGCTTTTTTTTAATCCTTTGGCTAATATAGCAAAAAAATAAATAAATAAAACTAATCCTTTCAGCAGTAAATATAGCTCATCCTCCTCCCCCAGTGTCTGTTGACAACTTCTATTTGTTGCCAGCTTAAATTGACTTCTCACATAAAATGTATATACTGGTTTATCATCTCTTTGAAAGCTGGGTTAACACACGTCTGATAACAGGGCCCAGATGTATAAATGACATAAAATTCTATTACCTACTGTATAGTTTTCTGTAGTGTCCACTTACACATATCGGTTTGGTTAATTAACCCAGCCTTCAAAGAAGTGATAGAAAGCAGAGAGGAGTAAAAAGTGTGAGCTTTTGAAAAATTGTGATGAATGTATTTCTCATCTCTATAATTGTTCAGATCTTTAGTTTAAAATACGTGTGTCTGTACCTGAAAGCTAAGTTACTTATGACTGTTTCCCAGAATGGCCCTTGATATCCTTGTAATAGTTAATAACCTAATTTGGTCTATGGGTTATTTTCTAAAAACTAGCATTAAAAACAATAGTTTGGGGAGGTCAAATTTGGAAATATCTGACCAAACTATAATACTAGAAAGTTGCAGATATCTGTTAACGTGGTTTGAAAAATAAACTGTATTCATGAAATATCTTGGAGCTTTTTTTTTAGGTAGATGAAAGTTGATTTAAGGGCTTACAGTGTTTCTACTCTAGGTAGTTTTCTGCTGGTTTGATGACTGGAAGTTCATGAAAACGTTTCGATCAGAATTTGGAGATAGAGAATTTGGGCTCATGCAACTTGTTTAGTCATTTTTAATGATCACGTACATGATGTTCTTTTGATGCTAATTTTTTAGCGTTTCCAGTTATAAGTCAAACTCATATGAAATGTGCTTTTGGAAAGGGAGGAGGCTTTCAGAGGGGCTGGCAGTTATGGCTTTGGGGTTCATATTTATGGTCCCTTCTGATCCTCTCTATGTCCCTAAGGGGATAGAGATTCTTGTTTTCCCCTTTTTTCAGATGGGAAAACAGACTTGGGGAGCTTTAACAACGTGTCAAAGATCACAGAGCTGGTGACATAGCCAGATGCAGATTCTGATCCGTCTTTGAGTTTACCCAAGGATGTTAAATTACAGAAAGCTTGTAGGCATTCTGGTCTGACTTTATCTTCATCTGGCAGATAAGGCTGTGTGGCCAAACAGCAGTTGGATCAAACAGGTCTTAGGTTGAGGTTTCTGGCAGTTTCTAAATATGGAGCTACAGTGTGACGCGCTAATCTGCTTGTTTACCATCGAGGTAGGGCTGGAGCTCTGCCTTAATGGTAAACATTCTATCTGCGTCATTACTGAATTCAGTAATTTAGCCTTTTTTTCCCCTTGGTGCCTCTAGTTCATGTCTTTATTACATCTGTGTTTCAGATGCACGTCAAAAACCTGAGGCACCTCTCAAAGAGAAACATAAAAAGAACAAAGAAAAACACAGGACCAAGAAAGAGCATAGACGGAAGAAAGAGAAGGTGAGTGACTTCTGGGTGTGTGGCGTCAGATGCCCCAGCCTCCAGGAGTGACCCAGGAAACCAGTCAAAGAGGGATAGGGCCACAACAGGTCTCTCACTGACTTGACTGAATATCAGTTCAGTGTAACCCCTTGATTTTCAAAAACACTTTGTTTTTCTTTCAGACAGAATATTTTAATTTATCCAGTTGTACTTAAATTTTTTTTTTAAATTCATGAACATTAAAAAGTAGGAAATAAGGACATTTAATATCACAGGCTTGGGAATTCCTTCATGGTCCAGTGGTTAGGACTCAGCATTTCCACTGCAAGGACCTGAGTTCTGTCCCTCCTCGGGGACCTAAAGTCCCACAGGTTATGCAGCCAAAAATACATAAATAAATATCTTAGAGTAATGGTTGAGTATTAAGTAATAAAACAGTTAATTACTAACTTTAATGAAGTAATTGTTTAATTAAATAATAAAAACATTTAATATTGATTATTGTTCAATATAAAAAGAAGGTATTAGTTTGAATACTTCTCAACTACTTTGTCATCACTACAAATAGACACTTGGATCTGTAGCTTGTCATTTGAAGTGACGGACACTTGAAGATCACCGTTGACAGCCCTTACCTCGACATCGGTATCTTCTTTTGCATTATGGTGCAGATGTTTAATTCAGTTAACATTAGTGCTGGGCTCCCACAGTGGTCTGGGCAGTAGGAGAACTGATTAGAAACAGCTCCCCTTTAGCTCCCAGAAAACAGGATTCTCGAGCATGGAAGATAAGAGAAGTTCTCCTGGAGTGAAAGGAAAGGAATGGGTGCTGACAGGTTTGAAAACCAGACTCTCTTGTTTCTCAACGGCCTATGTGTTGTTCTTTAACCTTCTGCCAGTTTTTCCTTCGTGCTTAACCACTGGACCACCAGGGAAAGCCCTTTGGTTTTTTTTTGAATGACTGCAGCAACCAAATGCCTCATTAGCCTGTAATTGTGCTGAGTAAGGGACGGAAACACCCATTTGTTCTCCTTAAATTTATTTATTTACTCTTTTCAGAAAAAGAAGCACCGGAAGCACAAGCACAAAGGCAAGCAAAAGAGTAAAAGATCAGAGAAAAGCAGTAGTTCTGAGGGTACAGACAGCAGCGACAGCCAGAGTGAAGAGGGGCCCACGGACCTGTCACCCCAGGAGCTGCTGAGACGGTAGGCATCGCAGAGGCTGATTGGAGCCCTGCCGTGTTTGCTTAGAGGCAGATGTCAGGGGGATAGATTTGTGTATGGACTCAGCTTTTTAAAAAGTTAACTTTTAATTGCATAAGTAATACGTAAATATATTATTGCTGTGGAAATTCAAATCGTATAGGTAAAGCTGTGACCAGTCCCCCAAGGCTCTCTTCTCCCCGCAGTCCCCTCTGTGGTCAGTTGCTTTGTGACTTTGAGACTTTTTTACACAACTACACACACACACACACAGGGACACACACATTTTGTTTCACATTTTTAACATAAATCTATAGGAATGAACACTTGGAAGGAATAAATACCACCAAACTATTGTCAAAAGTGGCTCTATCCATTTGAATCGTGAAAGTACCTTGCTGTTACATCAGCTACAGACAGCGTGGAGATGTTTGCCAGCCTGATGGGTGAAGAATGGCAGGTCATCTTCATCGCGTTTCCTGGATCAATAACGAGGCCAAGTATCCTTTGCTTTGGGTCTCAGCGTCTGCTGTGGGCTCCTTTGTCAATAACGTGCTCCTGAACATTTCACAATGTTCTGTCCTCTGTTAGATTGTTTTTCTGGTTTTTAGGTACTGTTTTACTGATGTTTAGGAATTACTGATGTTTAGGAATTATTATTAAAAAATTACAAAAAAATTTTTTTGCCCCACACTGCAAGGCATGCAGGTAGTATCTTAGTTCCCTGTTCAGTTCAGTTCAGCTCAGTTCAGTTGCTTAGTCGTGTCCGACTCTTTGTGACCCCATGGACTGCAGCACACCAGGCCTCACTGTCTGTTACCAACTCCCAGAGCTTACTCAAACTCATGTCCATTGAGTCGGTGATGCCATCCAACCATCTCATCCTCTGTCATTCCCTTCTCCTCCCACCTTCAATCTTTCCCAGCATCACGGTCTTTTCAGATGAGTCAGTTCTTCGCATCAGGTGGCCAAAGTATTGGAGTTTCAGCTTCAACATCAGTCTTTCCAATGAATATTGAGGAGTGATTTCCTTTAAGATAGACTGGTTGGATCTCCTTGCAGTTCAAGAGACTCTCAAGAGTCTTCTCCAACACCACAGTTCAAAAGCATCAATTCTTCGGTGCTCAGCTTTCTTTATAGTCCAACTCTCAAATCCATACACGACTA
Organism: Muntiacus reevesi; assembly: GCF_963930625.1. Classification (NCBI taxonomy): domain Eukaryota; kingdom Metazoa; phylum Chordata; class Mammalia; order Artiodactyla; family Cervidae; genus Muntiacus; species Muntiacus reevesi. Next base: position 255,650,379 of record NC_089250.1, read on the forward strand.
CTGGAAAAACCAGCACTTTGACTAGATGGGCCTTTGTTGGCAAAATAATGTCTCTGCTTTTTAATATGCTGTCTAGGTTGGTCATAACTTTTCTTCCAAGGAGCAAGCGTCTTTTAATTTCATGGCTGCAGTCACCATCTGCAATGATTTTGGAGCCCCAAAAAATAAAGTCTGTCATTGTTTCCACTGTTTCCACATCTATTTGCCATGAAGTGATGGGACCAGATGCCATGATCTTAGTTTTTTGAATGTTGAGTTTTAAGCCAGCCTTTTCACTTTTATCAAGAGGCTCTTTAGTTCTTCTTAACTTTCTGCCATAAGGGTGGTGTCATCTGCATATCTGAGGTTATTGATATTTTTCTTGGCAATCTTGATTACCACTTGTGCTTCATCCAGTCCAGCATTTCTCATGATGTATTCTGCATATAAGTTAAATAAGCAGGGTGACAATATACAGCCTCGATGTACTCCTTTCCCAATTTGGAACCAGTCTGTTGTTCCATGTCCAGTTCTAACTGTTGCTTCTTGACCTGCATACAGATTTCTCAGGAGGCAGGTTAGGTGGTCTGGTATTAGCAAACCCGTGACCCTTGCAGTGGAAGCAGAGAGTCTTAACCACTGGACCACCAGAGAAGTATCCCCCTAAGCCTTTTTTTTTTTTAACATTTAAAAAACTTTTTTAGAAACTAAAACATAATTCTGAATAGTCATCCTTTTTGTTCTAGAGTGTTACCTGTTATATGACTTTTGTTGAACAGAAGCTTTAATTTTTGGTACACTCAATTTTACTAGTTCTTTTTGTTGTTGTTGGTGGTGTGTTTTACATTTTGTTTTTTTAAGGCCTTCCCTAATATAAGATTTTGTATATGTAGGTAGACTTTCCTCATACTTTTTCAGTTTTGTTTTCATTTAGTTTATTTGAGTTGTTTTGTTTTCCCTTTTTGTGAACAGAATAGTATAGGCATCCAACTTAACTTTCTCCAGATAGACAGCCAGTTGTAAATATTAATGAGAGTGAGTAAATGAGCTGTAATTTAAAAGAACCCCTGAACCCCAGGGGCTCAGCCAATGAAGCATAAATGGAATTGAGAAAATTACTCAGGATCCCTGTCTGTTCCACTGTAGCGTGTGACCCTCAGAGGAGGGGAATGGCTTGAAAGATGGTTCTGGAGGTGGTTTTGGCCCTGCTTGCACATTCTGGCTCCTCTTCCCTCCCAGCCCATAGCCCAGGGCAGCTCGACGACCCTGCTGTCCACCACAGGACTGGGTAGGGCCCAGGATGAAGAGGGACAAAACAGGCTTCTCTTGTTGTGGAGCATGGGTTCTAGGGAGCATGGGCTCAGCAATCGGGTTCCCAGGTTCTAGAGCATAAGCTCAGTAGTTGTGGTGTACGGGCTTAGTTGCTCCGAGGCATGTGGGTACTTCCTGGACCCAAGGCAGATCTTAACCACTGGACCACCAGGGAAGCCCGTCCACTCCATTTTAATTACTATGGCCTTATAGTTATTTTGCTATCTGGAAAGACAAGTGCCAGCCCCATGTTCTTTTTCACTTATGTCTTCCCAGTAGACAGGGCATTCTCATGGTTCAAACACACAAAGACATGAGCATTTCAGCCCCTCGGTGCCTGTCCGGAGGGTGTGGTGGAACGTGCCGAGCATAGTGGTCAGAAAACATGGGCTGCTTGCTGATTGGCATCTGAAACCTAACAGTAAGAGGCCAAAAGCTACAGAATAGTGTATACAGTTGGTACTATCATCCTCACTCCTTTGGATTTCCCCGTGTACACCTCTATGTACATCTTTGCAGAGAAGAGGACTGGAGGGGTTCTTACACTCCTGAGAGCACTTATTGCTGAGGCAGGACCTGGGAGGGGGGGAAGGCAGGGGCAGAGGTGTGAAGTGTATTTAAATCTTACTCTCATGGTTGTTAAAGGTATAGTTTCCACATCCCCCTCAACCCTAAGCCTCCTAGACTGTCCACAGAGAGACAGGGGGCCTGTCCATCTTTTGTGCCTCACTCCACTCTGTATATTACCTGTCTGCATCTGTCTCCTGCAAGGGGTACTTTTTTTTTCCCATTTACTTTTTTGTTTGTTTGGCTGCGTTGGGTCTTAGTTGCAGCATGCGGGATCTTTTGTTGAAGCACATGGACTCTCCGGTTGTGGCACAGGGGCTTTGTTGCTCTGCAGCATGTGGGATCTTAGTTCCTGGACCCAGGGATCGAACCCACATCCCCTGCATTGCAAAGGCCGGTTCTTAACCACTGGACCACCAGGGAAGTCCCTCCTGCAAGAGGCATTTTGAGGGTCACAACCACATGGGTCTTACTTGCATCCCCAGCACCTGGCTGAGGTCTCACTCCTGTCAAGGGCCCCTGTGCTTTTCTTCAGTGATGGTATGGCCTAGTTCTAGATGGCATTGCAGTCTGCCCCCTCCCGCCCCCCGCCCAACCCCATCCTCTCCCCAGGAGACACTGATCTGTGTCTTGTCCCTCTAAGTTAGCTTTGCCCATTCTGGAATTTCACAGACCTGGAATCTTACAGTGGAGTACCCTCTTTAGTGCACTCACATCATAAGCTCATCATTCATGCATTCTCACTAGCTGAATTCACCTAGATCAAGGACTAAACCAGCACTCCAGAAACCCCCGCTCACTTACGATCCCCACCCCTAACCCCAAAGGCAGCCATTCTGGCTTCTATTGTCACTGACTACTCTTGCTTGTGTTTGAGATTTATTTAAGGGACCTGTGTACTAGGAGCTCTTGCATCTGGCCTGTGAGATTCCTCCGTATTGTCCTAGTAACAACTGGTTCGTCCTCATTGCCGTGGAGTATTCCTTAATAGGATACACCGTAGAGTATCTTTCTTTCCTGTTGTTGGGGGCCTTTGGCGTTCCAGTCTGGGGCTGTAGAGCAAGGATCTAGAGTCAGGGTGACCCAACTCTGCTTGCTGAGTTAGAGCCGCCATGAACATTCTTGTGCGCTTAAAGCTGAGTTTAAGACTGGCAGCTCAGGAGCTTCTGGCCCCAGAGCAGGCATGGTTTTTTGTTTTTTTACTTCCTTCCCAAGGGTCATACATGAGATAGGTAAGTGAAACCAGGATTAGAACTTGCTTTTATAAATGGGTCTTACTTAACATAAGAGGTGGAGTGGGTCTCTCTGTGTGTTTTGGGGGGAACAGAGTCTTAAAGAGTGCAGATTAAATGCTGCTTTCTTTCATAGTGTGGGTCACTCTCTGTATTTTGTGCCACTTTGATTTAGGGAAAGGCCTGGCATTTTCATATTCCTCCCCCACTGAACCAGCTAGTTCTTCTGTTTGTATCTAACTCTCTCTCTTTTATTTCCTCTTCCAGGCTGAAGCGTCTTCCACTAAGGAGGCAGTAATTGAATTCTGCCCTTGCCTGTCCCAATACCAGCTCTCCTCCAGGATGGAAGTTCATTGATCACTCAGTTAATACATTGTACAGATTGTATTTATATGTAAATTCATGCTGTGAAATAATTTTTTTTTTAAACCTTGACATTTCAAAGCCTGCCTTGGAAGTTTGCTGAAATTGATTTCTATTTTTAACTTCTGTTAGTGTCAGAGGAAGAAATTCAGACTGTACAGTTTAATTAAAATGGCATTTTTCTATTTTCTTCTTGATTTTTCATTCCCTGAAACTTTTAAAAACGAAATGGAAAGTGAAGGCTTTTCTCTGGTTTTGGGGTAAAGAAAGCTAGGTTCAGATAAGGACAGTCTGAGTTACTTAAGGAATTGTATGGGAGCGGGGTGGTCGCTTTCCCATTCTTGTTGTTTTCCTGGGGGTGTGGTCCCTTTCCTCCCATGGGTGGTGCTGGGAGCCAGGAGACCAGTGGGCAGCACAGCCCCAGGATCCGGGCAGGCGGCCTCAGCCTCTTCAGGAAGAAGCCACCGAAGTATCTGAGGAAGGCACTGGGACCAAGAGTGGAAGAGTGTGTGCCCACATCCGGGATCACACAGGCTGTAGGTGTTTTCACTGCAGCCCTGGGTCCCTGCTCTGAGGCCATCTCATCTGCCCTGATGAGACTTTGGGAAAAGGAGCATGCAGGGGGCTTCCCTGGCCATCCAGTGGTTAAGACTTAGCCTTCTAATGTAAGGGGGTATGGGTTCGATTCCTGGGCAGGGAGCCAAAATCCCACATGCCTCATGACCAGAAAACATTATAAAGAAAAAGCAGTATTGTAACAAATTCAATAAAGACTTTAAAATAATGGTCCATGTTAAAAACAAAACCAAACAAACTTAAGAGAGAACAGAGAAGGGGGTACTTCCCCTCCTGGTGCAGTGGTTGAGAATGGGCCTTCCAATGCAGGGGACATGGGTTCGATCCCTGGTCAGGGAACTAAGATCCCACCACTGTGGGGCAACCCTGATGCAGCCAAAACTAGCCAAGTAAACATTTTTTAAAAAATGAAAAAGTAGAGTGAAGAGTTTTTTTCCCCACTATCAAAGTAACATCATAAAATGATCAGAACAATTGTAAAAAATGAAAGAAGAAAGGCACTTCTACACCCCAGAGATGACAACCCTCGCTCTTTTGTTCTAATTTCACACAGTCATTTTCTAGCACTGACTCTGCTCCAGGACGAGTGGTGACATTTTGTTCTTTGGTTTTTCACTAGCATTATGACAGATACTTCCTTCATGCCCGTATATAGTGTGTGTACCCACCCCTACCAGCTGCGTCTTAATTAATCCAGGGTACATTCTGTAACTTACGGGTCATTTCTCTGTTGTGTTAACGTGAAGTGGGTTGGCCAGGGGCCCCTACAAGCGGTTTCATACATTTGGCCTCATTCCTCTTGCGCCCAGAAACTCGAAGCCCATTTTCCTGGGAGTAAGCATGCTGCGGGGCGAGAGGAGGCAGTGAGATCGCCGGGCTCAGGGAGGGCGCGTGGGCCCCAGGGTGGGGGCAGGGGCACGTGGCGCCACCGTTCGTGGCCAGGCCGGGCTCCGAGATGGCCTCCCAGTCCCCGGGTACTCCCGGCTCCTCAAAAAAACCCACCAAGGATGGGAAGGAGATGCCCCAGAAAAGCAACTTGCCGCTCTCCTTGCTCCACATCCGCGACGTTATGGATCGCCGGCCCAGCAAGCTGCCCTGGGTAGACGTGGTCAGGGCCTGTGGCCGCTTCAGGCTATCGCTCTTGCAGGCGCGGCGCGGCCGACTGCTGCCCACGCTTAACCCCCTAGCCGTAGGCGATGAATCGCCACCGCCCGATACTCTTTGGATGCCCTGGATGGCCCAGAAGGTGTCATGGGGTGACCAGGAGCCCCTCTCCAAGGTAAGGACCGCCCCCAAGGGGAGGGGCTGTGGCTTGTTCCCCAATCGTGGGTGAGAGCGCAAGAGCAGGAAGGGGACCTAGAGGACCAGGCGCCTGCAGTGCGGCAGCGGGAGGAGAGGCGGGAGAGCTCAGGAAAACATCCTGGGAAGAGGACCTGACTCGACCCAGACCCTGTGGGACTCTGCCTGAGCCCCTCAAATGTCCCCATGTGACGCTCCCAAGTGCATGCCCTTGGAGGATTGAAGGAGCCCTGTCACCATGAAGCACCACTAGAAGCAACAGAAAATAACAATAAAATACAGGAATAAAAACCCAACAACACGACCGTGTATTCTAAGTGATAGTTGAGAGACAATGCATTGCTAGAAAAGAAGGCTGTTGGCTGGGAAGAGGAAATAATCTGTGAACAGAACAGAGAATTCTTGGGGGTGAAAAAGAGGATTTTCAAAGCCAAAATCCTCCATGAAGGTTTTAAAAATCAGATCAGAGAACTGAAACAGAAAATTAGAAAACAAGCACATGGGATTCTCTGAGAAAAAGTATAAAGGAACAATAAATATGAGAGAAAAGTAAGGAGGAATGCAGGGAAGATGCAGAAAAGTCAATACATTGGGTTGGCCAGAAAGTTTGTTTGGGTTTTTCCATAAAAAGTTACAGAAAAAGCTAAAGGAACTTTCTGGTCAACCCTACATATATCAGAGGTGTTGGGGGTGGGGTGGGGATCAGGTGGGGGAAATAGAGAAGGAAATAAGGAAATGTCTCTGGGGTGAAGAAAGAATGGAGTGCTCATGTGAAAAGAGATGGTCAAGTTCAATTCAAGATTGGAGGGACATATAATCTACAGGGGGCCAATGCCTGAACTGCATGAACAGGAGCAATGCTGTCCCCAGATAGAAAAGCCTGGGATCAAATTGAGATGGAGGTTTCTGCAACTGTCAGAGGATCTTGGAGCCAAGTCCACAATTGGACCTGTTGAATGGCTGACTGCCTTAGTCAGCACCCCCTGCAAGGGTGCATTGGGACCTCCATGGGGAAGTCTGCTTGAAGAGAAAGCACAGGGTATATCAGTGCTTTGTTTAACTTATTTGAGTTATTCTGATTTTTAAGTAAAATTAGAGGTCATAGGAGTTGTGTTTTACTTCTGTTGTCCATAGAATATCCCCAAGATCAAATTCAATAGATATGAAAAGTGTTTTGATTTTTTTTTCAATTAGCAGTCTCTGTAGCACCCCTGCCTCCCCAACTACCCCCTTTCCCTCTACAGAGACAACAAATGTTTCTAGTTCCTTCTGTATCCTTAAAGAGGTATTTTATGCACATGCCCACAAGTGTTTTCTGATCCTTCCCTTTTTTGTTTTAACATAAATGGAAGGATACCTTAGACCTCTTCTGCAACTGGTTTAAAATTTTTTCTTTCCGTATTAATAAACAGCTTTCTTGTTCTTTTTTTTTTAAACATTTTATTTTGTATTGGGGTATAGCTGATTAGAGAGTTGGACTATAAAGAAAACTGAGCGCCGAAGAATTGATGCTTTTGAACTGTGGTGTTGGAGAAGATTCTTGAGAGTCCCTTCGACTGCAAGGAGATCCAACCAGTCCATCCTAAAGGAAATCAGCCCTGAATATTCATTGGAAGGACTGATGATGAAGATGAAACCCCAATACTTTGGCCACCTGATACGAAGAACTGACTCATTTGAAAAGACCCTGATGCTGGGAAAGAATGAGGGCAGGATGAGAAGGGGATGACAGAGGATGAGATGGTTGGATGGCATCACCGACTTGATGGACATGAATTTGAGTAAACTCCGGGAGTTGGTGATGGACAGGGAGGTCTGGGGTGCTGCAGTCCATGGGGTCACAAAGAGTCGGAACGACTGAGTGACTGAACTGAACTGACAGCTGATTAACAGTGTTGTGATACAATCAGGAGAACACTGAAGGACTCAGTCATACATATACCTGTATCCCCTTGTTCTTTTTTTGGAGAGTATTCCATTGACTGGTTGCCCCCTGGTGGATTTAACTAGTCTTGGGTGCCTGCATATTCAGATGGCTTAAATTTTTTTTGACTGCAGGATTTTATGATCCATTAAGTTAACAGAAGTTGAGAAGTTACATAAAGCTCTGGGAGGAAACTTTGTGACCTAAGCATTAATATTCTCTGCCTGGCCAAACTGCTGTCTTTGATAAAGCCAACAAAGAGACTTTTTTTTTTTTTTTTTTTTAGAGTTGCAAAAACTCTGAAAGGATGCATCTTTTTGAAGACATAGTTACTCAAGGGAGTACTCTTGCAGCAACAAAAAAGTCCTAATTAAGAACTGGAGCAAGAGAAAGCAGTTCAGGAAAAATAGAAGGGAGCAGTGACTGGAAACAGTACACTTTGGAGGTGTTTATACAGCAAGGTTAATGTGGTTGTGTAGCTCAGTGAAAATATTACAAATCATCTTTTGAAATGAAGGTGCAGGATACAAGAATGTTTTGGACGATTTCATCCAACTCTCCTGAGATGCTTTGCTAAAGAACATTCTCAGTGCTAATGTTTCATTCTGGCCTTTAAGTAATGCACACTCACACACAGATGTGTCACACACTTTAAAAATAATTGACTCTAAACCTCTCCTTGGCTCATTTAAGACGAAGTTGGAAGATCTGACCATAATCTTCCAAGCCATTTTGGCTCGAGCTCATTTCTCTGTTCTCCTCTTCACTCTGATTTGCTGACCTTCAAGACAGTCCAACTGCCATGTCCTCCTTGCTTCTCCTGGTGGATGGGGGCGCGGTGGGGGTGGTCTCTCCCTGCGCTCCATCTAGAGCCCTGATCAGCTGGCCTGGCAGTGACCTGACATCAGGTACCGCCTGTGCGGTGGCCTCGCCCGTCTCCCACCCTGATTCCTTAGAGTGGGAGCCCATCACACACCCTGGGCTGAGGTCTTTGCTCTTGGATTCCCAGTGCCCTCAGAACAGTGACAAGTCCCTGCCAGAGAGGCAGGCAGGCAAACTTGTAGAACATATTTGTGGGATGCTACACACAGCCTTCTGATGAAGGTGAAAGAGGAGAGTTAAAAAGCTGGCCTAAACCTCAACTCTTTGAGACCCTATGGACTGTAGCTGGCCAGGCTCCTCTGTCCGTGGGATTCTCCAGGCAAGAATACTGGAGTGGGTTGCCATTTCCTCCTCCATCCCTCTCCGTAATAAACCCCAGAAGAACTCTGCCCAGAAAGGTCCAGAAGCGGGTAGATGTTTCTCTCCCAATACCAAAGTTCTGTTTTTGTTATGAGAAAAAGGAGAGTTTTGTCTAGAGGCGGAGGCAGCTGCAGAGAAGGGAGCTGGGGGTGGGGGTCACCGCCTTAACGTGCGGGCTTTGGCTTGCAGGCTTTGGCTGCGGAGCATCGAGAAAAGCACAGAACGGGTCCCCCCCGGACCGCACTCGGCCACGGCTGGGGCTCCCTGGGCTCCAGGCCCCGCGCCCTGACCCGCCCCGCGCCTGCCGGCCAGGCCTCTGCCCACAGCCTGGCTCAGCTTGGCTGTGCCCCCTGGTGGCCCAGCCCCGACCTGGAGCCTCTTAGCTAGTCTCCAGGAGGCCCAGTTCCTGTCCCACTTCTCCCAGGTACCTAGAGGGGAAAGGCCCTCATTCCTCACATCCGCACACCAGCGTGTTTTCCACAGCCCCGAAACCGCTCCCCTCCCCTACATGCCCGCCTCGCCTCATCCCCGAACCTTGGGCTGAATTTGCCTCACCCCAACCTGGTCCTCCCCATCCATAGTTCCTGCATTTGTGCGGGCACTACCTGGCAGCTGAGCCTCAAATCCCTCCTCCCAGGTCCCCACAACTCAGCACTGTCAACTTAGAAAAAAAAAAATGCACGATGTAAGAGTTACCAGTTCAGTTTTATTCCTGGAGCTTGCTAAGGACTATAGCATGGGAGATGATCTCTCAGAAAACTCTGGAGGACTGCTCCAAAGAGGTAAGGGAGAAGCCAGGATATATGTGAACTTTTTGCTGGGAAAAACATAGAGGCAATCATACAAAGATGAGCACGCGCTTGCACACACACAGACACGCACACACACACACACACACACACACACTCTTCCTTTCTTTATATAGATCTGAGTTTCTGACCTATATAATTTTCCTTGTCTTAAAAGAACGTTTAACCTTTCTTGCAAGGTAGATCTACTGGGAACAAGTTTCCTCAATTTTTGTTTGTCTGGAAAGTCTTTATTTTGCCTTCACTTTTGAAGGGTAATTTTGCAGGACACAAATTTCTAGGTTGGTACGTTTTTTCTCTCACTACTTAAAATATTTCCGTCTCTTGTTACTTGCATGGCTTCTGAGGAGAACCTGGATGTCAGGCTTATCTTTGCTCCTCAGTAGGTAAAGTGTCTTTTTCCTCTGACTTCTTTCAGGCTTTAAAAAAATATATTTATCTTTATTTATTTTGCTGGGTCTCAGTTGTGGCACATGGGATCTTTAATCTTCATTGTGGCATGTGGAATCTTTAGTTGAAGCATGAAAAAGAGAAAGTGTTAGTCGTTCAGTCATGTCTGACTCTTTGCAATCCCGTGGCCTTTAGCCTGCCAGGCCTCACTATCCCTGGAATTCTCCAGGCAAAAATATTGGAGTGGGTAGACATTCCCTTCTCTCAGAGTTGAAGCATGCAAACTCTTAGCTGTGACACTTGGGATCTAGTTCCCTGACCAGGGATCACTTGGGCTCCCTGGGGAGCATGGAGTCTTAGGCACTGGACCATCAGAGAAATTCCTCTTTTGGGGTTTTTTATCTTTGATATTCTGTAGCTTTATATTGTAGGAATAGGTTTTAATTTTTTTGTGTTTATCCGGTTTTGTGTTCTCTGAGCTTCCTGGATCTATGCTTTAGTGTTTGAAATTAATTTGGGGGAAATTCTAAATAATTATTTTTTTCAGATATTTCCCTGTTCCTTTCTCTCTTCTTCTGGAATTCTTGCTATGTATATGTTATACCTCCTGTAGTTGTTCCACAGTTCTTGGATGGTCTGTTCTGGTTTTTCCTTTTCTGCTCTTTTTCCTGTTTGCTTTTCAGTTTTGAAGGTTTTTACTGAGATATTCTCAAGCTCAGAGATTCTTTCCTCAGCCAAGTGTAGTCTAATAATAAGCCTATCAAAGATATTCATCATTTCTATTATGGTGTTTTTGATCTGTAGCATTTCTTTTTGGTTCTTTCTTAGAATTTTCATCTCTCTGCTAACATTACCCATGTGTCCTTGCATAACTGTCTACTTTGCTCATTAAGCCCTTAGCATATCATCAGAGTTGTTTTAAATTCCTGGTCTGATAATTCCAACAGCCCTGCCACATCTGAGCCTGGTACTGATGTTATATTTGTGCTCTCTCTTGAAGCTGTGTTTTCTGCCTCTTGGTGTTTCTTGTCATTTTCTCTTGATAGCCAGACATGATTTAGTAGGTAAAATGAACTGCTATCAACCAGCCTTTAGTAATGTGATTGTTAGGTGTAGGGTACAGAGAAGCATTCTATAGCCCTATGATCAGGTTTCTGTCTTTTAGTGAACCTGTTGCCTCTGGATTGTTAACTTCACATGTGCTTTTTAGTCTGAAACCCCCACCCTTCACTTTTACATGGTATAGGGTGGCTAGAGCTTGCTAGGGTTGGGTACTTCTCTTTCCCCTGGTCAGTTTGTTTCTGATAAAATCTGAGCAGGTTAGACTCTGGTTAGTGTCTCCTGAGGGCAGAGCTTAAGAAGAGCAGGATGCTGTGGCATATTCAAAATGGTTCCTTTTCCCTGCTGGAAGCACAAGGGGATTTTTCTCCTGTTTTCACTGTGAGGATTAGGACTGCTTCTGGAGGTAACACTCACAAAATTGTGGATTTTTTTTTGTAGATCCATAACTGAATTCCCCTTTGGAGCTTTAACTCTCAGAGTTATCCACACCTGAGCCTCCAGCAATTGGTCAATTATAGTTCAGGTCTCCCTATCCTGGCAGTGGTTCCCATGGAGGTTGCTGCTCCTGGATTTCTGCTCTGGTAACTTGGAATTCTTTGTATTTGCCTCCCTGTCTTTCCAATTTGGGGGACAGCCATTTGGCTTGTGACCTCACTTCCTTTATGGATCTAAGAGATTTTTTCAGTTCGGTTCTTTCCTTGTTGTGAGGATGGAGTGGGGACCTTCCAAGCTTTTCACATGCCAGATCAGAAGAAAGAAGTCCTTCATTTCCTTTTTATTGTATAGTAATATTCTGTTGTATGGATATACCTCATTTTATTTATTCACTCATCAGTGGATGGACATCTGAATTGTTTCCAATTTTTCTTTTCAATTGTTAAAAAATAGAAGTGTAGTTGATTTACAATGTTGTGTTAGTTTCTGATGTAGAGCAAAGTGATTCAAAATACATATATTCAGAATATATGTATTCTGTATGTATATATTCTTTTTCAGATTATTTTTCACCATAGTTTATTATAAGATATTGAATATAGTTCCCTGTGCTATTGTAATAGGTCCTTGATGTTTATTTTGTATATAATAGTATGTATCTGCTAATCCCAAACTCCTAATTTTTCCCTATCCTCCCTTTCGTCTTTGATAACCGTAAGTTTGTTTTCTATGTCTGTGAGTCTGTTTCTGTTTCATAAATAGGTTCATTTGTATCATTTTTTCAATATTTCACATATAAGTGATATCATATATTTGTCCTTCTCTGACTTACTTCACTCAGTCTGATAATATCTAGGTTCATGCATGATGCTGCAAATGGCATTAAATCATTCATTTTTATGGCTGAGTAATATCCCACTGTATATTTGTACCATATCTTCTTTTTCCATTCATCTGTTGCTGAACATGTAAGTTGCTTTCATGCCTTAGTTATTGTAAATAATGCTGCTATGAACATTGGGGTGCATGTATCATTTCAAGACAGAGTATTCCTCTTTTTTTAATATGTGCTCAGGAATGGGATTGCTGGGTCATATGGTAACTCTATTTTTAGTTGTTAAAACCACCATACCATTTTCCATAGTGGCTGTACCAACTTACATTCTTACCAACAGTGAAGGAGCGTTCCCTTTTCTCCACATCCTCTCCAGCATTTATTATTTGTAGACTTTTTGAGGATGACCATTCTGACTGATATGAGGTGATACCTCGGTCTATTTTTGGTTTGCATTTCTCTAATAATTAGTCCATCCTAAAGGAAATCAGCCCTGAATATTCATTGGAAGGACTGATGCTAAAGCTGAAACTCCAATACTTTGGCCACCTGATGCTAAGAATTGACTCATTTGAAAAGACCCCGATGCTGAGAAAGATTGAAGGCAGGAGGAGAAGGGGATGACAGAGGATGAGATGGTTGGATGGCATCACCGACTCAATGGATATGAGTTTGAGTAAACTCTGGGAGTTGGTGATGGACTGGGAGGCCTGGCGTGCTGCAGTCCATGGGGTTGCAAAGAGCTGGACACGACTGAGTGAGTGAACTGAACTGAACTGAATAATTAGTGATGTTGAGCATCTTTTCATGTGCCTATTGGCCACCCAAATGTCCTCTTTGGAAAAATACCTATTTAGATCTTCTGCCCATTTTTTTTGTTTGCTTGTTTTGAGTTGTATGAATTGTATACAACTTGTATACAATTGTTTGTATACTTTGGAAATTAAGTCCTTGTCAGTTGCATCATTTTAAAATATTTTATCCTATTCCATAGTTTATTTTTTCCTTTTTTAATGGTTTTCTTGGCTGTGCAAAAGTTTATAAGCTTGATTTGGTCCTACTTGTTTATTTTTGCTTTTTCTTTTTACTTGGGAGATTGATCTAAGAAAAACATTGATACTATTTATGTCAGAGAATGTTTTGCCCATTTTCTTCTAGGAGTTTTATGGTGTCATGTCTTATATGGAAGTCTTCAAGCTATTTTGAGTTTGTTTTTGTGTATGGTGTGAAGCAGTGGTCTAATTTCATTGAGTTACATGCAACTGTACAACTTTCCCAACTTGCTGAAGAGAATGTTTTTTCCCCATCGTATATTCTTGCCTTCTTTGTTGAAGATTAGTTGACCATGGGTGTGTGGTGTTTCCAAGTTTCGGTATTATGAATTATACAGCTGTGAAGGCCCATGTTAAAGTTTGGACATATGGTTTCATTTTTCTTAGGTACAAGTCTAGGAGTAAAGTTACTGCATCATAAGTTAACACATGTGTTTAAATTTTTGAGGAATGGCTGAACTATTTCCCAAGGTGGCTTCACGATTTTACATCACGCTAGCCATATATGAGAGTTCTAATTTTTCCACATTCTTATCAATTCTTGTTGTTATCTGATTTTTTTGATTATAGACATTGTTCTAGGTATGAAGTGGTATCTCACTATGTTTCTTTTTAATTTATTTTTTAGATGTGTGTGGCAGATGCATATAATGGGTTGCTTTTAGTAGATTGATCCATATAGCAGCCCTGTAATTTTTATTTGTTTATTTTTGGCTGTGCTGGGTCTTCATTGCTGTGCATGGGCTACTTTCTAGTTGTATGCAGGCTTTTCACTGTGGTGGCTTCTCTTAGTGCAGAGCATGGGGTCTAGGGCCCGCGGGCTTCAGTAGTTGCAGCACATATGCTTAGTAGTTGCAGCTCGCAGGCTCTGCAGGGCAGGCTGAGCAGTTGTGGTGTGCCAGTTTAGTTGCCCCTGAGCACGTGGAATCTTCCCAGGCTGGAAATTGAACTTGCATCTCCTGCATTGGCAGGTGAATTCTTTGTCACTGAACCACCAGGAAAGTCCTCAATACGTTTGTTTGGTTTGTTCTGTTTTTTATATTTAAGTACTGTAATTGAATGTACCTAACCCAGTTTTATTGAGGTATAATTGATATACAGCACTGCATAAGCTTAAGGTATACAGCATAATGTTTTGACTTACATACATCATGAAATGATTACCATAAAAAGTTTAGTGAACATCCATCATCTCATATAGATACAACATTAAAGAAATAGATTAAAAATATTTTCCTTGTGATGAGAACTCTTAGGATTTATTCTCTTAGCTCAATATGGTTTTGATTTACGTTTCCCTAATGGCTTATGATGTTGAGCATAGTTCCATGTGTTTGTAGATAATTTACATACCTATTTTGGAGAAATGCCTATTCAAATATTTTGCCTATTTTTAATTTCTATTGTTTGTCTCCTTCTTGTTGAGTTTTAAGAGTGCTTTATGTATTCCATATACAAATCCTTAATCTGATATATGACTTGCCAATATTTTCTTCCATTGTGTGAGTTGTTTTTTACTTTCCTTTAAAAGTTTTTTTCTTTTTGTTTATTGTTTTCTGTTTTCTTGATGGTGTCATTTGAGGCACAGAAGTTTTAGTTTTGATAATGTCCAGTTTATCATTGTTGTCATTGCTGCTACCTATGCTTTCATTGTCATATCTTAGAGATCACTGAAGATCCACAAAGATTTACACCCATGTTTTCTTCTAAGAATTTGGTAATGTTAGCACTCACATTGAGTCTTGATCCATTTTGAGTTAATTTTTGTATATGGTATGAGGTAAGTGTCCAACTTCACTCTTTTGCATGTGGATATTCACTTGTTCCAGCACAGCTTGTTGAAAAGATTTTTCTTTCCCCTTTTATTTATCTTGGCACCCTTGTTGAAAATCAAGTGACCAGAAATATGAGTGTTTATTTCTGGATTCTCAGCTCTAGTATATCCATCCGTATGTCTATCTTTATGCCAGTACTACAAGACAGTCTTGATTACTGTCTCTTTGTGTATTTTGAGCATTGTTTTGGAATTGGAAATTGTGAGTCCCCTATGTTTGTTCCTTTTCAAGATTGTTTTGGCTCTTCTGCTTCCCTTGAGTTTCTTTATAAATTGTAGGATCAGCTTGTCAATTTCAGAAGTCTGCTAGAAGGGTGATGTTGAATAAATGATAAATAAATAAATAAATATATTAATATAAACACTTTGGAGGGTATTTTCATAAGAATAGTAAGTCTGCTAATCTATGAACATAGGATGCTTTTCCATTTATTTAAGTCTTAAAATTTCTCTTAACAATGTTTTGTAATTTTCAATGTATAATTTTCACACTTTTTAAATTAAATTTATTCCTACTTTGATGCTTTTGTAAATGCAATTTTTCTTAATTTTTTCTGTATTGTTCATCGCAAGTGTATAGGAATGCTATTGATTTAAAAAAATATTGATCTGGTATTCTGCAACCTTCTGAACTCATTCAGTCTATCCTTTTTTTTCAGATCCCATTTAAAATTATGAGAGGGCACGAGCACATTGTGACTTCCTGTAACTTCTGTGTGGATGACGCTAAGGTCCTCAGCGGCTCCTATGACTGCACCGTGAAGCTGTGGGTAGGTGGCCGTGTTAGGTGGAGCCAAAACATCCCGTAAGCTTATGTCACCTCTTATGAGATTTCCCCAGTACTAAGTTCCCAGACATTCAAGGATCCCAAAGATTTGGAGAAGCCTTTCTGAACAAAGTACAAGAAGCAGCAGCAAAGTGAGGCCTCACTCTGGTGTTAAGTCACTGGAGAGATGAAGTTAGTCTGGCTGCTGTCAGCCTGCTGACTTGGATACAGTGGGAGCAGAGGTGGAGACCACTGGACCGGGAGCTCGCCAGCTTTTGCTGGAGGCTGTGCCTGAGGGTCTCTGAGCTGTGTCATCTCTCTGGGTCTCCTTCTCACTTGGAATGTTCAGTTCCATCCACAGAGATGGTATGTCCAGGCCTGGACGATCACAAGAGGACAGAAAAGTGGCCAAACCTGGGACCTGTCCATGAAGGGCGGCGATTGGGAGAGGCAGGCCAGAGAATAGGTCAGTGCTGGAAGATGCAGGGAGCAGGGGCCAGGAACAGGGGTGTGATGGACAGACGAGGTTATGGAGAGGTGGCCACTATGCACTCTTTCAAAGCCTGCAGGGCATCGCCAGCAGACCCTGGTGGGCCTGCTTGGGTGTACTGCTGGTCAGTCAGGAGAAGATGAGGAGGTATCAGGCCTGGGAGATGGCAGTGATCATTGGGGGCCATTCCACAGATGACTGTGTGGTGAGGCTGGGCCCACTGGGGAGGACAGTCAGTTCTGAGTTTTGCTATCTCCTCTGGCTTCAGGAGCAGGAAGGGGACAGGATGGAGTGAGTTAAGGCTGATTCCTGGGTTCCAGTTTGGGCAACTAGGCAGAGGATATCTCCTCACCTTCCAGATCCCCTTAGAGGAACATCTGGGTCTTGGTTGGTATTAAGCCAGGAAGACTAGCCAAAAGGGTTTGGGAGCTATCCAGATAGTTCAAGCCCCACATTAGGGACCTACCAGATGTTTGACCCTGGGTGGTTACATGACCTCCTGGGCCTCCCTGAATTTCCCCAGGCTCCTCAGGATCAGCTGAGAGCTGGGGCTACTCCAGCGCCTGCCTGGCCTATTCCAGGTCCCTATAGACATCCACTCCCTTCTCTTCTGTGACCCTTATCCACCACTCCCTCCACCCAGCCCCATGATCTTCTTGTTGGGAAAGCCACTGGTTCCTCTGGAAACCCTAGGCCCTTTCTTAGTCCTCTAGGTTAACTGAGAAGGCCTAGAGGCAAGGGGGTTTCTGCTGATTGTCCTCACCTATGGGGAGGGAGGTTGGTGACTTTCTAAGTGTGCATTTTGCTTTACCATCTTCAGATTGTTTTCATGTTCTTCTCACCTTTTGAGCCAGTGGAAAGACTCACAGGGGTTTCTGTCTATTTTGGCCAAAGGGTTTCTCTCTCTCTAAGGGAATGTCTGCCTGTTTTTTTTCTTGTTGTCCCGGTATTAGGGACCATCCATCAAGACCTCCCTGCCTCCCCACAGCAGCTTCACTGCCCTTGCCTCCTGCCTACTCCATGCTCCTTCCAGGATGCAGTCACCTCAACCTGTCCAAACTCCCTCCATACCTGACTTGCTCACAGTCTTACCACCTTGTGCCACCTTCTCCCGTTGCTCCCTCTCCACCCCCTGCCCTTCTTTATAGCTTCACGCCTAGTTGCAAAATCACCCAGTTCTCTGGTCTCCCTGCCTTGGCTGCCCCTCCAACGGGTCCTCTTTGCTCCTCCTGGCTCTCTTTTCTCCATCTTTGTCTCTGCTCCTGGCTCCTCGTGTGGCTCTCCCTGCCCCAGTTACAGTTCTTGGGTGAGCCCTCCCTCAGGGGTTGACAAATCATTACCATGCGCATTGCCTTCTCCATCGAGGTATCTTTGGGAAAAGTCTCCTTGCCTCTCTTCCCTCCCCCACTCTCATCACTGTTTCTCCTCTCAAACCCACCACAAACCCAAACATCTGGCTTAGCCTTTTATTTATTTATTTATTTGGCTGCACTGGGTTTTAGTTGCAGCATGTGGGATCTAGTTCCCTGATCAGTGATCAAACCTGGGCTCTGTGCATTGGGGGTGTGGAGTCTTAACCACTGATCCACCAGGGAAGTCCCCTGGCTTAAGCTTTGAAAAAGCTCCCTTTCTCCTAACTGAAGATCATTGTGAATAATTTAGAAAGTTCATCAATGTATGAAGAAGTAGGGGGAAAAATTATCCTTATCTTATGCCCAATCGTCCTCTAGTATGGTACATCTCTTTTCAGTCATTATAGAAAAAAACACTTTGCTAGTTTTTCTCATATTGTGGAGGTAAGAAGGCTTTATCACCACAAAACATAAAAACACAAAGAAAAAAGTCATTCCGTGAACCATGAGTAAACTGCCGTGAAAAGGTTGCAGAGTAGTTTCTTTTTCCTGTTTGAACTTGCATACACATATTTATGAAATTGAGGCCACACAGTAAAACTGTTTATGTAACAACAGTAAACTTGGGCTGCAAATATGGTCTCACCTCCCTTATTAGAACCACTTTCTCACCATTCATTCAAAGTCCCGCCAACTTAAATTATCTGAATCCACAGAAAGAGTTCCTGGTCTGAAACGCCAAGTGAAGGGGTAACTGTCTCTATTGGTTTTCCCATACCCCTAGCCAATGGCCCAGTTATTTCAAGAAACATTCAGTACAAAACACAGACATTTCCACCGTCTTTGGAATTCAGTGGCAACATCTGGCTCTCGCCATGTGTTTCTTCTGCCTAGTGATTCATGGCAGTGCTCCCTGTCCAAGTGGGTTATCAGTCCGCGATTGCTATTTCCCCTCTTGGCCATGCGGTGGCACTATCCAGCGCTGAACCTGTGCAGCCCCATAGACCTCATTCTGTTCTAGCGCTGCCCTTAGCTGACCCGGGCTAAGGCCATAGACTGCAATGGGCCTCATCCTCAGGACCCACAGTGATCATTTTTTTGTTTAGTTCCCAGACACATTTTTTTGGCAACCCCATGGACTATACAGTCTGTGGAATTCTCCAGGCCAGAATACTGGAGTGGGCAGCCATTCCCTTCTCCAGGGATCTTCCCAACCCAGGGATCGAACCCAGGTCTCCTGCATTACAGGCAGATTCTTTACCAGCTGAGCCACATGGGGAGCCCCCAGACAGATATTTTTTTCTAGAGTAACACACCATCCAGGGAGGCTGGATCACAGGCCATCAGAGCCAGTCATTTCTTCCCAAGTCATGAGGCTCATGAGCTGAGCCTCCAACGTGGATGTGTCCTGCCCCCATGAGTTCCTCTTTGGGATCTCTTCCTGCCAGGGGGCTTTGATTAAGGACCCGGCTGTTTAGAGTCTCATGGAGCAGGGCTTGAGGGACTGGATCTGTGTGGAAAAGAGTTTGCACAGGTTGCCTGAGGCTGCTGTCCTTGCAAAGACCCGCTGACAAGGCTGGCATTGGCTGGCATCTGGGAACTTCACTGGTAAACAGTGTCCTACAGTCATGTGAATCTTTCCCTAAGTGATCCAGGGGGCTCACTGTGTCTAGACTGTGCAGACCACATGGGTGATGCCTGTGTGACCAGACCCCAGGAAAAATCTGGGTCCCGAGGCTCAGGTGCACCTCCCCAGAAGACAGCACCTGACCTGTGTTGTTACGACTGGTTGCTGAAGGAATTAAGCACATCCCATGCTACCCACAGGGAGAGATTCTGTCTTTTTCAAAATTTATTTATTTTTAATTGAAGGATACTTGCTTTACAATATTGCATTGGCTGTTGATCAGCACAAATCAGCCATCGGTATACATATGTCTCCTCCCTCTTGAACCTCCCTCCCACCTCCCACCCCTTCTCACCCCTCTGGTTGTTACAGAGCCCCTGTTTGAGTTCCCTGAGTCACACGGCTAATTCCCGTTGGCTATCTGTTTTACATAGAGTAGTGCATATCGTGCCTTATTTTCCCTGGACCTCGCCCCAAGTGCCCTTCCCTTTGCTGATTTTGCTTTGTGTCCTTTGGCTGCTGTAAATCCTAGCTGTGAGCATGCCTATATTCTGAGTCCTGTGAATCCTGGAGAATCATCAGTCGTGAGGGTGGTCCTGGGGACCCCTGACACAGAGCCCTTTGCCTCCCAGCAGGCTTGTGGTCTTAATGTGAATTGGTCTCTGCATATCAGGGAGAACTGTCCCAGGCCTGGTCTGGTCAGGCCAAAAGCTCTCCCAACCGGACCCCATAATTTCACATAACAATGCAGGGTCTTTCTAGAAATTCATTGTCTTGCTAATAGCATTTGTTTCTGGGGGACTTTCCACCTCGGCTTATCCTGAAAAGTTGTGGACACTTTTTTTTTTTCCAAAGATTTTTTTGATGTGGACCATTTTTAAAGTCTTTATTGAGTTTGTTACACTGTTGTTTTTGTTTTGGTTTTTTGGCCACGATGCCTGTGGGATCATAGCTCCCTGACCAGTGATTGAACCCACACCCCACGTACTGGAAGGCTAAATCTTAACCACTGGCCCGTCAGGGGAGTCTCCACATTTATTGAAAACATTTTTATTTCTGTCACTCAAGCACCTTTCACTTTGGTACCGTCCTTGTTCCCATCATATTGCCAGTTATTACCCTCCCTTGTCCTCATCACATTCTCTAGTTATCTCCCTGCAGTGTGATAACAGTTGCCTGGGTCCCACTGTTGGATGTCTTAGAGTTTGTTTTAACTGCCCCCTTTAGGTGGACATAGACTGCTCCCGGTGAGTTTGCTGTCTGTCCTCTATAACACATGACAAACCTTTTTCATTAAACTTTTCCTTTGGAGTTTAGTCAATTAACAATGTTGTGATAGTTTCAGGTGGATAGCAAAGGGACTCAGCCATACATATAATATACATGTATCCATTCTCCCCCAAACTCGCCTCCCATCCAGGCTGCCACATGACACTGAGCAGAGTTCCCTGTGCTCTACAATAGGACCTTGTCAGTTATCCATCTTAAATATAGCAGTTTATACATATTCATCCCAAACTCCTTAACTATCTCTTCCCCCCATTCTTCCCCCCGGCAACCATAAGTTCACTGATGATCCTTTTTCGTGCACAAGTCTTTGACCACAATTTAGATTATTTCCTTAGGGAAGACTATCCCCACGCCCCCCACCCCCCCACCCCAAAATAGAATTGCTGTGTCAAACGGTGGGAATTTTTAGAAAGTTCTTGAAAGATCTTGCTCGATTCTGTGAAGCCTCTTTGGCCAGGAGAGAACGAGAATATTGCCTGTTTGCAGCTTTGCCTTCAGAGTGGCCCGTTTCCTTGGGCCACTGTGGGATGGAGGAGGAGTTTCCTGGGGATGCCATGGATGGTGACGGTGACCCTCTTGCTCTGGGAGTGTTGGGGAAGTCTTTTCACCCTTCTGAGCTGGGGGAAGAGTCATAGGACCGTGGGTACTCAGACAAGCTCAGGGTTGATGCTGAACTCAGCTCGCTGCTTCGGTTGACACTTTAGTGACCTCTGACCCTCTTCCGCTCTCTCCTGCTGATCCGAGGATGCTATGGATGGATCCATCGTTCGGGAATTTGAACCGGTGCCCGAAGGTCCTGTTTTAGAATGCAGCATCACGGCTGACAGCAGAAGGTGACTTGCCCTCATTTGACTCTGGTCAGGAAGGTGAGAGGGAAGGGCAGGTCCGCTCACAGCACGCCAGGGACCCTTCACTGTCTTTTCAGCAAACACCCGACCTTACATGCATGCCCACATGTTGGGCTCATGGTTTCCATCTTTTGCTGTGAGAATCAAGTAGATATGATGACTCTGAAAATGTAAAATGCCAAAAAGACGAAATGTACTGTGACTGAAGCCAGTCTGAATGTTCTTCATGGAGCTTCTTTCCCGCAGTCACGCCTGTGGACCGGGACAGCTGCAAGGTTCACTAGCGATTCAGTGCAGGCCAACATGTCACAGGGGGAACCCGGGGCCCAGGAAGCCAGCCTGAGCTGTCACCTGGGGAGAGTCTGTTTGGGAGGCCACCCTGGGGTGCATTTGTGTTCACGCTTCACACAGATGTGAGATGAGCCTTTAAAAGGGGATTTGCTTTAAAATGGATTTGCTTTTACCCTGAGCAGCAACTACAAAATTAATCTATTAGTGAAAACGCGTGCTACAAAATTAATCTATTATTGAAAACGCGTGGGGGAATTTAAGCTTCATGTATATGTTTATTCACTCAGTCATGTCTGACCCTTTGCGACCCCATGGACTGTAGCCTGCCAGGCTTCTCTTCTTCCAGGCAAGAATACTGGAGTGGGTTGTCATTTCCTACTCCAGGGTAAGCTTCATGGGAACTTATCTCATATAGAGGACACGTTCTCACTGAAACATGCCATGTAAGAAGACAAAGATACACTTATATTACTGGGTTGGCCAAAAAATTCATTAGGGCTTTTCCATAACATTTTATGGGAAAATCTGCATGAACTCTGTAGCCAGCCCAATATTGTAAATGTACAAGAAAACATTCAGAATGAAATGAGCTATGACAGTCTTTTCCTGTTTTTAAAAAAAAAAAAGAGGTGAAATCTGTGGAAGAAGTGATTGATCCTTGTGAGTTGTAGCTATCCTTCTAAAAGAAGTCAGTTGCAGAACAGAAGAAATGATGCCTTTAATGCCCCAGATAGAAAAAGACATTAAAGGATTAAGGAAGAGAATGGTGTCGCGGTGCCTTCTGTGTTAGGATCTCTGTTTTCACTGAGAACCCCCAGTTCTCCAGGGGCCTCATGAAATATCTTTAGAAAGATTCAAGTATTTTGTTTTGCAATCTTGGTCCTAAACTGTAGAAACTTTCTGTTAAATATTTGATCTTTCTTAGAAACCATAGGTGGAGTAGTCTGAGTCATTAAAACCCTTGTCATTTTCTTTCCAGAATCATTGCAACATCTTATGACAAAACGGTGAGGGCCTGGGACCTTGAAACAGGCAAGCTGCTGGTATGTATGTTCTGCCCTGGTGAAGATGTCACAGCACAAGGCTTCTGTTTTTTTTTTTTTTTTAATTTTTTAATTTGAGTATAATTGCTTTACAATGTTGCGTTCATTTCTGCTGTACAAAGATGTGAATCAGCTCTGTGTAAGCATTTATCCCTTTCCTCTTGAGCCTTCCTCCCATCGCCCCCGCCCATCACATCACACTCCTCTAGGTCATCACAGAGCACCGAGCTGAGATCTCTGTGCTACACGGCAGTTTCCTGATAGCTTTTGTTTTACACATGGTAGCATATATATATATGTTAATACTGCTCCCTCGGTTCATCTCACCCTCTCCTTCCCTGCCTACAACACAGGTTCTTTGCTGGGCCTTAGGTGGCCTTGAGCCGGTCATGGATTGGGAAGAGTAGCCAATGTTCCAGGAAAGGGAAATTTTCTCAGGGACCCAACATGATGGATGGTAGGCTTCAGAGAAGGGAAGCTGTCTGAAGCGGGCAGAGGAGGGCTCTGCTTCAGGGATGGGGAGGATGGGTATAGGGAAGAAGTAGAGGTGGGGGCAGAGGGTAGGGAGGGTGGCATTACAGACTGAGAGAACTGTGTGGGAAAAGAGACCCTTCCCGGTGGGATGTTGGCTTTTGATGGGGGTGAGAAGTAGAGCTGAGGCTATGGGGTAAAGGCCACGTGGCCAAAGTACAAGACCACTGGTTCCCAGTCTGTTCTCCATCTGAGAAGGGGCCACCGTCCATCCATCCATTCATCCATCCATCCATCCATCCATCCATCCATCCAAATGGGCCCAGGATCCCTCTGCCTCCTGCCTGGTGTCCGGGCAGCCCTGAGGGTTTCCTGACCCATCCCTGCTGCCCTTCCCGCCCACCTCCCCCAGGCAGCTTCTCGTCACCTCTCTTCTCCCTTTCTCCTCTGTTCTCTCCTTAAAAAAAGAAAAGTTTTCTTTTTAGTGCAAAGATCAATTTATTTTCATTGTGAAATATTTTCAGAAAGAGAAGCCAAGTGTAAAAAAATAGTGTTACAGTTAACATCCTGGTGTCTCTTTTCCCATACACACATTACATATGAACACGGACATGACAACATGACATGTTCTGCTGACAACAGAGTGTCATTACATACGATCATTGATTACTCCTGACTTTTAGCATTTCCCCAAATGCTTATTTCATCTCACATAAATGTCCTGCTCTTGTCTCTAGCCTCTTTTTCTTTTTGAGATGTTTTTCCTTCTCTTCGTTTTTAAAAACTCCCCAGAATGTGTTTATTAAAAAAAACAAAATTTGTGTATTTATTTGGTTGCCCCAGGTCTTAGCTGCAGCATGTGGAATCTTTAGTTGTGGCATGTGGGCTCTAGTTCCCTGACCAGGGATCAAACCCAGGCTGCCTGCATTGAGAGTGAGAAGTCTTAGCCCCTGGACCACCTGAGAAGTCCCTTCCCTTCTCTTCGGTGAACTTGTTTTAGTACTTTTATTATTTTTGTTGCACAGAACGTCCATGCCACTTGCCATCTATAGGGCTGAGTTAGTGATCCACTGATGCTTGACAAACTATTCCGAAACTTATTTTCAAACAGCAAGCATTTATTGCCGCGCAGTTTCTTTTTTCTAAAATAATTAGCGTGCTTTGGCTGCACTGGGTCTTCCTTGCTGCACCTGAGCCCCCTCTAGTTGCAGCGAGCGGGGCTGCCCTCTAGTTGTGGGTGCAGGCTTCTATTGTGGTGGCTTCTCTTGTTGCAGAGCACAGGCTCAGTCGTTGTGGTACGTGGGCTCAGTCGCCCCTCAGCATGTGGGTTTTCCCAATCCAGGGACTGAACCTGTGTTCCCTGCCCTAGCAGGCGGACTGTCAACCACTGGACCACCACGGAAGTCCTTGCAGAGTTTCATGACAGAACTATTGGAGCAGGTTAGCCAGTGGTTCTGGCTTAGGTTTCTTGCGAGGCCACGGTTAGGATGTCCTCTGGGGCCACAGTCTTCTGAAGGCTCACGGAGGCTGAGGGTCTCCTTCCAAGATGGCTGTCGACAGGAGCCCCCAGTTTCTCTGCACCCAAGTCTATCCTCAGGGCTGCTTGAGTGTCCCCAGGACATGGCGGTTTACTCCCTCAGAGCAAGTGACTTAAGAGATGGCAGGAGGAAACCCTGGTTTCCTTCTTTTTTTTTTTAATTTTTGAGGTTATAGCTGGTTTACAGTGTTTTAGGTATATGACAAAGTGATTCAGATGTGTATTTGTGTGCATGTGTGTGTATATTTGTGTACATTATAAATGTGTATACTTATGAATATAAACACATATATTCTTTTTCAGATTCTTTTCCATTATAGGATATTATCCCACCCCCACTTTCCCCTTTGGTAAACATAAGCTTCTTTTCTATGTCTGCGAGTCTATTTCTGTTTTGTAAATAAGTTCTTTTGTATCATTTTGTTAAGATTCCACAATAAATGATATCATATGATATTTGTCTTTCTCTGTCTGACTTATTTCACTTAGGTATGATATTAGTAATCTCTAGGTCCATCCATATTGCTGCAAATGGCAATAATTCATTCTTTTTGTGGCTGAGTAGTATTTCATTTTATATACATACCATATCTATTTTTCAATCTCTTCATCTATCAGTGAGCGTTTATTTGTGTTCTTGTCACTGACTATTGTAGATAGTTCTGCTGCGATCATTGGGGTGCATGTATCTTTTTGTTAATTATTTATTTGGCTGTGTCGGTTCTTAGTTGCAGCATGCAGCATCCTTGTTGTGTCATGCAGGATCTTTCCTCATGGTACATAGGCTCTGGAGCGTGTGGGCTTGGTAGTTGCGATATGCAAGCTTAGTTGCTCTGTGGCTTGTGGGGTCTTAAGTTCCTCGACCAGGGATCAAAACCACATCCCTTGCATTGGAAGGTGGGTTCTTAACCACTGGATCACCAGGGGTGCCCCACATACATCTTTTTGAATTAGAATTTTCATCTCTTCCAGATATATACCCAGGAGTGGGATTGCTGGATTATAGGGTAGCTCTAGTTTTAGTCTTTTAAGGAAACTCCATACTGTTCTCTGTAGTGGCTGCACCAAATTATATTCCCACCCACAGGGTAGGAGGGGTCCCTTTTCTCCACACCCTCTCTAGCATTTATTATTCGTAGACTTTTTGATGATGACCATTCTGACTGGTGTGAGGTGATAGCTCATTGCAGTTTTGATTTGCATTCCTCTAACGATTAGTGATGTGGAACGTTTTTGCATGTGCCTGTTGGCCATCTGTATGTTTTCTCTGGAGAAAGCCCTGGTTTCTGTTGTGACCTTCACAGACTATCACTTTTGTCACATGTATCCAAAGAAGTAACTCACTGCATTGAGCTCACACCCTTGGGGCAGGTAATTAGTCTCCACCCTGGGGCTTCCCTGGTGCTCAGATGGTAAAGAACCTGCCTACATTCCCGGAGTCCCAGGTTTGATCCCTGGAATGGGAAGATTCCTCTGGATAAGGTAATGGCCATTCACTCTACTGTTCTTGCCTGGAGAATTCCATGGACAGAGCAGCCGCTTGGGCTGCACTCCGTGGGGTCACAAAGAGTCAGACATGACTGAGTGACTTTCACTTTTGTGGAGAGAGGACTGCCAAAGAATTGGGGAGCATATTTTAAAAGCTTCACAACAGCAATGCCATATTTTATAACATACAGAGAGATTTTCCTTTCCTAGAATGTTGAGTAGCTCTCTGTCCTGAGGGGCTGGGACTGTAGAGTCTTGTCCTCAGGCAGACTTGTTTACCAAACTGAACAAGGGTCAAATTGGCCATTACTAGGACCTTGCTGCCAGTTCTGTAGGTGCCCCTATCCTTGTTCATCTCTTCTGGACACACATTAATTACATGTATTAATTAGAAATTAATTCATGAAAACTAAATAAACATTCAGTTCCTTGTTTGCACTAGTCTATTACAAGAACTCAGTGGCCACATGTGGCCAGTGGCTGGAATATTGAACAGTGCATAGATAGAATATTTCAGAAAGTCCTGCTGGATCACTGGGCTAGAGAGAAAACCTTTTGATTGTTGCCCTATTTCAGTGGAAGCTCGGTCATGAAACCTTCATAGTCTCCGCTAAGTTATCCCCTGATGGTAAATACGTGGTCTTGGGCTTGGATGTGGATCATGGAATCTTTATAATAGATGCGAAAGACTCCACCACCGTGTCCCATATCAAAGGTGAGTTTGTGTAGGCTCCCTGCTCTGTTCTGTCTGTTATGATAACAGCCACTTGTCACTTGAATGACAGTGACTTTATTGTTTTATTTGGTAAATCAAGAATACTGTGAACCATGTCATTAAAGATGGGACATTGATGGATAAAAGTGAAGTGAAAGCCGTTCAGTCATGTCCGACTCTTTGTGACCCAGGCCAGAATACTGGAGTGGGTAGAACCCAAGTTCTCCAGGCCAGAATACTGGTGTGGGTAACCTTTCCCTTCTCCAGGGGATCTTCCCAACCTAGGGATTGAACCCAGGTCTCCCGCATTGCAGGTGGATTCTTTACCAACTAAGCTATCAGGAAAGCCCTAATGGATAAAAACATGGGCAATTAGCTTTTCCACTCCGTCTTGTGCTTATAATAAATGAAACACTGTTCTGCTCCAGCCTCACATGGACATTTAAAGCCCATCTTTTATTGAGTGAAGACCCAAGCTTAGCTTGCCTGGTGGCTCAGATGGTAGTCAGCCTGCACTGTAGGAGACCCAGGTTCGATCCCTGGGTTGGGAAGATCCCCTGGAGAAAGAACTGGCAACCCACTCCAGCATTCTTGCTTGGAAAATCCCATGGATGGAGGAGCCCAGCAGGCTACAGTCCATAGAGTCACAAAGAGTCAGACATGACTGAGCGACTTCACTTTCTTTCCAGGCTTCTTAACATTTTATGTGTATTTTCCCACATTCCTTATTCTTTACTGCTGAGTCACCAGGGAAGCCCATAAAAATATTAATCACTGATTATTAACAACACACATATTTATTCTAGTGTTTTATAATAGTGATGATTAGCAATTTTAATACTATCAATTGTCACGTGTGAAAAAAAATTCAGGTAAATAAAAAGACTAGAATGGCAACTACTGAAAAAACAGTCATCAAATGTCAATTTCCTGGTTATGATCCTGTGCAATCATTGTGTAAGATGTTACCTTTGGGGGAAACTGAGTGACAGGCATACAGGATCTCTCTGTAGGATTCCTTACAACTGCATGTGAGTTAACAGTTAACTCAAAAGGAAAAATAAAAGCATACATAATCATTGGAAAAAAATTTGAAAGTGTGTAAGCAGTGGGCTTCCCCTGTGGCTAAAGTGGTAAAAAAATCTGCCTTTCACTGCGGAGACGTGAGTTTGATCCCTGGTCAGGAAGATACACTGGAGGAGGAAATGGCAACCCACTCCAGTACCTTGCCTGGAAAATCTCCATGGACAGCGTAGCCTGGTGGGCGATAGTCCAGAGAGTCACAGAGTCAGACACGACTGTGGTCGTGCCTCTCCTGTCTTCTCCCCGGTGGTGGTGGTGGTTTAGTCGCTAAGTTGTGTCCGACTGTTGCGACCCCATGGACTGTAGCCTGCCAGGCTCCTCTGTCCATGGGATTCTCCAGGCAAGAATACTGGAGTGGGTTGCCATTTTCTTCTCCAGGGAATCTTCCCGACCCGGGAATCGAACCTGGGTTTCCTACATTGCAGGCAGATTCTTTACTGACTGAGCTACAAGGGAAGCCTGGAGGGACCTATTATTATGATTATTTTTAATTTAAAGAACTTTGCTTATAATTTATTTATTCTAGTCTTCCACAGTATTTCTTCTGATTTGAATTTTTATATCCCTCAAGTTCAATGGAAGAAGTGTTTTTAAAATTGTACTGTGAGATAGTATTTTCTTTTCTTTTCTTCTTCTTTTTTTTTTTTTTTTACTGGAGTATACCTGCTTTACAATGCTGTGTTAGTCTCAGCTCTACAACAAAGTGAATCAGCTGTATGTTGACATATATCCCCTCCCTCGGGAGCCTCGCTCCCACCCCCCACATCTCACCCTGTTAGGTCATCCTAGAGCGCTGAGCAGCTTCCCACTATTTCACACACGGTAGTGTAGACATGTAAGTGCTGCTCTCCCGGTTCATTCCACCCTCCCCTTCCCCACGGTGTCCACAGTCCATTCTCTACATCCGTGTCTCTGTTCCTGCCCTGCAAATAGGTTCATCTGGGGAGGTACCTATCACTAACAGTACACTGCTGGGTGGTCTTCCTGTGAGTGTGTGTACGTGCAAACACACACACACATAGTACTACTTCCCACATACATCTAATGTTTATTTTTATCACCACGGAACCATGATGTGTGTCCTGCCACACAGCGTGCATTTTTCCCTTGAAGTGTCACCTGTCTGCACACCATGCCCCTTCACGCTGTGTCCTCATGTCAAGCCTTGGCACACCCTGTTCCTTCTGCCTAGAGCTCTCTTCCTTTCCTGTTTCCCTCCATAACTTTTAGCGACCTCTCAGAGCTGGGCCAGGTTTGCTTTTGTTGGTTTGGAGCTGTGACATTTGCTGCAGGTTGTTGCCTGTGACCTCTGAGGGGGAAGGGGGCAGAGCTCCTGGCTCAAGGCCTGGTATACAGCAGGCATTCAGGAAATGATTATGCAAGTGAGGAGTCCCTTCCTTGTGAAAACCAGAGTTGTGTTTCTATTATACTGTCGCTGTCTGGGGGGAGCAACCTCAGTGTCCCAGGGGCGTGTGGCCCAGAGTGTGGAAGGCGCGGTATCAAGTCACTTGCCTTTGCCTCAGATCCTCACATGATGTCGCTCACCGCCTGCTGCTTTGACCCCGACAGTCAGAAGGTGGCTTCCGTCTCGTTTGACAGGAGCATCAAGATCTGGGACGTGACGTCACAGACCACGCTGCTCACCATCACCAAGTGAGGAGGCTGGGCAGCATGCTGCAACAGGGAGGTGGGCGGGATTCACACCCTCCTGGACTCGGCCTGTGCACCTTCCGCTCCCCAACTGGTGTGGACATGCGGCATCTCCAGCTGTGGTCCACTGCGGTGCTACGAGCAGGCTGGAGATGGAGAAGGGGAAGGGGACAGTCAAGCAAGGGGAAACCACTACAGTAAGTCCTCTACATATGAACCTTCAAGTTGCGAGCTTTCAAAGATGTGAACGTGTGGGTCAGCTCCTTTATGTCAGCTGTTGTACTGTCCTACTGTACTTTTCAAGGTTCTGTAATATTAAATGTTTTTATTTTTTGTGCTTGTTTTTCTTGTTCATATTGTTTGTGTGAAAAGTATTGTAAGACAGTGCTATATAGCCAATTGTGTTAGTTGGGTACCTAGGCCAGCTTTGTTGGGCTTACAAACAAATTGGATTTACGAACGCACGCTCAGAACAGAAATTAATCCTATGTAGGGGACTTACTGTAGTTGTAGCCTGTGGGCTGGGACGGGCCTCAGATGCATTTGTTTCAGTGTGAGCCAACACTGGAAAACATTCTGCAGAGTTGCCTGCTGCCGCCCCAAATGTGGGTTTCCAGCATCTTCTGCAACATGAGATCTGATCTTCCAGGGCCGGCAAGGGTCACTCTGTCTGTGGCCACCAGCAGGTGTGTGGGCAGCCCTCCCAGCGTGGCCCGGAGTCATGACCTCGGAATGTGTCATCCTGCCCACTTGGCTCGGTTATGAGCCCTGCTGGCCTGGGCCAGGCTTTCCCGTGGGTTTCTGGCCAGGGCTTAACAGTGTGCAGATTCCCATCCTGGGTGACCTTTGACTTTAGTTTCCTCATCTGCAAACTGAGCCCTGGTGAGGTCTGAAGGAGACAACAGACAGAAGTCCTTAGAGTAGGATGCATGGTGGCCACTCAGCATTTTCTGGAAATGTGTTTTTTAGCAAGAAAATATAGAGACGAGGATTCTCAGTGCTGCAGGACGGGGCTGGCTTCATGGCGTGAAATTCTGAAGTCACAGGGTCCCACACACAGGAGGCTCATACTTGGCTTACTGCTCTGCTGCCAACGTCTTGAAATTCTCCACTTTTTAAAAATATTTTTATCTGTTTATTTGACTGTGCCAGGTCTTAGTTGTGGCATGAGGGGTCTTTAGTTGTGGCATGGAAACTCTTATTTGCAGCAAATGGGATCCAGTTTCCTGACCAGGGATGGAACCCAGACCCCCTGCATTGAAAACTTGGAGTCTTAGCCACTGGACCACCAGGGAAGTCCCCAAATTCTTCATTTTTGAACTAAGGACCTCAAATGCTTTTATTTAAAAAATATGTGATTTACTTTTTGAAAATGTAAAACATGCAGCACAGTACAAAACTTCGAAAGTACAAAAGAATACAGAGCGAAAAATTCTCTCTTAGTTGTCTCATAACCACTGTTTCCTGAGAGGCCATCACTTTTCCTCCTCCCTTC
Source organism: Muntiacus reevesi (assembly GCF_963930625.1). NCBI lineage: Eukaryota > Metazoa > Chordata > Mammalia > Artiodactyla > Cervidae > Muntiacus > Muntiacus reevesi. Next base: position 255,681,435 of record NC_089250.1, read on the forward strand.
CTGCCTGTCGGCTGCCTTTCTCTCTTAACAGTTTTTCTGAGATATAATTCACATGCATCCTACAAATCACCATTTCATGTACATAATTCAGTGGTTTGGGGGATGTTATTATTATTTTTAATTGTCTTATTATATGTACAAAATTTTAAGCTATTTTATTGGCATTAATTACATTTATAATATTGTACACCCATCATCACTATTTCCAAAACTCTTTTATTACCCAAACAGAAACTCAGTACCCATTGAATAATAATTCCCTACTCCCTTCAATCCTAGTCCCTAGTAACCCAGTCAGCATATTAAAAAGTAGAGATACCACTTTGTCGACAAAGACCCAGATGTTCAATGCTATGGTTTTTCCAGTAGTCATGTATGGATGTGAAAGTTGAACCATAAAGAAGGCTGAGTGCTGAAGAATTGATGCTTTTGAGTTGTGGTGCTGGAGAAGACTCTTGATAGTCCCTTGGACTACAGGGAGATCAAATCAGTCAATCCTAAAGGAAATCAACCCTGAATATTCATTGAAAGGACTGTTGCTAAAGTTGAAGCTCCAATACTTTGGCCACCTGATGTGAAGCACTGACTCATTGGAAAAGACCCTGATGCTGGGAAAGATTGAGGGCAGGAGGAGAAGGTGGTAACAGAGGATGAGATGGTTAGATAACATCACTGGCGCACTGGATATGAATTTGAGCAACCTCTGGCAGAGGATAAGATGGTTAGATAGCATCACTGGTTCAATGGAGATGAATTTGAGCAAACTCCAGGAGACAGTGGAGGATAGAGAAGCCTGGCATGGTGCAGTCCATAGGGTCGAAAAGAATTGGACATAATTTACTGACTGAACAACAACAACACATTAACCTCTATTTTCTTCCTCTATGAATTTGCTTATTCTAGATATTTCATATGAATAGAAATCATACATTATTTTTTCTTTTGTGTCTGGCTATTTCATTTAGCAAAATGTTTTTAAGGTTCATCTAATACTTGTTATGGCATGTATTAGAATTTCATCCCTTTTAATGACTAAACAATATTCCACGAGTTGCTTCTGTCTTTTAGCTATTTTAAGTAATGCTGCAGTCAACATTGGTGTACAAATATCTGTTCAAGTCCCTGCTTTTATTTCTTTTGGCTATATATCTAGGAGACGAATTTCTGGATCATGTCATAATACTGTGTATAGCTTTTTGAGAAACTTGGAATTTGCATTTTAATTTTGCAGTGGACCTTGCAAATCATATAGCTGTTCTTGCTAGATAATTTTGAAAATCCATACTCTTAACTGATTTTGAAGCTTGCAAGGAGTAAGCATAAGTACTTTGTTATAATTTTTTAATGTTTTCAAAGGTAACTTAGAAAATTCAAGAGAAGGAAGATCTATTGTATGTACCCATGCTTTTGCTTACCATGTTCTGTCTTCTGATGTTCCAAGTTTTCCTCTTTCACCATTTTCTGTTTAGAAAAATTCCCTTTAGCCATTCTTACAGAGTAGTTTTGAGAACAACAAATTCTCTTAAGTTTTCCTTCATCTGAGAATGTCTTGATCCTCCCGTCATTCCTTTAGGATATTTTTGATGGATATAGAAATCTGTACTGACAGTTGTTTTCTTTCCTCCTCTGAATGCTATCATGTCACTTTTTTTCTGGTGTCCATGGTTTCTGATGATCAATCCACTGTCATTCAAATTGTTCTTCCCCTATAAGTAAGGGGTTGTTTCTCTTTTGCTACTTTAAAGATTTTTTCTCTGTCCCTACTTTTCAAAAGTAGAATTATAATGTGTCTGAAAATAGATTTCTTTGAGTTTGTCCCACTTGGGATTCACTCAGCTTTTTGAATCTGTTCTTTGCCAAATTTGGTAAATTTCCAGACATAATTTCTTTGATTATTTTTTACGCTCTATCTTATTTCCCCTTTTCTTCTGAGATGCTGATGCCCCAAATGTTAGATATTTCATTATATTCTCATAGGTTCCTAAGACTCTCTTTGTTCCTTTTCAGTCTGTTTTTTGGATTGGTTAATTTATAGTGCCTGTCTTCATATTTACTGATTATTTCCTATATAATCTCTATTAAGTTTTATTTTTTAGTTGGTGTTATTGTATTTTTCAGTTCTAAAATTTCTATTTGGTCATTCTTTATATCTTCTATTTGCTGAAGCTTTCAATCTTTATGGTTATTTTAAACACAATTAAGATTGTCAATTTTTAAAATAATTTTTAATAATTTTTATAATTTTTTTTATAATTTTTATGCACACATGCTGGGTCACTTCAGTTGTGTCCAACTCTTTGTGACCTTATGTAGGCTCCTCTGTCCATGGGGGTTCTCCAGGCAAGAATACTGGGGTTGGTTGCCATTTCCTTCTCCAGGGGATCTTCCTGACCCAGGGATTGAACCCGTGTCTCCTGTGTCTCCTGTAGTGCAGGCTGATTCTTTACCACTGAGCCCCTGGGAAAGCCCTAGAGCATTTTTATGATGGCTGCTTAAAAATTTTTGTCAGATAATTCTAACATCTGTATTATCTAGGTATTGGCACCTGTTGACTCTGTCTCTCATTCTCGTTGAGATTTTCCTGGCTCTTACTTAGGATGATGAGTGAATTTCAGTTTCACCTTGGATATTTTGAGTATTATGAGACTCTTGCTGCTGCTGCTGCTAAGTCGCTTCAGTCGTGTCCGACTCTGTGCAGCCCCATAGACGGCAGCCCACCAGGCTCCCCTATTCCTGAGATTCTCCAGGCAAGAACACTGGAGTGGGTTGCCATTTCCTTCTCCAACGCATGAAAGTGAAAAGTGAAAGTGAAGTCACTCAGTCGTGTCCGACTCTGCAACCCCATGAATTGCAGCCTACCAGGCTCCTCCATCTATGGGATTTTCCAGGCAAGAGTACTGGAGTGGGTTGCCATTGCCTTTGTTATTTACATCTTCTGTTTTAGCAGGCTACCCCATTAGAGCCTGGCAAGAGTGGCGGTCTAGACTCCCAATCAACCTTTGCTGAAAGTGCTGGAGATGGGATTGCAGTTTTCCCTAAGATTTTTGACTGGAGTAAGGCAGGTATTGTCTAAAGGTTTTCTGTCTTACTAGGCTATCTCTTTGACTAGGAAGAACAGGGTTTTCTTGGGAGCCTTTTATCCATTCCCCATTGTTTTGGGGCTTGCAGCTTCCCCAGTACTCAGTTCAGGATACAAGAAGCAAAAAGAAAATTGTAGGTACTCAACAGCATGCCATTCTTGGGTCTCAAGATCCTTAGCTAGTCTGCCTTCTCTTCTCCACTGTTCACAGTTTTCTATTTGCTCTATAAATGCCCAGGGCTCTTAGCTGTGCTTAACAGGAGGAATGGGGAGCAGTGCATTGACTCCATCTTGTCCAGAACTGCAAGTGCAGCCCAAACACTTTCCCCAAAATTTTGTATTAAGTAAAACGGTCTTTTATGATACGTGGAACTTATCTGAAATGAGAGTCGCATCCTGGAGTAGAGACCCTTGGTTTAAACCTCAGTGACAGTTTCTGGCTTCAGAGGAGGGCTTGCTATTTACTTTCAGTAAATGCTGGGATGGTTCTTACCCCACTAGGCACTGGGACTTGGACGTTTTAAGCCTGGACACCCCTGAGAAGCTGAGATTTCTTCTCCTTTGATCCTACTTGGTTTGTACACTTCAAAGAACCAATACAGAGTCTAAAACTCTGACTTGGGTGCTAGAAAACAATTTATTCAAACTTTTCTTCAGTTAGATGAATTGATATTATAATCTAGGCTACTCAGAGATGCTCAATTATGTTTACAGTTTTGCTTGAAAACCCTATTTGTTACAGTAGATGAGAATCATAGGGAAAATACTTTGAGGATCATGAAACAAAACAAAACAAAAAGCAGAATTCTGACAATTTTTTTTCCCTAAAAAATAAGATAGTTTGGGCTTCCCTGGTGGCTCAGTGGTAAAGAATCCACCTGCCAATGCAGAAGCCATGGATGTGGCCTCTGATCCCGGAAGATTCCACATGCTGTGGAGCAACCAAGCCTGTGTGCCACAGCTGTTGAGCTTGTACTCTAGAGCCCAGAAACCACAGCTGTTGAGCCTGCATATAACAGCTTCTGAAACCCACTCACCTAGAGCCCATTCTCTGCAACAGGAGAAGCCACTGCAATAAGTCCTCACACCACAACCAGAGAGTGGCCCCCTCTCGCCACAACTAGAGAAAGCCCATGAAGCAACAAAGACCCAACACAGCCAAAAGTAAATACATAAAATTTAAAAAGACATTTAAAAATTGAGAATAAATAGCCCAAAGCTTTATTCATCAAATGCCCAACATTAAAATAGGCTTTAGTGGCACTGAAGACAGATAAGGAGAGAGGGAGAAGGGAAAACAGAGCATTTGGTGTGAGGAGAAGTAAGGGGAGTGAGTGAGAGAAGGGTGGGGAAGATGGGGGGGAAGGAGACATGCCCCTCTGTCTGGGAGAGAAAGGAGTGGAAGTGGGGAGCAGAGGAGACCCACCTTAAACCTGAAAGGCTATCAGTCCGTTAACTACCACTGACAATGTTTCCACCTGCTCTTTTTTCTGAAGCCTCAGGCAGCTCTGAATAGGGTGATGGTTCTCAGCCAGGGTCAATTTTGTACCCCCGTGGACATTTGGCAGTGTCTGGGGGACATTCTTCACAGTTGGGGGTGGAGGCTACCAGCATGTGCTAAGGAGTGCCCAGGGATGTTGCTAAACATCCTACAATGTATAGGACAACCCCCTATCACAAAGAATTATCCAGCCAAAAAGTTCAATATTGCCATTATTGGGACCTCCTGGAATAGTGTAACATAGTTAGATTAATTAATATTTGGATCATAGTAGGCAGTGATCAAAAAAGTAATATCCATTAGGTCACAAGTCATCAGCTCCAATGCCCACTCCACTCGCCTCCACTTTAAGTATGTCTCCAGATTCTCCAGGAGTGACATGCTAATGCGTGCACCCTCTCATATGTGTTGCAGGGCGCATAACAATGCCATCTCAAACTGTTGCTTCACCTTCAGTGGCCATTTCCTGTGTACAAGCTCCTGGGATAAAACCTTGAAAATATGGAATGTCCATACTGGGGAGTTTCGAAGCCGTGGAGCCTGTGTGACTCTGATGCAGGGCCATGAAGGTTGCGTGAGCTCCTGCCATTTTGCCAGAGACGGTGAGTAATTAACACAGGGAAGGATTCCACACCGCGGGACTGCTGGGGCCAGGCTCCTCATGTTCCATTCACACGGACCCTCCTTAGTACAGAGAGGCTTTCCAATGATGCCCACAGCGAGGGTGGATTTATTTTCCTCAAGAACCAAGAGACAGATCCATATGCACAAGTCTGCAAGGGACAGACACTCAGCTTGATGTAGCCAAGGCAACAAAGTAAATCTATTAAGTTCTGTAATGAGCGAGTCCAAGAGCTGATCTCCCTTCAGGAGTAGCTGGATCCAGACACTCAGACAATGCTCTCAGGAAGCCAACTCTTCCACTCTGCTCCCACCCCCACCCCAGCTCAGCTTCTCTTTTGTTCTGACCTTTCTCCTCAGAGAGGCAAAATGGACTCTGGTGGTCTAGGCCAACGGTTCTGGCTACTGACAGTCCTAGAGGAAGAGAGACCCTCTTTCTGATGGCACCCACACAAGTCCCAGGGAAGACTCCCATTGGTTCAGCTAGGGACACATGCCCATCTATGAACCTGCCCCTTCCACGGGGAATGGAAGTCTCTGATTGGCCAGGCCTGGAGACTTGCCCATCCTTGGAGTCTGCCTTCTGAACCAGAGGCACTGAGAATAGGTGAGGGGTGTTTCCCCATGGGATGCACCTTGGGGATAGATAAAGAGGCATAGATGTGAGCAGGAGCAATGACAGGAAACAGCCAGGGGCAACTGGCTTCAGTGAGGGCCATGACTGTTCCTGACATCCAGGAGCCAAAATGTTGTACTCCCCAATCCTTGTGGGGAGTGGGGCTTGCTCTGCGTGACAGGGGCTGGGGAGGGGGCTGCTACCCAACCAATACACACATAGTCAGGGCCTGACTTGAGGAATGTTTCCTTCTTCAGAAGTAGCATCTCTGGAAGTCAGACCCTCCTATGAGGTATCCCACCAGCTTCTGTCTTTGGCTTTCTATTTAGGTTTCAGAGTTGTGTATAGTCAATCATCACTTATTTGCAGATTCTGTATTTGTGAAGTTACCTACTGCGTAAAATTTATCTGTGACCCTAAAATCAATACTTATGGCACTTTTGCAGCCATCCATGGATACATGCAGAGCAGAGCAAATTTGCCATATGCACGTGTTCCCAGCTGAGATTGAATGAGGTGACCCTCTGCCTTCTTTTAGTTCTCTTCTCATAAGGTGTCTTTTTTGTGATCTATTTAGTTCCACCTTTTCTTTTTCCCATTTTGTTCTTTTTGTTTAAGATTTTGCTGTTTAAAGAGGCTCCCAAGCATAGTGCTGTAGTACTGTCCAGGATCCTAACTGTGTGAAGCCTGTGATGTGCTTTACAGGGAAATACAAGTTAGATAAGCTTTGTTCAGGCACAAGTTATAATGCCAGTGGCCATGGATTCAATGTTAACAAATAAGCAGTATGTGTTAAATAAGGCATCTTTAAACAGATCAGACAGAAAACAGAGTTAAGTATTGATTGGCTGATGAAAATGTTGTGACCAGAGGCTCACAGGAACTTAACTCCACATTTTACCTATGGCCAGTCATTCATTGAGTGTTTGAGATGACTTTGTAGAGCATAACTACCACAAACATTGAGAACAAGTGAAAGTGTTAGTTGCTCAGTCATGTCCAGCTCTTTTCGACCCCATGGACTGTACCCCACCAGGCTCCTCTGTCCATGGGATTTTCCAGGCAAGAATACTGGAGTGGGTTGCCATTCCTTTCTCCAGAGGATCTTCCCAACCCAGGAATCGGACCTGGGTCTTCTGCATTGCAGGTAGACTCTTTACCATCTGAGCCACCAAGGAAGCCCAACTCAGTTGATTGGGGGCTGTTGAGTCACACCAGGAAGAGGATGGAGTGTCCTTAGCCACAGCGGCACCTCACAGATGCATCCTCAGCCTGCTTTAGCCTCACCAGAGGAGGAAGCGATTGACTGAGGAAGGTTACCCCCTGAGATGCTTTCATTTGTGTTCCAGCCTCTTTTCTTGTGTCTGGAGGGTTCGACAAGACCGTGGCTATTTGGGATGTAGAAGAAGGCTACCGGAAGCTCTCCTTGAAGGTACCAATGCCAGTATCAGATAGAGGATCTGAGCATCATTCTTTTTTAAAAAAATATATTTATTTTATTTGTTTGTTTGACTGTGCTAGGTCTTAGTTGTAGCATGTGGGATCTTTTTTTCAGTTGCAGCATGCTGGAGCTTTGGGCTTCCCAGGTGGCACAGTGGTAGAGAATCCGCCTGTCAGTGCAGGAGACACGGGTTTGATCCCTGAGTTGGGAAGATCCCCTGGAGAAGGAAATAGCAACCCACTCCAGTATTCTTACCTGGAAAATTCCATGGACAGAGGAGCCTGGCAGGCTGCAATCCATGGGATCACAAAAGAATCAGACACGACTCAACACATACAAGGAACTAATAAGTATGCTGGATTTTGAGTTGTGACATGTGGGATCTAGTTCCCTGACCAGAGATTGAACTGGGTTCCCAGCACAGGGAATGTGGAGTCTTAACCACTGGACCACCAGGAAAGTTCCTGAGCTTCATTCTTTAGCCATTTCATGTTGGGTGCCGGGGATACACCAGTGAGACAGACCTAAATATTCCCAATGGAACTGACACCTCTGTGGAGGATGACAGACAAGAAAAACAGCAAACACATTCTCAATAGTGATGAGCGACACAGAGAACCCACAACAGGGTGATGTAATAGATTCCAGGGATTAATCCATAGTGAGTGGGCCAGGAGGGCTTCTCGGAGAAGGTGGCATTTGAGCTGAGAACTGGGGGGCAAGGAAAGACTGGATGAGTGAGGATCTTGGGAAAAGGCATTCCAGGAAAATGGAGCAGTCAAGGCAAAAACTCTGAGTAGGGGCCGTGTCTGCAAACAGCAGGAATCCCCATACAGAGGAATGAATGTCATCATGAGGCACGCACAGACAGCTGTGGGCTCCAGAATGGCAGGTGTCAACTGGGTGCTTTTGGCTGCACGTTAGAGGAGACTCAAGTCCAAGTGGCTTTGTGATACAGAGATGGATTATCCAGCACAGCGAGAATCCAGAGGGTAGGCAGTTCCAGAACTGGTGCCTCTGTTCCAGTTGCCCCCATGCCAAGATTTTTGCACACCCCTTGGACTTGTGATCTCATGGCCACCTTTGGCTGTGAATGCAGGAGACTCCCAGGACTGTTCTGTGTCCCCCTCTTCTCTGTGGGTTTGGAGAGGCCAGGGGAGCTTACATCATAGCACATAAATGTTCAACCTCACTGTGGTTAAAAAGTCCCTTTGTGCTCCCATCAGGTCATTCTACTCTCCTTTTCCTCTTCTCTCCTCTCTCTATTATTCCACCCTCAAATTCCTGTCCTGTTGTTAAATGCACAGCAGTTTAACCTAACTCTTACTTCTTTTCTTCTTACCATACCTCACCATCCACCTCTTTCCATTTGGGAAAGACCAAAGAATGAAAAAGATGCTGACACGGAGCTCCAGCATCATTAAATGTCTGAACCAGCAAGTATTTATCTCCCCTAAACTCCATTTACTGGAGGAAATTAACCCCATGTACTTAAGTCACAGTGGGTAGATTTGCAGTTACTTGAAGCCAAATGCTCCCTTAGCAACAGGACCACTGAGTGATATTTCCTAGAACAAAGAAAGCAGACAAAAAAACTGCAAAATGTGCTCTGTGACCAGCTGGGAATATAATTTTTTTCCCATTGTGTTAAGCACCAGAGTCCTATTTTTAAAAACACATATGGTGCTGTGAGATACACATGAATCCCAAGCCTTTACACTTTGTACGCCACCTTAAATGTCATGGGTGAAACCAGGGACACACAATTAGTTGCTTTCAAAAGCAAGCAATGTTGAATTCTTGACTTTGTTTTTCAGTTTTTGTTGTTCTTTCAAAGGTTTTTTTTTTCCCCTCTAGATCCTCTTAAAACTCTACTTTTCTTCAGGGCCATAATGACTGGGTGATGGATGTTTCCGTTAGCAACAACAAGAAATGGATCCTCTCTGCTTCAAAGGTAAAAGTGGTCAACCTCTGAGTGACTTAAAATCTCTATCATGTTTGTGAGAATTGTTGTTAGCAGAAGTGTATAGTCAAGTAAGATTCCTGAGCGTTTCATTCTGAAAGCCACACCTGACCAGGCTGTCCCCATCCAAGAAGCTGCCTGAAAATGTGGAAACTGGGTCTTTCCATTTGCTCAAGTGAGAAGTTGCCAGGTATTTCTTTGCACTATTGTTATTTGAACTTTGTTGGAGCAAGAGCCTGTTCAAACTGGCAAATGATGGAGGCCCTGGGGGCTCTGGAGGGAAAGGGGTCAGCTTGTGGACAAGCAGACCACTCTGAGGCTCCAGGAGTGTCTTCCCTCTCTACTCTCTGTATCCTTTGATTCCCATGCCAAGGGCACATAATGGCTAGCCTGGGACATCCTGAGGGCTGTCCTCCGTGTGTGAGCATCAGAGAAGTAGGGTCCCCAACCTTAATTAGAATCATCTCATTTTCTAGACTGGGGGTTTCTAAATGCATAAAAATGTGGACAAGACCCTACCTGCCATGATCAACTTGTTAGAGAGCCAGTGGAGGATACTGCAACACCTGACCAAAAAAAAAAGAGAGAACAATAATATAATACATAATAAAAATTATATGCCAATGTGTTGCTACTTTAGCATAAAAATATGAAAAATGATTGCCAATTATATCTCAATAAAGCTAGAAAAAATAAAAATACAAGCAAAGTATCAAAAATGAGTATTTATTTAAAAATTATTTACTTTTCTGTCACATAAATACAATTATTTAAACAAAATAACACTAGAACTAGTCAATAACAGTATTAGTAGTAACCAATAATAGTGTAATTAAGCAAATATGGTTAAGAAAAATATATTTTGTAATATTTCTGTCCTTTGATATAGCAATTTATTTTGACTTTAAAAAATATTTTATTGGTTATTTAAAAAAATTTTTAAAGTTTTTTTTATGTGGATCATTTAAAAAATCTTCATTGAATTTGTTACAATATTATTTCTGTATTATGATTTGGTATTTTTGGCTGCAAGGCATATGGGATCTTAGCTTCCCTGACCTAGGATCAAACCCACGCTCCTTGCATTGGAAGGCAAAGTCTTAACCACTGGACCACCAGGGAAGCCCCTTTATTGATTAGTTAAATTTTACAGGCTATATTATTGTACATTCTTAAGATATATGAATGTAAAACTTTTTAAAAAGAGAATATAAATACAATAAGATTGGTTAGACAGATACTTTATGTGTTTATCTTTTCCAGCTTTATTGAGATATAATTGACATGTAACATCGTGTCAGGTTAAGAGGTACAAGGTGTGATTTGATACACATGTATATTGCAAATGCTTGCCACCATTTGTGCTGTGCTAAGTCGCTTCAATGGTGTCCCACTCTTTGCGAACCTGTGGGGTGTAGCCCACCAGGCTCCTCTGTCCATGGGATTCTCCAGGCAAGAATACAGGAGCGGATGGCCATAGCTTCCTCCAGGGGATCTTCCCAACCCAGGTATCAAACCCAGTCTCCTTGCATTGCAGGCAGACTCTTTACCGCCGAGCCAGCGGGGAAGCCCAGTCGTTCATTGCTCAGTTGTGTCTGACTCTTTGCAAGTCCATGGACTGTAGTCTGCCAGGTTCTTCCTCCATCCATGGAAGTCTCCAGACAAGAATACTGGAGTGGCTAGCCTTTTCCTTCTCCGGGAGATCGTCCCAACCCCAGGATCAAACCCCGGTCTCCTTGTTTTGCAGGCAGATTCTCTACTGTTGGAACCACGGGGAAGCCCCCATAGCCTGAGCTCCACCACGTCATATAATTAGCATTTCTATTTTTGTAACAAGAACATTTAAGATCTGCTCTGTTGGCAAATTTCAATATATTATACAGGATTATTATCTGTAATCACCGTGCTGTACATTAGAGCCCCAAAACTTGTTAATCTTATAATTGGAAGTTTGTATCCTTTGACCCAAATATCTTTCCATTTCCCTCCTGCCCTCTCCCAGCCTCTGGTAACTACTACTCTACTCTCTGTTTTTGTAAATTTCTTTCTTATTTTTTTTTAAGATTCCACATATAATTGAGGACACACAATACTTGTCTTTTTCTGTCTGACTTATTTCATTTAGTATAATGCTCTCAACGTTCATACTTGTCACAAATGGTAGAATTTCCTTATTTCTCATGGCTCGGAGGTTAAAGTGTCTGCCTGCAATGTGGGAGACCTGGGTTCGATCCCTGGGAAGGGAAGATCCCCTGGAGAAGGAAATGGCAACCCACTCCAGTATTCTTGCCTGGAGAATCCCACGGACGGAGGAGCCTGGTGGGCTACAGTCCATGGGGTCCCAAAGAGTCGGACACGACTTAGCGACTTAACTTAATAATATCCTATATACACATACACACACACATATATATATTACATCTGCTTTATCCATTCATTCACTCTTGAGTATTTAGGTTGTTTTCATACCTTGGTTATTATGAGTAATGCTGCAATGAACATGGGGGTGCAGACATCTCTTTGAGATCCTGTTTTTATTTCCTCTGGATATATACCCAGAAGAGGGATTTCTGGATCATGTGATAGTTCCATTCTCAATTTTATTTGAGGCTCCTCCAATACTTTTTTCCATAGTGCCTATACCAATTTACATTCCAACCTACAGTTCACAACAGTTCCCTTGTCTCCCATGTTCTTACCAACACTTAACTTTTTGATAATAGCCATTCTAACAGTAAGGTGATATCTCATTGTGGTTTTGATTTACATTCCCTTAATAATTAGTGATGCCGAGCACATTTTCATGTACCTGTTGGTCATTTGTATGTCTTTTTAGGAAAATTGCTTATTCAGTTTCTCTTTTATTGATGTTGTTATTGAATTCTGTGAGTTTTTTATAAGTTTTGAATATAAATATTTTCTCTTTATGGTTTCAGGTCTTATGTTTAAATCTTTAATTCATATGAGTTAATTTTTTTTTAGTTGTATAGATAGGGGTCCAATTTCATTCATCTCTTCTCTATGTGGTTATCTAGTTCTCCCAGCATCACTTTAAAAAAAAATCATTTTCTTTTTAAAAATTTGTTTATTTTTAAATTAAAGGATAATTGCTTTACAGAATTTTGTTTTCTGTCAAACCTCAACATGAATCAGCCATAGGGATACATATGTCCCCTCTGTCTTGAACCTCCCTCCCATCTCCCTCCCCATCCCACTCCTCTAGGTTGATACAGAGCCCCTGTTTGAGTTTCCTGAGACATACAGCACATTCCCCTTGGCTGTCTATTTTACATATGGTAATGTAAGTTTCCTTGTTACTCTCTCCGTATATCTCACCCTCTCCTCCCCTCTCCCCATGACCATAAGTCTGTTCTCTATGTCTGTTTCTCCATTGCTGCCCTGCAAATGAATTCTTCGATACCATCTTTCTAGATTCTGTATATATGCCTTAGTATATGATATTTATCTTTCTCTTTCTCACTTACATCATTCTGTATAATAGGCTCTATGTTCATCCGCCTCATTAGAACTGACTCAAATGTGTTCATTTTTATGGCTAGTAATATTCCATTGTGTATATGTATCATAACTTCTTTATCCATTCATCTGTTGATGGACACCTAGGTTGCTTCCATGTTCTAGCTATTGCAAATAGTGCTGCAGTGAACAATGGGATACATGTGTCTTTTTCAATTTTGGTTTCCTCGGGGTATATACCTAGGAGTGGGATTCGCAGCATTACTTTTGAAGAGACTAATCTTTGATCATTGAGTATTTTTGGTTTCCTCATCACATTATTCGGGCTCTATTTTTATGCTAGTACCATATTGTTTTGGAGAAGGAAATAGCAGCCCACTCCAGTATTCTTGCCTGGAGAATTCCATGGACAGAGGGACCTGACAGGCTACAGTCCATGGGGTTGCAAAGAGTCGGACACAACTGAGCGACTAACACCGTATTGTTTTGGCTACTGTGGTGCTGTTATTCAGTCACTCAGTCGTGTCTGACTTGTTGCGACCCCATGACTACAGCACACCAGGCCTCGCTGCTCTTCACTATCTCCCAGAGCCTGCTCAAACGTATGTCCATTGGGTCAGTGATGCCATCCAACCATCTCATCCTCTGTCAACCCCTTCTCCTCCTGCCCTCAATCTTCCTCATCATCAGGGTCTTTTCTAATGAGTCGGCTCTTCGCATCAGGTGGCCAAAGGACTGGAGCTTCAGCTTCAGCATCAGTCCTTCCAATGAATATTCAGGGCTGATTTCCTTTAGGATTAACTTGTCTCATACTTAAAATATGTGATTTTATGGTAGGCTGACATTTTAACATCCTTTCTATGACCAGCAATGATAATAGCCATTTTGTAGGCATATGTTTAAGGATGATAACTTCTTCCATTTCTGTAAAAACACTGTTTTTGTTAGTATTAAGTGCTTCTGCACATTTTGAGAAAGTTGAAAAATGACTAAAAAAAACTTTGCTTCGGAGAGGCCCAACACCACAGGTAAGCAAATCAGATTCCTTTGTAGGATGTGCAGGCCCTTCAACTGGTAGGATATTTTCATTTATTTTGGTAAGTTAATAGATGAAATGGAATTTCCCAAAATTCATATTTTGGGAATTTGTAGGAATATGTACATGTCTGAGGAATATGTAGATAGATGAGCAGCGTCTAGTTTGTATTTGTGTAAGATGTCAACATGTTTCTGTTTTATATTTTCTACAGTTTCATTAAAATCTTTATAGAAATGAAGATGATATGAAACCCTACCTTTCGAATCAAAGTGTCTAAGAGCTAGGGGGAGCTTTTCCATTGTTTTCATTGTCATGGCTGGACAAATCACTCAATATATTGCAGACCAGAGGTCCCTAACCTTTTCGGCATGAGGGACTGGTTTCATGGAAGACAATTTTTCCACGGACTGGAGCGGGGGATGGTTTCAGGATGATTCAAGCATATTACATTGATTGTGCACTTTATTTCTATTGTTATTACATTGTGATCTAGAATGAAATAATTATACAACTCACCATAATTCAGACCAGATCTTCAGGCATTGGATTCTCATAAGGAGTGTGCGACCTATATCCCTCACCTGTGCAGTTCACTGTAGGGTTTTTGTGCCTATGAGAATCTAAAGCCACCACTGATCTGACAGAAGATGGAGTTCAAGTGATGGGGAGCAACTGTAAATATAGATGAAGCTTCGCTGGCTGGCCTGCCACTTACCTCCTGCTATGCAGACCACTTCCTCACAGGCCATGGACCAGTACCATGGCCCAGGGTTTGGGGACCCCTGCTGTAGTGGGCATGATTGTTGATAAAATCTGACAGCTCTGCACTGTAAGGGCCAACATGTATGTCACCAAACTTTCTCCTTTTGTTTTCTCACAGGATATTTACTTGCAAGTGCAGAATCAGAAAATGTAACATGACTTAGTGTGCTATAGTAAATCACCACGGACTTCACCGCTTAACATACATTTAATATCTGATAGTTTTGTAAGATAGAAGTGTGACACGTTCTCACTGGGATAAAATGAGCATGTCAATAGGACTGTATTCCCAGGTGGAGGCACTAGGCAATAATCCACTTCTTTGCCCTTTCCAGCTTCTAGAAGCCAGTCACATTCCCTGGTTTGTGGCCCCTTCTTCCCGTCCTCAAAGCCAGCAACATTGTATCTCTCTGTGCCTTTCTTCTGTTGTGACTTATTCCTCTGACTAGAATTTCCACTTTTAGAAAACTTTGTGGTTTTTTTGGGCCCATATGGATTACCCAGAATAATCTCCCTATTTTAAGATCATCGGCTTAGCACCCTTAATTCCCTCTGTAGTCGTAATTCCCCACTGTCATGAAATCTAACGGATTCCCAGGTTTGGGGGATTAAGATGTGGACTCCTTTGGGAGCGGGAGTAGGGTTGGGGGAGATCACATTATTTTGCTGACTACATTCAATTTCATAATCAAAGGAATGATGAGACAATGGATCTGAGTGGTATTACCAAATTAGTTCAGTGACCAGTGTTTTCTAAGGAGCATAGAACTCTTTTTTAAAAGTCGATTTTATTTTTTAGAGCAGTTTTAGGTTTATATAAAAATTGAGCAAATCATACAGAGTTATATTATAGCCCTACCCTTCAGTTGCCAGTATTATTAATACCTTGTGTTAAGTGTGGTATACTTATCACCATTAATGAGCCAATATTGATACATAATTATGAATTAACATCCATGGTTTAAGTTTCACACTTTATGTTGCGTCCAGTCCAGTTCAGTTGCTCAGTCATGTCTGACTCTTTGCGACCCCATGAACCACAGCACGCCAGGCCTCCCTGTCCATCACCAACTCCTGAAGCCCACCCAAACGCATGTCCATTGACGGTGATGCCAGCCAACCATCTCATCCTCTGTTGTCCCCTTCTCCTCCTGCCCTCAATCTTTCCTAGCATTAGGGTCTTTTCCAATGAGTCAGTTCTTCGCATCAGGTGGCCAAAGTATTGGAGTTTCAGCTTCAACATCAGTCCTTCCAATGAACACCCAGGACTGATCTCCTTTAGCATGGACTGGTTGGATCGCCTTGCTGTCCAAGGGACTCTCAGGAGTCTTCTCCAACACCACAGTTCAAAAACATCAATTCTTCGGTGCTCAGCTTTCTTCACCATCCAACTCTCACATCCATACATGACCACTGGAAAAACCATGAGTCCTAAAAATTCAAATCTTCTTACGCTATACCTGTTCACCCCTCCCCTTCTTCCCCAGAACCCCTGGCAACCATGGGCCTGTTTACTGGCTCCATATTTTTGCCTTTTGCATAATGTTATGTAGTTGGAATCATATAGTATGTAGCCTTTTCAGAGGTGGTTTCTTTCATTTAGAAATATGTATTTAAGGCTCCTCCTTTTGGTGGCTTGACAGCTCTCTTCTATTTTTTCTCACTGAATAATATTCCCTCACATATTCTCTTATTCAGGGACATCTTGGTTGCTTCCACTCTTGGAGATGTGGGACTTCCAGTGCTAAGGCCAGGATAGTGCTAGACAAACTGGGACAGTTGGCCACCTGAACTCTGTCACTCTGCAGGTGGAAGTTCTCTTCATGTAACCTGGATGCCATGCACCTCCCTGGGTCATCCAAGCCTAATAAGCCCATTTTGTGACTGGTGGTTTCTTGTTTAACTTGTTTTAGGATAGGACCGTGAGGCTATGGAATATTGAAGAAATTGACCAAATTCCCTTGGTAATCGAGCACAAAAAGACCCGGGGTTTAATGGTGAAACAGGTTAGTATTGGGTAAAATGAAGCCAAATGAAGGCTTTCATTAGTTCTCTCTACAAATTAATTTATTTTTGAACAAATTTCTTGGACAACTGGGGATAAAACTATGAACAAACAGACTGAAATTTTTGCCCTGAGGGAGCTTGCATTTCTAAAAGGGGAGATAAGCAATGAATAAAGAAATAAGAAATGTATGTAGTAAGTCACATGGTCATAGGTACTTTGGAAGAAAATAACAGGAAGGGAACTGGGAGGGCTGGTGGTGTGGCATTCTAAATGGGGGTCAGGAGAGGTCGCATTGAGAAGGCGACATTTGTTCAAAGACTTGGAAGGTGGGGAGGGAGTGAGCTGTGAGCTGTGAAGCTGTTTTAGGGGAAGAACATCCCAGCAGAGGGAACAGCCCATGTGAAGACCCTGAGACAGGACTGAACCTGGTGCTGAAGAGTGGAATGAGTGGGAGGAGGTGAGGCCCGAGGACATCCTGGAGGAATGGCTGGCACACAGCTGGACCCCGGGTGGGCCTCCTGAGCTCCGTCAGCAGAACCCCGGCCAGGTCCCCAGTGCCCCGTTTCCCACGGATGGAACTCAAGTCCCAGTTCTCTAGTGGATGATCATGGTGGGCATGGCTGTTTCACCAGGTATAGCCAGGACTCGCCCTGCGCAGTGGAGGCCAGTCCCTGCTGGGGCCTTGCAGTGCAGGCACCTGGCTACCCCTTCCCGAAGCTGAGGAGTCCCTGTGGGCCCTTGTGAATCCTGGAATCCCCCAGGTTTGTCTCTGTTCAGAAGGTCGCCCAGCTGGTAGCTACCGCTTCTGGGGCTGGCTAATTGGCTGAGTGCTGAAGAATGAACACTTTTGAACTGTGGTGTTGGAGAAGACTCTTGGGAGTCCCTTGGATTGCCAAGGAGATCAAACCAGTCCATCCTAAAGGAAATCAGTCCTGAAAATTCATTGGAAGGACTGATGCTGAAGCTGAAGCTCCAAGCCTTTGGTCACCTGATGCGAAGAGCCGACTCATTGGAAAAGACTCTGAGGCTGGGAAAGACTGAAGGCAGGGGGAGAAGGGGCTGACAGAGGATGAGATGGTTGGATGGCATCACTGACTGGATGGACATGAGTTTGAGCAAACTTGGGGAGATAGTGAAAGACAGGGAGGCCTGGCGTGCTGCAGTCCATGGGGTTGCAAAGAGTCAGACATGACTTTGTGGTGGAACAACAACAGCAGCAACTGGGAAGTGGCACTGGAGGCAGGGAGGTGATGGGTGGGTCCCCCATGGAACCGCATCTCTGTGGCCAGCTGATCCTCATGGTCTTTGCAGCCATGTTGGCCCTTAGGCCCTGGAAGCTGACTGGCCACCGAGCAGTGCTTGTGTCTCCACCTGCCACCGGGGCGGGATCCAGGGACTGCCTCCTCTGAGCTCTGCTGTCCTGGGCTTGGGTTGTGGGGAATTATGCTATAGAATAAAGTAGGTAAAGGATCAAATGCATTTCTTTCTTGTAAAAGGAAGGAAAGAAAGAAACCTACTTGAAGCTGCAGCAAAGATGAGCTTGCTGCATTTGACTTGCTCTGATCAATGTGAGAAATCCTGGAGGCCAGGTTTCCCAGAAGACCTACCCTGGGTGGGGTTTGCCCTGCCTCCCCTGCAGGCTTTGGGGCCCTAGAGAGGGCAAGGGTGGCAAAGCATAGGGGCTTGGCGAGCCAGGGTGGAGACCAGGCTGGTCTCGGGGTACTGTGCTGTGGTGGGACCCTCGGAGAGACCTCTGTTCAGGGCCCAAGAGCCCATCCCATGGTGCTGCTCACTTGTTGGTGGGAAAATGTGACAAGCGAGCTGTGCCACTGTACCCACTGTCCTCTGGGTGCTTCAGCCAGAAACAGGCTAAGACAGAGGAGGGTGTTCAGCATCTTTATCATGTTCCTGCTTTGTTCAGAAGTCTTGCCTACTTGAGGCTCAAAAGCTAGGTGTCCCCAGGATGTCAGGTAGTTGGGATACCCCTTGGCTCTGCAGTTTTGCTCTGCAGAGAGCAGAGGGCAATAGTTAGACACCCACCCCCAGTCCTTGCCATTGTCAAGTGGCTTTCCACTTCCCCCTCCCTCTCCCCCACTGCTGGGACCCCCACAGCAGGGGACATGAGTTGGCAGGACCTGTGTAGCTTTTGTGAGGGAAGAGAGGGGAAAGCCTGAGCTCATTCTCTCTCAGTGGCCTGCAGTTTCCATCCTTGTGGGCTTAGAGACCCCAGAGAGGACAGGCAGCGCTTGCCTCGGCCCGGTCCCAGGTGGTTGGATCAGGGGGAAGAATTCTAAACTGTATGCCTCCATCTCCTCTGATCAGCACCTCCTTTTTACTCTTTTAAAATATTTCATGTCAGTGCGAAGAATGTGACAGGCCTTTCTCCATCTACGAAAGCGACATCTTTTCTGAAACAGTCACCAAATGTGTGTTCTGCCGGATGAATGCGACAGACTTGTCAACAGAGGCCTCACAGTCATCAGAAGGGGAGCCCTCACTGTCAAGGGAGAGCAGCCCAGATGAGGAAGGCTGATGGCCACAAGACCCTTTGGGTGACTTGAGCCCAGATCATCTGTCACTTAGGCTTGGGGGCTCTGCGGAGACCTTTCTCTGGGGCCCCTCCCTAGTGGGTGGGCCCATCAGACTAAGGCAGGGGCCAGGCCAGGCTCTGGCTGGACTCCCACCACTGCTTGGCCTCCTCAGCTCCCCAGCACCTCGGGGATTCCTTGCCTGTAGTTTTCATGCAGAATAAATCTAGATGCTTTTGGGAAACAGTGCGCGTGTGAATTCTAGAAACATTTTTGCTATTTCTATGTCCTGGTGTTCATCCTGTCTCATTTTGGGAACATGTTCTGGTCTCTGGATTTGCCCTGTAAAGCAGTCATTGGGTGCTGGCACCAGCAACGCTTGAGGAAGGGTCTGTGGAATGAAGAGGAAGCTGTGTAGCCCCCTCTGTGGAAGGGACTGTACTGTGGCCCTGTGGGTGCCTCCCTGACTGATGCTCCCAGATGGTCACCTGCCCAGAGCTGGGGAAGGTCTGGTTAGGCAGGTAGGTGGAGGGCATTTCCATCACAGAATGTTGCTTGTTTTCCACCCCAGTGTCTTCAATTTCCAGAATGCCCATGCATGTGTACAGACTCCTTCCTGCTTCCACAGCGTCCAATACAACGTAAATCAATTACTTCACAAAGAGCGAAGGTTTCAGGTAAACCAGAAGGGCTCCCTTTTCCATTTGGTATGGCTTACAGGATTCCCATCAGGTTTCCCTGGTGACTCAGATGGTAAAGCATCCGCCTGCAGTGCGGGAGAGCTGGGTTTGATCCCTGGGTTGGGAAGATCCCCTGGAGGAGGGCATGGCGACCCTCTCCAGTATTCTTGCCTGGAGAATCCCATGGACAGAGGAGCCTGGCAGGTGGCATCCTGGCTACCCCCATGGGGTCACAAAGAGTCTGCTACAACTGAGCGATTAAGCACAGCACAGGATTTCCATCAAGTATCATTAGTATGCCCCTTGGTCTCTCTTAAAAATTTGGGTGCAGGACTGATTTACTTAATGTTAATTGACTGACATCCTATAATTCTGTCCAAGAGCACCGTGACCTGGTAGTCATTGTCTGGGCTGGCCCTGTGCTTGTTGCTGCCCTCCTTCGTCTCAACCAGGGTGACTGCCCAGCTTCCGCAGACTGTCCAGTATTTATCCATTAATTTACAAGAATGATGATGGATAGTACACAGCAAAACTCCACTGAATGACCTCCCTGTAACTGGGCTCTTTTTGGAAGAGAAGTCTTATCCCTTCTCCCCCACACGAAGACACTCAGAGATTATTTTTCCTCCGTGAGGAGGAGGATGGACAGCCTGCATGTACCCACATTGTCCCAGGGACGGACACTTAGGTTGCTTCTCCTTTTTGACTATTACAAACAGTGCTGGAATGAACCTTCTTGTGCACATAGGTCTGCAGAGACTGACATTCCTCCTGTGGATGAAACTCTCCCACTGGAGAAATCTCTGGGTCAATGAATTAGCAGGTTTCGGGGTTGTTGCTGCTCAAAAGCCCTCTGAAAAGTGTTGGGACGAAGGGGCTGATGTGTCTGAGTGAGGAGCCCCAGAAGGCGTAAATAAGAAGCCTTGGTGGGCAGGGCTCTGCTTTTCTCTGGCAGCGGAATCCTCCCACGTATGGTGTTGATGCTCCAAGGGCGGCAGCCTAGGCCCCCTGAAGCTCTGGATCCTTCAGTGCTTGTTCGGGGTTCCCTCAGTGCCCCCGGGTTCTTTCTGTGCTCAGGACCCGCGGAAGAGGCCCAGTGGAATCTAGAGGTCTGGTGTCGACCGGCGGGCGAATGAGCCCCCTGAACTGGCGGCGCCCGAGATCACGGTGGCTAGTGTGCGGCTGAGGAGGGCAATCGGCTTCCCAGGCTGAGGGCGCCAGTGCCATGGCCCGACGCGTGGTCACCGTGAGACCACCGCCGGGTGTGAGCCGAGACCCGACGCGGGGGCAGCCGGCGGCCGGGCCGCGCTCGCGGGGCCGGGATCTCTGGAGCGGGAGGGGCTCGGCCTTGCCGGACAGCCTGGGGCTTCCCTGCACCAGTTATGGAGGGCCGGGGACCGGACTTTGCGCGAGCATCCCCTAAAGACGGGCCATCCGGGCTCCACTTAGGGGAGCAGATATCACAACACTGAGATCACCGGCCCCCTCGGCTCACGGTCAGAGCTTCCGGTTCCAGAGTACTCCGGGTCTAAGTTGCCAGAGACCGAGACTTCACACTGCGCACGCGTCACCCACCGGCACAGCTTGTGCGCATGCGCGAGTCTATGTAGTAAATACTGATGAGGAACAGATTCGCAGAACAGAAACGCGGGTGGCGCCGTGGCTTAGTTGGTTAAAGCGCCTGTCTAGTAAACAGGAGATCCTGGGTTCGAATCCCAGCGGTGCCTCAACCGAGCGTCCCGGCTCTCTTTTTACCCACACTCAATTTTGCCACGCCTCTGCCCGGTTCCTCCTCGCTTTGGGGGTGTGACAGGAAGCTTTCTTGTTCAGTCGCTCAGTCGTGTCTGAACCTTTGCGACACGTGGGGTGGCAGTACGCCAGGCTTCCCTGGGCTTCTTTATCTCCGGGAGTTTGCTCAAACTAAGGTCCATGGAGTCGGTGATGCCGTCCAACCCTCTCATCCTCCGTCTCCCTCTTCTACTGCCTTCAGTCTTTCCTAGCATCAGGGAAAAGAGTTTAATAAGCCATTTTAGTCACCCCGTGCCCGTGGCGCGGTGGGGCGCTGGCCCTCCTCGGAGTCCCTAGTTTCTTGAGGGGCGAGGGATCACTGACGCGGGCTTCGGTGCCGAGGGGACGCCCGCTGGAGGCGGCGCGGGACTTCCCTTTAGCCGTGGGAACACTCCGGGGTTGGAGACCTGCACAGCTTCCGCGGCGGCTGCGTGCGGGGGGCCGAGCCCTGGCGCTCCTCCGTCGCTTTCTCCGTGCTGGGCGCCCCTCACACAGGCCTCCCGACTTACTCCCCTCTTCCCAGCCACACGATCCGGATCATCGTTCCCCAGACTGAAAGACGGGTTCGACGAGGTCATGGGAGGCCCACAGTCGCCGGGGAGAGCGGAGGATTGAACCCCGCCAGAGACACTCTCGGAGTGATGAAAGTATGACATTTCCAGGGAGGGAGCCTCGAATGGGACTCCCGGGGCCAAGTTTAGAGCCAGCTTCTCCCAGGTGCCCTCTGTGAGGCTGAATCGTAAGGTCCGGAGCTGCACAAGTAGATAGATAATTGTGGGTTCTGACCCCGAGCAATTGCATCGGAGTCTCTGGCGGGGGCAGTGAGGCCTTGGAATGGAAAGAACAAGCTATCCGGGAATTCTCATGTCAGCCTCAACAATATTCCTGCTAGATGCTTCAGGACAGTCCCGACGAGTTGCAGAAATCGCAGTTTATGGCATCAGCCTCTGTACCCAGATCACCTGCTCCAGAAGCTGCCCCATTCTCGCCTTCTCCCATGGGTCTGACTGAGGGTGTGTGTGTGTGTGTGTGTGTGTGTGTGTGTGTGTGTGTTGGTCAGTTCTTGCCCTTTGCCCAGATCACCTGCTCCAGAAGCTGCCCCATTCTCGCCTTCTCCCATGGGTCTGACTGAGGGTGTGTGTGTGTGTGTGTGTGTGTGTGTGTGTGTGTGTGTTGGTTAGTTCTTGCCCTTTGCAGCTTGTTTGGTTTTGTTTGGTGTTGCAAAGGAAAACTTGCAGGAATACTTTGAGGCTTTGCATTTCTGATAGGAGAATCCTCCTAACCCAATTGGAGAAGACTTTACTGGTCATAGGGCTTGAGTCATTGTGGTGCTGCGTTTTTGTTTTTATTTTTTTTCCTGGCACATCTTTACTGCTAGCCTGAGGTATTTCGAGGCAGTTTTGAGCATTTGCCCATTAGATAGATAAGGAGAGTCCTTGGTTGGGATGTGTAAGTCTGGGTCTTAGGGAAAGTCAGCTGGAGAAAAGCATCTGTGAGCTGTCATCCCTGTGTGCTGGCTTACCTGGTTGCTCAGATGGTAAGGAATCTACCCACAATGCAGGAGTCCTGGGTTTGATCCCTGGGTTGGGAAGATCCCCTGGAGAAGGGCATGGCAACCCAATCCAGTATTATTATTTTTTTAACATTAAAATAATTTTTTTATTGAAGGATAATTGCTTTACAGAATATTGTTGTTTTCTGTCTAACCTCAACATGAATCAGTCATAGGGATACATATGTCCCCTCCCTTTTGAACCTCCCTCCCAGCTCCCTCCCCATCCCACTCCTTTAGGTTGATACAGAGCCCCTGTTTGAGTTTCCTGAGCCACACAGCAAATTCCCGTTGGCTATTTATTTTACATATGGTAATGTAAATTTCCATGTTACTCTTTCCATACATCTCACCCTCTCCTCCCCCATCCCCATGTCCACATGTCTGTTCTCTATGTCTATTTCTCCACTGCTGCCCTGTAAATAAATTCTTCAGTACCATTTTTCTAGATTCCATATATATGCATTAGAATACGATATTTATCTTTCTCTTTTTGACTTACTTCACTCTGTATAATAGGCTCTAGGTTTATCCACCTCATTAGAACTGACTCAAATGCATTCCTTTTTATGGCTGAGTAATATTCCTTTGTATATATGTACCACAACTTCTTTATCCATTCATCTGTTGATGGACACCTAGGTTGCTCCCATGTTCTAGCTATTGTAAATAGTGCTGCAGTGAACAATGGGATACATGTGTCTTTTTCAATATTGGTTTCCTCAGGGTATATGCCTAGGAGTGGGATTGCTGGGTCATATGGTGGTTTTATTCCTAGTTTTTTAAGGAATCTCCATACCTTCTTCCATAGTGGCTGTATAATTTACATTCCCACCAACAGTGCAAGAGCATTTCCTTTTCTCCACACCCTTTCCATCATTTATTTTTGAAGATGGCCATTCTGACTGGTGTGAGGTGATATCTCATTGTAGTTTTGACTTGCATTTCTCTAATAACGAGTGATGTGGAGCATCTTTTCATGTGCTTGTCTGCCATCTGTATGTCTTCTTTGGCGAAATGTCTGTTTAGGTCTTTTTCCTACTTTTTGATTTCCTACTTTTTGATTCAGTACCATTTTTTTCCTACTTTTTGTGTGTTTTTCTGGTATTGAGTTGTATGAGCTGCTTGTATATTTTGGAAATTAATCCTTTGTCAGTTGTTTCATTTGCTATTCTTTTCTCCCATTCTGAGGGTTGTCTCTTCACCTTGCTTATAGTTTCCTTTGCTGTGCAAAAGCTTTTAAGTTTAATCAGGTCCCACTTGTTTACTTTTGTTTTTATTTCTATTACTCTAGGAGGTCGGTCATAGAGGATCTTGCTTTGATTTATGTCATCGAGTGTTCTGCCTATGTTTTCCTCTGAGAGTTTTATAGTTTCTGGTCTTACATTTATGACTTTAGTCCATTTTGAGTTTGTTTTTGTGTATGGTGTAAGGAAGTGTTCTCATTTCATTCTTTTACATGTAGCTGTCCAGTTTTCCCAGCACCATTTATTGAAGAGGCTGTCTTTGCCCCATTGTATATTCTTGCCTCCTTTGTCAAAAATAAGGTGCCCATAGGTGCATGGGTTTATTTCTGGGCTTTCTATCTTGTTCCATTGGCCTATATTTCTGTTTTTGTGCCAATACCCACTCCAGTGTTCTTGACTGGATAATTCTATGGATGGAGGAGCCTGGCGGGCTACACAACCCATGGGGTCACAAAGAGTCGGACACGCCTGAGTGACTAAGAACACACAGCCTTGCCTGCAGCAGGTGACCTATGGGTGAGCACTCCTGGACAGTGAGCAAAGCCAGAAAAGAGATTTAGGCCCAGGGTTGAGCCCAACCCTCCTTCTTTTCTTTTAAAAATGTCATGCTATTTCAGCATGGGGACTTTCTACTTGCTATGCCCTGCACATGAAATGCTATATCCTGGGCCTTTTGCAGAAATGGATCTTTCTCCTCTCTTGGCGGTCAATACGTGTATCACTTCTTTGGGAGGCCCCCTGTTACCATGCTTTGTACAGGTTCCTCTAGGTCAGCATCCCATACCTCATCTTGATTATTTCCTGATAGCCTTTTCACACTCTGAAATCATTTTGTCTCTTGTCCACTTCCTCAAAAAGCATTAAGCCTGGGCAGGTGGGCAGCCTCATATATCTGTCTACCTAATGGTGCTTGGACCATGATAGGCATTTGTGGACACATGACTCTTTTTTAAAAATATATGTATTTGGTTGTGCTAGGTGTTAGTTTTGGCACGCAGGATCTTTGATCTTCATTATGGCAAGGGACATCTTTACTAGAAGCAGGTAAACTCTTAGTTGTGACATGTGGGATCTGATTCCCTGACCAGGGATTGAACCTGGGTCTTCTGCATTGGGAGCATGGACTCTTAGCCAGTGGACTGCCAAGGAAGCCCCTGGACACATGACTTTTTAAAAATTGAACATATTATATTGATTGGATTATGCATTTGAGGAAATTTTTTGGACAGTTAGTTCAAATACTGTAAGGCAGCATTTCTCAAAATGTGGTTTCTGGAACCCTAGGGATCCCTAAGACTCTCTTAGGTGGTCGAATCCACTTTCATGATTTTATTGTTATGTCACTTTCTCACTGTGCTGACATTGTCATTGATGGGCTGCGACACATCAGCGCAGATGCAGGTAAATTCAAGGTAGTGGCACCGCAGGGCCCTAGTTATCATTATATTTATTCTTCTCTACTACACTTTCAGAATTCCCTGGTGGCTCAGATGGTAAAGATGTTTGTTTGTTTAACTCGGTCAGTCATATCCGACTCTTTGCTACCCCATGGACTATAGCAAAATCTCCTCTTTATGTGGAATTCTCCAGGCAAGAATACTAGAATGGGTTGCCATTTCCTTCTCCAGATGGTAAAGAATCTGCCTGCAATTCGGGAGACCTGAGTTTGATCCCTGGGTCCGGAAGATTCCCTGGAGAAGGAAATGGCAACCCACTCCAGTATCCTTGCCTGGAAAATCCCATGGACAGAGGAACCTAGTGGGCTACAGTCCATGGGGTCGCATAGAGTGGGACATGACTGGGCAACTTCACTTTAGCTACACTTTCACAGAAAAAAAGCCAGTTTCCCTTAAGAATGTGCTTATGAAGCAGTAAGTATTATTAATTTTATTAAATCTTAACACAAGTACTTTAATATTTTGTGTGAGGAAATGGGAAGTAGGCAAAGAGCCTTTCTGCCAAGTATCATGGTTCAGTGGTTGTTTTGAGAAAAAGTATTTGTGTGATTGTTTATCAGGTGACAGGACAACTGTTTTCACAGAACTCCATTTCCACTTGAAAAGATAGCTGACAGTCAAACTATGCTTATTCACACTTGGGTATTTAATACACATCTTCTTAAAAATGAATAAAGTGAACCTATCACTTCAAGGAAACCAACAGACAGTATTTGCTGCCAATGATAAAATGTGGATTTCCAAACCAAAACATAAGTTTCAGAAAAGTTGTATCCACCACCATGAGCTTGACAGTTTTCCAGTATTTTAAAACTTTCTGGGACTTCCCTGGTGGTCCAGTGGTTAAGAATCCACCTTAGAACCTTGGTGGGGGTACTAGGTGTAGGATAAAAGAAGAATATCCACAATTTTCTGAAAGAGACTATTAAAATACTCCTCCCTTTTCCATCTACATATCACTCTGAGGACATCTTGTCTTCTATTTCAACCAAGATAACATATCACAGCAGACTGAATGTAGGAGTAGATATGACAATTCAGCTGCCTTCTGTTAAACCCAACATAAAAGAGATTTGCAAACTGTAAAATAATGCCATCCTTCTCACTCAGTTGTGTTTTATTTTGTAAATAGTTTCATGCCAAATGTTATTTAACTTGTAATTATTGTTACTTTAAAACAGTATTTTAAAGTTATTGTTAAAACATTGTTACTTTAAAACATTAATACTTATTTATAAATTTGTCTCAATTTTAATTTCTAATATCTCAAATATTGATAGATATATTCCAAATAAAAACTTCTTTGGGATCCTCAGTAATTTTTAAGAGTATAAAGAGATCTCAAGGTAAAAAGAATTGAGAACCACTGTTTTAGTGGAAAAGCTTTTGGAGCCCTGAAGGATTTTAAGAGGGCGGGATAAGAGAGTGTTGGTATATGTGTGAGGGGTTGCATGCATTCCCTTAATAAAACAACTTTGAATTATGGTCACTGAGGATTGGAATGTTGTGACAGCATCATTTTCATTGACCAATGACTCCTTTGATAGTGTTGAGTGAATTATCTTGATGACATAATTATGATTTAGGTAAAGTTTTGAAATCATATGTGAAAGTTCAAATAAGAAATGTATAGACAGGAACTTCCCTGCTCGTTCAGTGCCTAAGACTACACACTCCAAATGCAGGGGGCCTGGGTTTGATCTCTGGTCAGGGAACTAGATCCCACATGCCGCAGCTAAAGATCTAGCACAGTCAAATAAAGGAATAATAAATAAATATTAAAAAAGAAATGTATAGACCAAGATATATGCAAAGCAGTATAGTCTGTGTTGAGGAGGGCATGGCAACCCACTCCAGTATTCTTGCCTGGAGAATTCCCATGGACAGAGGAGCCTGGCAGTCTACAGTCCATGAGGTCACAAAGAATTGGACACAACTAAGCCGCTAAGCCCAGCACATCAGCTGTGTTAATGGGTAAGAACATTGACTCTGGAACCAGACTGCTTTGGCAGGTCCTAGCTGTGTGTTTGTTGCTGGTGATAAATGTTGGGCACATTTCTTATCCTCTCTGAGGCTCAGTTTCTGCACATGTAAAATGAGAATAGTAATAATTGCCTCATTTGGTTGTCCTAAAGACTAAATGAGTTATTTTCACCCTTAGATCACACAGAGAAAATACTTCATAAGGGTTTACTGTTAGGCTTTCAATTGATTGGATAAGGCCCACCCAGGTTAGGAAGTAATATGCTTTACTGAGTTCATAGGCTTCACTCAGTAATTACTAGGTAATTACCCAGTAATTAGCTTAGGAATCAATTTACTCAGTAATTACTCTGTAATATGCTTTACTCAATCTACCAAGTCAAATGTGTAATTTCATCCAGAAACACCCTTATAAACACACCCAGAATAATGTTTGATCAAATGTCTGGGCACCCTGGTGACCCAGTCAAGTTGACACATAAAATTGCACTTCCCCACACACCAAAAAAAAAAACCTCACAAACCATATCCTTTAATTATGAGGATTCTAATTTCTCCACAACCTTGACAACACTTGTTATTATCTTTTTATAGCCAACCTAGTAAGTTTGATGTGATATCTCCCTGTGGTTTCGATTTGCATTTTTTTTAATGACATGATGTTGAGCGTCTTTTCATGTGCTTGTTGACCATTTGTGTATCTTTGGAGAAATGTCTATTCAGATCATTTGCCCATTAAAGTATTAATGGGGTTGTCTTTTTTATTGCACTTAACTATTTTTCATACACGTTCATTATCAGATACATAATTTACAAATATATCATGCCATTCTGTGAGTTTTCACTTTCTTCATGTGTGCGTGCATGAAGAGTTGCTTGAAGAAGCATGAAGTGCATGAAGAAGCATGCTAAGTTGCTTCAGTTGGGTCTGACTATTTGCAACCCTATGGACTGTAGCCTGCCAGGCTTCTCTATCCGTGGGATTTTCCAGGCAAGAATAATGGAGTGGGTTGCCATTTCCTTCAGGGGATCTTCTGCACCCAGTGATTGAACATGCAGCTCTTACGTCTCCTGCATTGCCAGGTAAGTTCTTTACCACTAGCACCGCCTTGGAAGCCCCCAGCTTCTTCATACTGTCATTAAAAACAATTATTATGTATTTATTGGCTGCACTGGGTCTTCATTGCTATGCATGGGCTTTCTTTAGTTACAGTGTGTGGGCTTCTCATTATGGTGGCTTCTTTTGTTGAAGAACACAGGTTCTAGGGTGTGTGGGCTTCAGTAGTTGTGTTTCTCAGGCTTAGTTGCTCTGAGGCATGTGGAATCTTCGTGACCATCATTTGAAGTTCAAAAACTTGTAATTTTGATTGCCTCAAATTTATCTATTTTTTCTTCTTTTTTTTGTTTTTGCTTTTTTGTGTCTAAGATTCCATTGCTAAATCCAAGGTCATGAAGTTTTACAATTACATTTTTTTAAGGGTTTTAAAATTTTTCTTTTACTTTGGTTTCTGATTCATTTCGAGTTAATTTTGTATATCATGTGAAGTAAGGGTCTAACTTCATTATTTTGCATGTGGATGTCCTGGAATCTCAGCACAATTTATTGAAAATCAATTGATCATAAACATGAGTGCTTTTCTTCTGAATTCTCAGTCTTATTCCATTGATCTATCAGTTCATTACACTTCAGTCGCTCAGTTGTGTCCAACTCCTGGCAACCCCATGGACTGCAACACTCCAGGCTTCCCTGTCCATCACTAACTCCTGGAGCTGGCTCAAACTCATGTCCATTGAGTTGGTGATGCCATCCAACCATCTCATCCTTTGTCATCACATCTTTCCTGCCTTCAATCTTTCCCAGCATCAGGGTCTTTTCAAATGAGTCAGCTCTTCTCATCAGGCCGCCAAAGTATTGGAGTTTCAGCTTCAATATCAGTCCTTCCAATGAACACCCAGGACTGATTTCCTTTAGGATGGACTGGTTGGATCTCCTTGCAGTCCAAGGGACTCTAAAGAGTCTTCTCCAACACCACAGTTCAAAAGCAAAAACAAGACCAGGAGCTAACTGTGGCTCAGATCATGAACTCCTTCTTGCAAAATTCAGACTTAAATTGAAGAAAGTAGGGTAAGAGCTAAATCAAATCCATTGATCTATATGTCTATCCTTGTTTAATTACTGAATTATTTTGATAACTGCAGTTTTGTAATAAGTTTGGAAATTGGGCATTTTGAATCCTCCAGCTTAATTCTTCTTCAAGATTGTTTTGGCTATTCTGGGTCCCTTGAATTTCCATATGTATTTTATTTTTATTTATTTATTTATTTTTTTTTGTAAATTAAAAGCTTTTAGACGGTTAGAAAACCCCGTTATACAGTTACAGATGTAAGGCAAAATAGTCATTAAACCAAATTAAAATCAAAATGAAAAGTCACATTATGTCCATAGTTACATCAGTCCATCTTAAGGTTGTTAGATGTCATCAGTTTAAGGAGAGGCATCACATGCGATTGTTGAAGGTATTTGCAGACTTGGAGAAAGTCCTTTCCTTGAAGTGGAGATGTCCACCATGGGACGCCTTTCACTGATGAAGAGGGGAGTGCTCCGCAGACCCAGCAGTTAGACCGATTGTGGAATGCAGCATAGGAGTGAGCCCAGGACAGGAAGGCATTGTCTTGAGGATCAAACGGCAGACTCAGGATTTTTGGAGTCAGCAGAAGTAGGCTCACATAGATTGTCAGGCCCATCTTGTCCTGAAGGATCCCAGACGAGCCCCCAAGGTGAAAGGTTGTTGCTGAACGACGAGACACGGGGTTCTTGGCCTTCGGAGGAGATAAATTCAATCCGGGGGCCAGAGACAAGGCTGGATTGCTCAGAGCTTTTGTGTAATAAAGTTTTATTAAAGTATAAAGAAGATAGAGAAAGCTTCTGATATAGGCATCAGAACGGGGCAAAAGAGTACCCCCCATATGTATTTTAGAATGTTTTTCAGTTTCTGCAAGGAAGCCAGCTGGGATTTTGTTAAGGATTACCTTGAATTTGTAATTAATTTTGGGGAGAGAATTGCTGCCTTAGCAATATTAACTCTTCCAGTCCATGAACATATCATTCATTTTCCTTTATTCAGGATTTTAACTTCTTTCAACATTTTTTTTTCTTTTTAGAGTATACATTTTGGACTTTTGTTAAATTTATTGCCAACTATTTTCTTCTTTTTGATGTTATTATAAATGGAATTATTTTCTTAATTGCATTTTCATATTGTTCATTGAAAATATATAGAAATACAGTTGGTTTTTTTAAATCTTAATCTTATATCCTGAAGCCTTGCTGAACTCTTTTATTAGTTCTAATACTTTTTTAGTGAGTTCTTTGGAGCTTTAATATACAAATCATATATTCTGTGAATAGAAAAAAATGCTTCTTTTTTCCATTCTGGATATCATTTATTTCATTTTTGTGCCTAATTGCTTTGGCTAGATCCTCTAGTACGATACTGAATAGAAGTGGTGAGAGCACATATTCTCGTTTTTTTCCTGATCTTAGGGGCAAAGGATCCAGTCTTTCACTGTTAAGTATGATGTTAGCTATAGATTCTTCATAGATGTCTTATATGAGGTTGAGGAAGTTCTCTATTCCTAGTTTGTTGAGTGTATTTATCAATGAAAAGATTTTGTCAGATGCTTTGTCTGTATCCATTGAGATAATTATGTTCTTTTTGTTTTTTATTTTATTGTTATATTACAGTAATTCATTTTCAGATGTGAAACCAACTTTGCATTGCTGTGATAAATCTCACATAGATGTGTTTTTAACATATGTAATCAACAAATTTATCTTGGAAGTCTTTCAAGGCGCGTGCCCTTAAATTCCTTATATTCTCCTTTATCACTCTCTCGTGTTTCTGGCTTGGCTGTGGCTGTTTTTAAATTTTATTTACTTATTTAATTGGTGTAAAATTGTTTTACAACATTGGGGTAGTTTCTGCGGTACAACAGCATGAATCACTATATGTATACATATACTCCCTCTCATTCCCCAAACCCAACCATGACTACTGTATGAATTATATTGCATATAATTCATGAATTGCATGAGTTGTTGGTCCTATTGCACCAACAAAGACCCCTCCCTTGTTGGTGGACATCATGGTGGTGTGAGGCTTTCTCTGAATCTCACCACCAAGGACAAATCTGGGATATCACTCCCCTCACACACAGGTTTCTTATTACACGTGAGTCTTTCTAAGATAAAGTTGAGAAGGGATTGCTGAGGGTAGTGTGGACAGGTCACACTGTTCCCTCCTCCTCCAGCTGTTCTGGAAAACACACTCCTCCACATCTGCCAGCACCGGAGACTGCCAATATCAGGGATAGCTTTGTAAAATGAGGTCTCATTGTTTAATCCACATTTCCTTTGCTTACAAGTGGAGTTGGGTTTCCTTCTAAATGTTTGTTGGGCATGGCATTTGTTCTGTGAATTGCCTGTTCATATCCTTTGCTCAGTATTACAGCTGTGTTGTTTGTTTTTCTTATTGATTTGCAGGTGGAATTTATATTAGATAAGAATCCCTTGCCTTTTATAGGTGTAATCAATATTTTCTCTCTGTATGCTGTTTGCCTTTGGACTATTACAGTTTTATTTTTCAGTTATTTATGTCCTCTTTCAAGTCCTTTGGTCAGTATACAGTGTTCTTAATCTAGGTCTTGTATTGTTTCTTGCTGGGTTTATTTCCAGTTGGACATGAGTTTGGGTAAACTCTGGGAGTTGAT
Organism: Muntiacus reevesi; assembly: GCF_963930625.1. Taxonomy (NCBI): domain Eukaryota; kingdom Metazoa; phylum Chordata; class Mammalia; order Artiodactyla; family Cervidae; genus Muntiacus; species Muntiacus reevesi. Next base: position 255,713,947 of record NC_089250.1, read on the forward strand.
GATGGACAGGGAGGCCTGGTGTGCTGCGGTCCATGGGGTTGCAAAGAGTCGGACATGACTGAATGACTGAACTGAACTGAACTGATGGTGAATGGGATAATTTTCCTATTATTTTAAAATTTCTATACTCCTGCTATGTAGGACTGCCCTTTATGTTTGAACATGGATTTTTACAGAAGCCCTCTTGCCTGAGTCTCTTACAGTTTGCTGATAGTCCCTTCAATAGTTTGTTAGATTTGGAGGGGGCAAATCCTGGGTTATGCAAATTGGGATATTGAATGATAAATTTAATCTTAAGGGGAAAAAAAGATCACAACAAACTAGAAAAAGACATCTGCAATACATATAAGTAACAAAATAATTTTTGGCAGAGGAAGGGCCCAGTGGGGTTAGCAGAGTTGTAGAAATTACCTCATCTTATCAGAATTCCAAGAGAGTTCCAGAAAAACATCTACTTCTGCTTTATTGACTATGCCAAAGCCTTTGCCTGTGTGAATCACAACAAACTGTGGAAAATTCTTAAAGAGATGGGAATACCAGACCACCTGACCTGCCTCCTGAGAAATCTGTATGCAGGTCAAGAAGCAACAGTTAGTACTGGACATGGAACAACAGACTGGTTCCAATCCAGAAAGGAGTAAGTCAAGGCTGTATATTGTCACCGTGCTTATTTAGCTTATATGCAGAGTACATCCTGAGAAATGCTGGGCAGGATGAAGCGCAAACTGGAATCAAGATTGCTGGGGGAAATATCAATAACCTCAGATATGCAGATGACACCACCCTTATGGCAGAACGCGAAGAGGAACTAAAGAGCCTCTTGATGAAAGTGAAAGAGGAGAGTGAAAAAGTTGTCTTCAAGCTCAACATTCAGAAAACTAAGATCATGGCATCTGGTCCCATCACTTCATGGCAAATAGATGGGGAAACAATGGAAACAGTAACAGATCTTATCTTTTTGGGTTCCAGAATCACTGCAGATGGTGACTGTAGCCATGAAATTGAAAGATGCTTACTCCTTGGAAGGAAAGTTATGACCAACCTAGACAGCATATTAAAAGGCAGAGACATTACTTTGCCAACAAAAGTCCTAGTCAAAGCTATGGTTTTTCCAGTGGTCATGTATGGATGTGAGAGTTGGACTATAAAGAAAGCTGAGCACAGAATTGATGTTTTTGAACTGTGGTGTTGGAGAAGACACTTGAGTGTCCCTTAGACAGCAAGAAGATCCAATCAGTCCATCCTAAAGGAAATCAGTCCCGAACATTCATTGGAAGGACTGATGCTGAAGCTGAAACTCCAATACTTTGGCCACCTGATGCGAAGAGCTGACTCATTTGAAAAGACCCTGATGCTGAGAAAGATTGAAGGCAGGAGGAGAAGGGGACAACAGAGGATGAGATGGTTGGATGGCATCACGGACTCAATGGACATGAGTTTGAGTAAACTCTGGGAGCTGGTGATGGACAGGGAGGCCTGGCATGCTGCAGTCCGTGGGGTTGCAAAGAGTTGGATACAACTGAGTGACTGAACTGAACTGAACTGAATCAGAATTTGAAAAGACAGGTTATCAACAATCTGAGCATTTATCAAAGAAAAATTAGCATTTGTGCATGAGAAATTAAAACAAAGACCTGTACACAAATGTTCACAGATGCTCTAAGTACAATAGCAAAAACTGAGACTAGCCCAGGTGTCTGTCACAGGACACAGATAAACTGTGGCATATCCAGGCAGATAATTTCTATGGAGTCACAAAAAGGAGTGGACTTCCAATACTTACACTCATGTGAACAAAATCTCACATTGGAGATAGTAAAACAGCACAGGGTTTGTGAGTTCATTTATGTAAAACTTGAGAAAATGTGAATTTATCACAGTGATAGTAGATCAATTGTTGCCTATATGGTGGAGGGATTGACTAAGAAGGAGCACAAAAAATAAACCTTTCTGGGATGATGGAAATGCTCTTCATTTTGGTAGGGATGTGTTTATCAAAATTCATTTAATTGTTTACTTAATATATATGCATTTTATTGCTTGAAAGTTAATCTCAATTAAAACATTAAGATAATCAAAATCGTGTCAGCAGCAATCTGGATCTTTACCCCAATCTGACCCACCAGTTTTTCTTGCCTATTTCCTGTGTCCTCATAGCAGGGCCAGGACTTCATTTAGGGGCTGTCTCATCATCCCCTATTTCTACCTTCTGTGTAATTCCAGCTTAAAAGGGGCTCCAGATAGGAGTTCATTTGGGCCAGGACAACAGGAATGTACACACCCCATTAGCTGCTTCCTGGGAAGGGTTTCACATTTGGTTATCATCTGGAGGGCAGCCTCAGCCTTGGGGATGAACCTTCTGCCATTCTCCTGGGGAAGAAGCCTGGCTATCAGGGAAGAGTCTGGAGTGGGGTCTCCACTGTGCTGGGTTCTTAGGGAGACAAAATCAATCATGGAGTTCCCTCATTCCAGCTCTGTTCAATCATGCAGTTATTTTTATAAATCAAACTGTAATGTTGAATGTATTTGTACAAATGATATTTACACGATTTTATTATTTAAGCTAATAGGTAACTAACAGAAACAGAAAACATTTCACACTACATTATATTTCTTATAATCAGATTATGCTTTAATACAAAAGCTCATCTAAATTTAACTGAAGCTCAGCAAGCGTGGAGTGTCTATTAGGCGTGAAATGATTTACTCTGTGCTCTGGGAGCTGTAACACGAGCTTAGAAGATCTGTGAGGGGAGTGCCCTAATTCAGGCTGGAGGGGCATTAAAATGGAGAGCGAAGGGCAGGTGTAGGATTTAGTGTGGACTGGTTTCCAGCCTTCATGTTTTGATTCCTCACTGGCCTGCATCCCTGAGATATTCTATCACTTACTTCTGAACAGAGTGGCTTCTTAGAAGGCTGTTGCAATCATTTATTTTATTTTTAATTGAAGTATACTTGATTTACACTGTTGTGTTAATTTCTGCCATATAGCAAAGTGATTGTTATACTTATACATACATTATTTTTTTTATTCTTTCCCATAATAATTTATTTGAAAATAGCTCCCTGTGCTGTTAATATTCAGTAGGACCTTGTTGTTGTTGTTTTACTTTTTATTTTAAAACTTTTTATTTGTTTACTTATTTTGGTTGTGTCAGGTCTTCACTGCAGCACACAGGCTCTCTCTAGTTTCAGCGAGCAGGGGCTGGCTACTCTTGAGTTGCAAGTTGTGGTGTGAAGGCTTCTCACTGTGGTGGGTTCTCTTTGTTGCAGAGCACGGGCTCTAGGGCTTTCAGTCTTCAATCGTTGTGCCAAGTGGGTCCTACAGCCCTTCAGCTTCAGTAGGTGTGGTGCCCTGGCCCAGTTGCTCCTCAGCATGTGGGATCTTCCTGGACCAGGAATCGAACCCATGTCCTCCGGCATAGGCAGGCAGATTCTCAACCACTGGACCACCAGGGATGTCCCATTGCTGGTATGTTAAATAATGATGTGGTACCAAGTCAGCCACTAGCTGTGCTTACTCTGCTCTGTGCCGTGTCTGGTATACCTGTGTGTACCTGGGACTGAAGTGCATACAGGAACTTGGGAGTTTTGCTTTAAGGAGAGTTCAGGAGGCCAGTTGTTGCCGAAAGTCTTCTGATGAATGCCTCAGCGAGCTTCTGCAGGTCAGCCCCAAGGGCACACAGCTAAACATGACCTGGGGGTGGGGCGGATTCCTGGGATGGCTGTCAAGCCAGTGACTTTCTTTTTTTTTTTTTTTTAATTTTATTTTATTAGTTGGAGGCCAATTACTTCACAACATTTCAGTGGGTTTTGTCATACATTGACACGAATCAGCCATAGAGCTACACGTATTCCCCATCCCGACCCCCCCTCCCACCTCCCTCTCCACCCGACTCCTCTGGGTCCTCCCAGTGCACCAGGCCCGAGCACTCGTCTCATGCATCTCACCTGGGCTAGTGATCTGTTTCACCATAGATAATATACATGCTGTTCTTTTGAAACATCCCACCCTCACCTTCTCCCACAGAGTTCAAAAGTCTGTTGTGTACTTCTGTGTCTCTTTTTCTATTTTGCATATAGAGTTATCATTACCATCTTTCTAAATTCCATATGTATGTCATGGATTGGAAGAATCAATATTGTCAAAATGGCTATTCTACCCAAAGCAATCTATAGATTCAATGCAATCCCTATCAAGCTACCAACGGTATTTTTCACAGAACTAGAACAAATAATTTCACAATTTGTATGGAAAAACAAAAAACCTCAAATAGCCAAAGTAATCTTGAGAAAGAAGAATGGAACTGGAGCAAATCAACCTGCCTGACTTCAGACTCTACTACAAAGCCACAGTCATCAAGGCAGTATGGTACTGGCACAAAGACAGAAATATAGATCAGTGGAACAGAATAGAAAGCCCAGAGATAAATCCACGAACCTATGGACACCTTATCTTTGACAAAGGAGGCAAGGATATACAATGGAAAAAAGACAACCTCTTTAACAAGTGGTGCTGGGAAAACTGGTCAACCACTTGTAAAAGAATGAAACTAGATCACTTTCTAACACCATACACAAAAATAAGCTAAAAATGGATGAAAGATCTAAATGTAAGACCAGAAACTATAAAACTCCTAGAGGAGAACATAGGCAAAACACTCTCTGACATAAATCTCAGCAGGGTCCTCTATGACCCACCTCCCAGAATATTGGAAATAAAAGCAAAACTAAACAAATGGGACCTAATGAAATTTAAAAGCTTCTGCACTACAAAGGAAACTATAAGTAAGGTGAAAAGACAGCCCTCAGATTGGGAGAAAATAATAGCAAATGAAGAAACAGACAAAGGATTAATCTCAAAAATATACAAGCAACTCCTGAAGCTCAATTCCAGAAAAATAAATGACCCAATCAAAAAATGGGCCAAAGAACTAAATAGACATTTCTCCAAAGAAGACATACAGATGGCTAACAAACACATGAAAAGATGCTCAACATCACTCATTATTAGAGAAATGCAAATCAAAACCACAATGAGGTACCATTACACGCCAGTCAGGATGGCTGCTATCCAAAAGTCTACAAGCAATAAATGCTGGAGAGGGTGTGGAGAAAAGGGAACCCTCTTACACTGTTGGTGGGAATGCAAACTAGTACAGCCACTATGGAAAACAGTGTGGAGATTTCTTAAAAAACTGGAAATAGAACTGCCATATGACCCAGCAATACCACTTCTGGGCATACACACTGAGGAATCCAGATCTGAAAGAGACACGTGCACCCCAATGTTCATCGCAGCACTGTTTATAATAGCCAGGACATGGAAGCAGCCTAGATGCTCATCAGCAGATGAATGGATAAGGAAGCTGTTGTACATATACACCATGGAATATTACTCAGCCGTTAAAAAGAATGCATTTGAATCAGTTCTAATGAGATGGACGAAACTGGAGCCCATTATACAGAGTGAAGTAAGCCAGTGACTTTCAGTAAATCCACACCTATGAGAATCAAGCCTTGGAGAAAGCCAGACTGATCAGTTTCCTGGTGCAATGGGCACCCCTGATTTCCCCCTTTCAGTGACTCCCAAAGCTCTTTTAAATGCATGAGAGTAAAAGAATTTTGTTTGAATCACCATAACTTGAGTACAGAATATAATTATATAAACCCATTTCATCAAACAAGTATTTCTAGACCATGTTTTCCAAATTTGTAAAATATCATTAAAGTGTAGTTGCTCAATCATGTCCGACTCTGCGAACCTATGGACTGTAGCCCGCCAGGCTCCTCTCTCCATGAGATTTTCCAGGCAAGAATACTGGAGTGGGTTGCCATTTCCTTTTTCAGAGGATCTTTCGGACCCGGGGATCGAACTCAGGTCTCCCAAATTGCAGGCAGATTCTTTACCGTCTGAGCTACCAGGGAATCCCTGGTGGTGAAATATCATAGAGATAAGAATTTATTCTAGATCATAGCACTTCAAAATGAGATTGGAGGTAAACAAATGAAGATACTTGCAATTATGATACCTGCGTTATTCTTTACATTCTAAAATGAACAAATTTGGGACCTCCCAGGAAGTCCAGTGGTTAAGACTCCATGCTATCAATACAGAGGGGCGCGGGTTGGATTCCTGGTCAGGGAATGAGGATTGCACATGCTGTGGGGCAAGGCCAAGAAAAACTGGACAAATTTGTAATTAGCATGTAGTGATCTATTAACTACATTTGTTGTCGTTTAGTCGATATATTGTGTTCGATTCTTTTCGACCCTACGGACTGTAGCCTGCCAGGCTCCTCTCTCCTTGAGATTTCCCAGGCAAGAATACTGGAGTGGGCTGCCATTTCCTCCTCCAGGGGATCTTCCCAACCCAGGGATTGAACCTGGGTCTCCTGCATTGGCAGGTGGATTCTTTACCACTGAGCCCCCAGGGAAGCATTAGCTACATAAATACATACAATTTCTCCCAATAACTTTGACAGAATGCTGGATTTTGTATTCACAACCAACCATTGTGAAGGCAATGCATTGTGAATGCAACCATTGCAACCATTATCATTGCATCTTATAGTCTAAGATTTTGGTAACAACTTAAAAAATAATAGTAAATGTTTTCAAACTCCATCCACCACCCAAAAATGAAACAAATAACCTGATGAAACAGAAGATGCAAATGTGGGGAGCCGTCTTTGACAAAGGGGACAATGGGTTCCGACAGATAAAGTGGATGTAAACCAAGTATGTGTTGCTGCTGGCAGGATTTTGTTTCCTGGTATTGTCATCAGTGTCTTTGGAGGCAGGTCCCAACGAAGGAGAGGGTGTCAAGGCACACGAGACAGAGGGCGTGAGGGCAGCCTGTGTGACCGCTCGCAGGACTGAAGTCCTGGTGGGAGGGGAGGTGACCTCTTGGTTGGGAGCTCATCACCTGGTCCCTGTGTGCTCCTTAGGACTTCTTCCAGTGAAGAAAACAGAGAACTCGGTTGGGTCCAGACTCTGGGAAGTCGCAGGGTGGCACTGGCTTCTGGCTGGGTGGACCAGTCTTTCCAGAGAGCCTCAGGGTCTGAGTATGCTCTATCGCTTGGCTCTGCTTCCATTGGGGTTGCCTGCCTTCCCGGTGCAGGGGGGAGCTTGCTGCCAGTGGCCTCAGATGGACATCCCGCCACCTCAGCAGCTCAGCGTAGAGGGCGTTTCCCCAGCTTCAAAATCTCAGGCTGAGCTTTGTGAGCCAGAGAGGGGCCTCAGGCCTTTCCTGGGTGAGACGCTGTCACCCAGAGGAAAGGAGGGCGGGCTCAGTGGGCGAATCCCACAGTGTCCCCTTGCGGTCCTGGCGACACATCAGAATCATCTCCTGAATGTCTCAAGAGACCTTTTTTTTATTTCTTAATTTATTTTTGGCTGCCCTTGCTGGAAGCAGGCTCTCTCTAGTTGGAGCAAGCAGGAGTCTTCAGTTGTGATGCGTGGGCTGCTTATTTTGCTGCCTTCCCGTTGTTGCAGAGCGCAGGCTCTAGGACGCACAGGTTTCAGCATTGCAGCTCGTGGACCCTAGAGCTCAGGCTCAGTGGTTGTGGCACATGGGCTTAGTTGCTCTTTGGCATGCGGGATTCTCCAGGCCCAGAGATTGAGCCCATGTTCCCTGCACTGGCAGGTGGATTCTTCACCAGTAGACCACAAGGGAAGTGTTTGAAGGGGCCAAACCAGAGTGCAATTTCTGACCCACCACACTGTTTATTCTCGCCTTGCTTTTCTGGTAATTTCATTATCACTCAGTGAAAAATCTATTTCTCTCATTATCTCTGATACATTTACTTTTTTGCTCAGTTCTACTAGACGTGTAAAACGGTTTTGGAATTCATAGCCTGTATCTGTTTGAGAGGGCGTCACAGGAGTCACAGTGGCAAAGAATCCACCTGCCAACGCAGGAGACGAGGGTTCAGTCCTTCCAGATGAGGGTCAGGAAGATCCCCTGGGGAAGGAAATGGCAACCCACTCCAGTATTCTTGCCTGAAGAATCCCCAGGGATAGAGGAGCCTGGTGGACTACATGGAATCCCATGGGGTCACAAAGAGTCAGACTCAAATCAGTGACTGAGCACACACAGGCATCTGTTTTGAGAAACAAATCTTCCAACCAGAGTACAGATTATGTACAGTTTTTTTTTTTCTTTAGTTTTACCATATCTAGTTAGTACATTGCCTTAGCTCTTTTTTTCCTCATCAGTTTCATTGTGGCTAAACCATCCATTTGTAAGCAGATTTCTTTGTCAGAGTATGTATTTCACTTTGGATTCCCTTGACATTCTGGATGATTTCTAAAAAAATTTTATATAGTAAAATTTACTCTTTGTGGCACACAGATCTTTGGATTTTTGACAAATCACACACACTTATTTTCCTGTGTTGAACCAGGCTTGCATTCTTGGGATAAACTCCATTTAGTATCTTTTTAATATATTGCTGTATTAAATTTTTTAAAAACAAATTTTGGCTGTACTGGGTGGCATGGTTTGATGCCAATTCCTAGGGCTTTAAGATCAGACAACACTATCCCTTGACCACAGCTGGACACTTGTCGCAGGACGGCCTGCAGAGGAGAGCACCTGGCCAGGCTCGGCCGATCAGAGACCTTCCATAGAGTTTGGAACTTGACTGGCTGGCCTGTAACATGTAGACCCTGGTGCTGTGGGTGATGGTGGCGGTGGTGGGGTGCCATGCTTTCTGCGATGTGGTTGTAGGAAACAGAAGATGCTGGAGAAGAGAACACATCAGGTACGGGGAGAAGGGCTAGGATGACAGACCCAAACCACACAATCTGTCTGTTTCTAATTTTGCATTTCTTTTCAAGGGATAAAAGTATTTAGAGACAAAGAGGTATGTGTACGACCTTTAGGAAAAACAGCAAACACATTTGAGTTCTTGGACATACCTCAGGCCACAGTCCCTTAGGAAGACTAGAGTTGGGTTTCTGTTATTTGCAGTCAAAGATGTTCAAATGTCTCCCAATGGACAATCTGTGTTTTCCTCTAGAGAGGGGAACTTTTTTGGTATCACTGGTCACTTTCCTTCAACTGGCCTCCTCCTCCTAAGTCTAAGTTGGGGGTCACTGAGCCACACCATGCTGATTCTCATTTTCCTCTTTCATAAAGTGAAGGAAATCCTCTCTGACTTTCATGCAGGGATCTGGCACAGAGAGGGTATTCAAAGGACAGCCAGGACAAAGATGCTGGAAGGAGGGCCACCAAGAATTTCAATCATCTGAATTTTGGGCTAAGATATATCCAAGAGGGGAGCCTGGTGGGCTACAGCCCTTAGGGTCACAAAGAGTCAGAAGGATTGAATGACTTAGCACACACACCTATCCAACAGCGATGATGACAATGGGGATGATGATTTGGGATTTTTGCCTCCTCAGGAGCAGAAAACAATTTTTGCCTCCCTAGTTGGCCTTGAAGTTGTTACAACCCTCCTAAGAGCAGATATTATTATGATTTTGGTTGTCCTTGTCATTATTGTTACAGTTAGACATAACTGAGCACCCTGAGTCATGTGGTTCTAGGTGTGCCCTTGGCCTCCCTCGCCATCTTCCAAATTTGACGACTTCCTGGTGACCTGTGACCAAACTTTAGATCAAAACCGATTAGACTTTGGATCTTGCGAACAAAATCAAGGAAACTGAGATTATTTTCTCCTCTTTATTTATTGAAATTTAAAAAAAGAAAAATGAACATTATCTCTTGGTGTTCTAGGTGGTATAGAATGTTATTTACATAAACAGTTGAATGAACTTTTGGGACGGACATTTCTGATGCTCACTTTCTAGATGAAAACATCACTCCCTTATCTTTCGCACGACTTCCGTTGTTGACAACATGAGGCGTTGAGTGGACAAAACTCAGCCCCATGCACCCCGGTGACTTCCGGTCCCTGGGGACCAGGGATGATGTTGAATTTGGCCTCAGCTACCTGAGAGAGTGTAAACTTGTATTTCCAGTGCTAGGTAACCTGTTCATTTTCTTTGTTATCTGAGATTTAGGAGCTGGAAGGAGACCTCTAAACTTCTTGGCACTGATTATTTCAACTGCTGTAAAGCTAATGATTCGCATACTGAAAGAATAAAATATCCTGGTAACCTGTTAAAGAAGGAATTTCAAAGTGTGTTCATTCTATTGACAAATGTGCCCTTCTGAGAGGCTTCTTACCTCTCTCTCTCTTTAAATACTTTTTCCCTTGGAAAAAAAAATTGCAAAAAGTAGAAATAGGCAATTCATAAAGGAAGAAAAGCAAATAAAAGATGAAAAAAAAAGATGAAAAGATATTCAATTGAGCAAATGCAAATTGAAGCAGTGAGGTGTTTTTTTCCCTCCATCTACATAAGAAAACATTATTTAAAGGCTGATGACAATTCTGCATTGCTGAGAAAATGAGCACTTTTTATATCCCACCTTCCAGGTGCAATCTGGCAACATTCACCAGGGTTTACACCACTCCCTTTGACTCAGAAACTGTACCTCCAAGCACAGTCTTGAAGCCCTGATTGAAGCCCTTTGTGAGGATGGAAACTGAGGCCATTGACTGAAGATTGCTTAGGAGAGAGACCAGAAACAACCTCAGGTCCACAGCAGGGACGGGTGAGACACATGCTATATGGCTCTCCATGAGCGTGGGGCAGGTGCCGAGAGTGAGGGTGCAGATACTCATATGCAAATGTGGGAACACGTGGTCTGTGTATTGCCAAGTGAAAAAAGCGACAAATCCGCGCTCATCATGATTTCATTTCTGTAAAACATTTGTGTGTGTGTTTTAAAGAAGTAGTCTGGGGAGTCACCAAAGGATAGATTCTGTATGTATGACCACTCAGACTGGGTACCTGTGATAGTCACATTCACGGTAGAGGAAAGTAGAATGGGGGTTGTCAGGGCAGTGGGGGCGGGAGGATGGGGAGTTATGTTTACTGCGTACGTGGATGCAGTTTGGGAAGAAATCCTGAAGCTGGATGATGGTGATAGTTTAGTGCCACTGAATTGTACACTTAAAAATGGTTAAAATGGGGAACTTCCCTGGTGGTCTAGTGGCTAAGACTCTGTGCTCCCAATGCAAGGGGCCTGGGGTTCAATCCCTGGTCAGGGAACTAGATTCCACATGTCGCAACTAAGGATCCCACGGGCCACAACTAAGACCTGCACAGTCAGATAAATCAATAAAAGCTTCTAAAAATGGTTAGAATGGCTCATTGACAAACAGCAAGGTCCTACTGTATAGCCCAGAGAACCATACTCGATATCCTATGATAAACCATAATGGAAAAGAATATTCAAAAAAGAATGTATATGTATGTGTGACTGAATCACTTTGCTGTATAGTAGTAATTAACAACATTGTAAATCGACTATCCTTCAATTAAAAAAAACTTTAAAAAGGTTAAAATGCCCCTCCAGGGACAGAACCCTGTGTCTCCTGCCTCTCATTTGTAGAAAAGCTTTAGCCTCTGAGACCCATTCTGAGTTCCAAAGAGCAAATTGAATCAAGGAAATGAAAAAAATACAGAAACAAAGGAAAATAGTTAGCAAGACAAAATTAATAATAGTTTAGCCCGAGAACAAAGTCAAGGACCTTTAGTTCCCTCCTCAAGGGCCGTAGGTAATATTCTGAGCCATAAACTCAGTTGTTTCACAGATACTAAAACCCCCTACCAGGTAGAAGTTGACTGCATGCTGACCACAAGCATGTAGACTCCAGACTGGTTGGAACCAGAAGGTTGATGAACCTGATTCTCTCAGCAGCAGCCAATCAGAAGAATGGCCACCAGCTGATCAGGTACCCTCTGACCCTCAACCCTAGTGTTATCTTTGAAACCCTTCCCCAGGAGCCTTTGGGGAAGGCTATTTTTCTTTTGAGCATGAGCTGCCCATTCTCCTTGCTTGGCCCCATGTGGAATGCCTTGCAAAAATGCTGTGCTTTCCCTCACCACAGCCTGGTGTCACTAGATTGGCTTTACTGGGCACAGGTGAGTGGACCTAGTTTGGTTTGGTAACACCAACCCTTCTTCCCCCACTTCCCCCACCCTCCCTGCTCTGTAACCAGGGCCTGCGAGCGTGGTGATTGGCTGATCTTAGTTGTCTGCATGTCAGTGCTTGCATAAGTGGGACAGGGAGTGTCACTAATAGACCTCTGTGCTTCCAGCAATGGCTGGGGGCAGAGCATCCTCAAAAGGAGACTGTGGCTGGGACCAGGAAGGGAGAACCATCTAACCCTGGCAGCTGCCCACGTGGCAACAAACTTCCAGAGCTTGGGAACTTTTCACAATCTGCCACAATCTGTCTCCAAACCTTTGCCTCACTACCTCCTTGTATTCATATCTCAGCTTGAAGGCCATCTTGGTGCATCCCTCTGGCAGGCCATCGAAGATCCCTCCATCCTGATCCCACATCTTATTTTCCCTGAGGTACATATCTTCACCTGAGGGTGTTGTATTCACTCACCTGCATGTTTAGGGTCACTTCTCTGTTGGTCCTTGTATTAGTCACCTAGAGCTGCCATAACAAAATCCCATGGACTGGGGAAACTCAACAGCAGATATTTGTTCTCCCACAATACTAGAGGCTGGAAATCCAAGATCAAGGTGTCAGCAGGTTTTCTCACAGCTTCCCTCAGAGGAGGAGGGTGGGAGAGAGCAGTCCAAGATGCGTGAAGGCCATTATCTTGGAAGTGGCATCCATCACTTTTGCTATTCATGGAAGAGAATCACTAGGTCCAGTCCACCTTCAAAGGGAGCAGGGATGGGGACACTCAGAGGAGCATGACTGTCAGGAGTCTGGGATCATTAGGGACCACTGTGGACACAGACACCCTGATGCCGAGCTATGGAGAAAACTCTCATTGTGCATCCCCCACCATTTAGAAACCATAATAGGTGTCAGCATTCTTGGCAATAGCAAAACACTGCTTTAACAGCCTGAATGTCCCTCCGTATGAAATGCACATCCATGCATGCCAAGTTGCTTCAGTCATGACCAACTCTTTGCGACCACATGGACTGTAGCCCACCAGGCTCCTCTGTCCATGGAATTCTCCAGGCAAGAATACTAGAGTGAGTTGCCATGCCCTGCTCCAGGGCATCTTCCCAACCTAGGGATCGAACCTGAGTCTCTTGCATTGCAGGTGGATTCTTTACCACTGATTCACCAGGGAAGCCCATGAAATGCACACATAAGTATAAATAGAATAATAATAAGTTAAAAGAAATTGTGTTTGTTTGGGTCCTTTGAGAAGCAGCCACGAAGATGAGCTTAGATCTGCAAGGTAATTACTGAGGGAAATGCCTGAACAATAAAAGGGGAGGGAGCTGGAGAATGAGGAGACAGCCTGCAGGTCAGATGCAGACCTTCACCTGGGAAGGAGAAGTGGGTGGATGGCAAGAGGCTCTGTATGGCCAGGCTGAGTAACAGTTGCCCCTTAGAAGAGCCCCCATCCCACTTCATCTTGCAGCAGTGGAACGGCATTAGCACCCCAACTATGCTCAGCCCCTGGCTGGGAGCAGCGTGCAGGAAGTGTGGCATGGGACCTGTCCATTTTCATGGCTCCCAGGTGAATAAACTAGGTCTGAGCATATCAATGTGGATAGATCTTGTAGATATAACACTGGGTGGAAAGCAAGTTGTCAGAGAATAACCACTTATGTAAAATACAAAATGGAGAGGGTGAGACGAATCGAGAGAGTAGCATGACATACACACCCTATTGTGTAAAGGAGCTAGTGGGAAGCTATTGCATAGTATAGGGAGCTCGGCTCGGTGGTCTGTGATGACCCAGAATGGTGGGATGTGGGGGTGCGAGGGAAGCTCAGTAGGGGGGGATGTATGTATACACGTGACTGATTCAGAAGCTAACACAACACTGTAAAGCAATTATATTCCAATTAAAAAAAGAACTCAGAAAAAAACCAAATATGATACATTGGTCATGGGTATATACTATGTAGTGAAAGTATAAAAATGAAGAGTAAATATATACAAGACTCAGGCTGGGTTAGTGATGGGGAATGGGATGCGGCAGGATTCTCTGGAGGTGATGGCTGATTCCAAGGGATGCTGGGTGGACTCCTTTCCTCTGGAGGGGATTTATGGAATGAAAGATTGGGGACATGATGAAAGAGTAGTTCTGTAGGCAACCCGAGCCAGGCTGTCACCTGCTTCAACCCAAGTCAGTCAGCATCTGCTAATCACCTACTAGGTAGGTGTGGGCAGAATTGCCCTGGATGATTAGGATATAAAAGGTAGTTAATACCTCTAGGAAGGAACGGACAGCTTAAGGACACATATAGCCATGAAAATAAGCTTGTAAATTACAAGAGGAGGATGTGCTCAGTCCCAGAACCCTGTTTAAGATATAGAAGAAGCAGTGAGGTGGGAGAGAGTTTTATCTTCCTCTGGGAGGATAGACAGAGGATTGTTGGCCTGGGTTCTGGGTTCTGAAAACTGAATAGGAGTTTTTCTGAAGGGAGTTGCAGTTGGATAATGGCTAGTATTAATATTTACTGAGTGCTTACTCTGTGCTGGGTACTGTTGTGAGTGACTTGCAGGTATTAATGCTTTGAGCTCTTACAATGATCTAGAAAGGTAGGTACTGTTGTGGTCATATTTACAGAGAAGGAAACCAAGATTCATAGCACTTACACCTGCTTACGTGGGGAGTCCATGGGGAGACAGGTTGAATTCTCCGCAGGTTGACTCCAAAACTTCTGTGCTTAATCATGTCCATCTTCCTGCTTGTGGGATGTGGGATGCGTGGAATGACTTCTAGTGGGACTGGGATGATCCTGATCAGGGCTGTTGCATCCTGCCATAAATACTTGCTGTTGTTCAGTTCCTCAGTCATGTCTGATGCTTTGCAACCCCAAGGACTGCAGCATGCCAGGCTTCCCTGTCGTTCACTATCTCCTAGAGTTTGCTCAGACTCAAGTCCATTGAGTCAGTGATGCCATCCAACCATCTCATCCTCTATCACCCCCTTCTCCTCCAGCCCTCAATCTTTCCCAGCATCAGGGTCTTTTCCAATGAGTCAGCTCTTCATATCTGGTGGCCAAAGTATTGGAGCTTCAGCTTCCACACCAGCCCTTCCGAGGAATATTCAGGGCTGATTTCCTTTAGGATTGACTGGTTTGATCTCCTTGCCGTCCAAAGGCCATAAATACAATTGAACCACAATGCTAGGATCCTCCTCCCTCTTCAGTTCTTCTCCAGTGTTTCTCACTTGATTGAAGAGAAAAATCTTTGCTTTGAAGCTGGTATGTCTTTTTTTAAGTTTTTTTTTTTTTTTTTTTTTTTTTTTTAATGTGGATCATTTTTAAAGTCTTTATTGAATCTGTTACAAGAGAGCTTCTGTTTTATATTTTAGGTTTTGGTTTTTTTTTTTTTTTTTCGACACAAGGTATGTGGGATCTCAGCTCCCCGACCAGGGATCTAACTCATACTTCCTGCTCTGGAAGGTGAAGTCTTTACTGCTGGACCACCAGGGAAGTCCTGAAGCTAGTGCATCTTGAATGCTCTAGATTACTTCCTAACTGTTCTCGGTGGAGAAAATAGGGATGTAGGCAAAAAAAAAAAAAAAAAAGTGCAATGTTTTGTTTGGATCATGGATCATAGTTCCTAAGCTATGGCTAGAGATCTGGATTTATGTTCAGGGTAATGATGTAAGATTTCTTTCTGAAGCAGTAACACTTAAGTATATCTCTTATTTTAGGATGAGCTGACTTAAATACAACTACTAAGTTCATAATAAAGGCTCACAACCCACCACGGTAGAGGAGGGGTCCTCCTAGCTGGGGCGAGTGAGCAGCGCTGCAGTAGGCTCCGCATTGTCCCCCAGGAGCCCTTTGAACTCAGCAGGGAAAAGTGGCCTCCTAGGAGCCACCTTGGGCCCCTCAATAGGCTGCTTTCATCTCCCGTGCGTGCTGGAAGGGAGCTGAGTCTCCACTCTCTTGACTTGGACCATGAAGAAGACACTTTGGCTTGTAAGGGCTCGTCCCCATGGCTTTCCTCGTCTCTCCCTCTGCCCTTGGTTTCCCAGAGTTGTACACCTACCTCAGGACTCAGGCTTTCAACCTGTCACCTTCATTCCTGTGGCAGCAACAGAGATAAAGAACAAGCAGTACCTGTTTACCCACCTCGAGGTTCTGATGTACTTTGCTCCATTAATAATTTAGTGGGGTGGACTGAATTGGATTGATTTCCCCCCCAAATCAATATACAAAATGACTATTGTTTCAGGGTACTTCTGAGTGGTTCAGCAAGGCCGAGGGGGCGCTTTTTGATTGAAAATTGAAACTGCACTCCTTATTCAAAATTACTGTGGAGAGGGTTATGTAAACCAAGGGGGTGACCTGGCACTAACATTTTTATTGCAATAAAAAGCCTTTTTTTTTTTTTTTACAGCATACTATCGCTGTTCCAAGCTTATAATTTGAAAATTGCTGCTCAATACTGAAGGTAAAATGATTTTGCTGCTGCTGGTCTATTAAAGTTGGAAGAACCAGCGGCGGCCTGGAGAGTGTCTATAGGTAGATGCACTTTGCTGCACTCTGTCCATTGCCAATATGCCTGCAGATGCAGCAGGCGGGGCCCCTGGGCTGCACAGGGTGGAGCAGGTACTCTGCTCTGAGCTTTGTGAGGTTCTGGGAGGGTAGGGATGCTGGGAAGCACATTAAATCCAGAGCAGCCACTTAGGCTGGCCACCTCACTCCACAGAGCCCAGGTGGAAATGTTACAACTCGGAATTTTCCCAGTTTTAGTACTTAAAAAAAAAAACCTATTTATTTATCTGGCTATGCCAGTTCTCAGCTGTGGTACGAAGGCTCCTCAGTCTTCATTGTGGCATGCAGGATCTTTTTTTTTTTTTTTTTAATTGTAGCATGCAAACTCTTAGTTGTGGCATGTGAGATCTAGTTCCCTGACCAGGGATCAAACCCAGGTCCCCAGCATTGGGAGCATGGCGTCTTAGCCACTGGAACACTGGGCAAGTCCCTATTTTTAGTATTTTTTATTTGTGGTCAAATGCCTATTACACAAAACTTACTGTTTTAAGCACTTTTAAGTGTACAGTTCAGTGGTATCAAGTACAGTCATGTTGTTGTGTAACCATCACCACTACCCATCTCCAGAACTTTCATTTTCCCAAAGGGAAACTCTTTACTTGTTTATCAATGACTTCCCGTTGGTTCCTCCTCCCCCATTCCCTAGCAACGACCTTTCTACTTTCTGTCTCTGTGAGACTGATGGCTCTATGTCCCTCGTATAAGTGAAATCACACAGTATTTGTCCTTTTGTGAATGGCTTGTTTCACTTAGCATAATGTGCTCAAGGTTCATCCACGTTGAAGCATGTATCAGAACATCCTTCCTTTTTCACTGAGTAACATTATATCTACACCTAGAACTATATATTACACTTTACTTATCCATTCATTTATTAATGGGCACGTATGTTGTTTCTGGGCTTCCCTGGTGGCTCAGATGGTAAAGAACCAGCCTGCAATGCAGGAGACCTGGGTTTGATCCCTGGGTCAGGAAGATCCCCTGGAGAAGGGAAAAGCTACCCACTCCAGTATTTCTGCCTGGAGAATTCCACGGACAGAGGAGCCTGGCAGGCTACTGTCCATGGGGGTCACCAAGAGTCGTGGTGGTCACCTCGGTTGCTAAACTGAGGGACTAACACTTTCCCTTTCCTTATGTTATTTCTACTTGTCGGTTATTGTGAATAATGCTTCCACGAACATGAGTGTACAAACATTTCCTGGAGTTCCTGCTTTCAATTCTTTTGGGTGCATACTCAGAAGTGGAATAGCTGGATCATATGGTAGTTCTATATTTAACCTTTTGAGAAACTGCCAAACTATTTCCCACAGCAGCTGTACCATTTTACATTCCCATCAGAAATGCACAAGTGTTCTAACTTCTCCGAATTCTTGCCAACACTTGATATTTTCTTTTTTTTTTTTTATAATAGCCATCTTAATGGATATAAAGTGGTGTCTCATTGTGGTTTTGATATTTGTAGTACTTCTAAGGCAAATAAACCTTAACTCTCTTTCTCTGAGGCTATTCTTTCTCTTCTTGCTTCTTTCCTGTCCTTCTACCAGCTAATATTAAAGTTGTATAACACTAGCTGCCATTCAGAAGTCCCATAGTTGCAGGTTTTCCTGTTAGTTTCTACCTAAAAGGCTGAGATTTTAAAACATCATTTGAGAAATATGGATTTTGATGTATATGAGAGCAAAAATGCGAAGAAATAGCAAAATAGAGAAGGCACTGTCTTGTGAGGCTCCTCTGCTGGGTCCCAGAGGGATCTTACAAAGCATTCAAGGGTTGTTTCTGCCCAAAGACAGACTTAAATGCAGACAGAACAACCCTCCCACCACTGGCTCCAGCGAGTGGCCATCCTCAGGGGCTTGGAGCGCTTCTCTCCAAGGTGACCCTGGACATGTAGCAACAGTTGGTACCTCCACACAATGGAGGGGCTGCTCACAGGGCTAAGAACATCTCTCCAAATGCTCTCCTCCTCCGCTTCTTGACTGCTCTTCTGGCCAAGAAGGAAAGGTAGACCTTAGCTCTGGCTAAGGTGGAAACCTTCTGAGGCCAGAACGAGTTGGGTGGAGAGGGGGCTTGGAGAGGGTGGTAGGCAGGGCTAGTCCCCACAGGATCATAAAGCTCAGGTTAAAAACTTCACAGCGTGCCTTGGTGCATTTTCTGTAGCAAGCATGATTCACTTTGCATGTTAAAAACGTGAGCTGTTAACTGGGAGGCAGGGGACCATGTAGGCGGCCCATGGGAGAGGAGATGGTGGCTGGGACCAGGGAGCTGGCCATGGTAATGAAGAGAAGTGGGTAGATTTGATTTGAGATACCCACATTGTGGGGTTGAGCTATCAGGGCTTAGTGATGGATGGCTCTGGGGGGACTGGAGTAGAATATACTAATCCAGCAAGTGATGCTACCATGAACCGAGATGGACACAACAGCAAAGGTGCAGACGGCAGATTTGGAAGTGTCTGGACAAGGAAAAGCTTGCCCCCCACCATTGAAGGCACTTGCAGTAGACCTGGACCAAGTGATCAAAAGCCCTTGTTTCAGTTTGACTTGCCAAAGCCACATTTGGCCTTTGCTCCTCAAAACAATGCTCACTCTGCGAGATTGAGAAAGTCAATTACCAGCCAACTTGGCATCCTCTACATAGAGTCCAGCAACCATTGGGTAAGAGTGGGCTTGAGTTGTGTCTGCATTTCGGTGAGGGGGTTGTTCCAGAAGGGGATTTATATGGGACGCCTCCAAGCCCCTTCCTTCTCTCTACTTGCAGATTGCCGAAAGCTTCAGTGGCCCACATGCTGAAGCTCATGAGACATGTGAAGGCAACAGCAGCTTCCCTTCCTCCTAACTAGGAAGGTCAGCTTCCTGCCAGGAAGACCTTGATCCCCTGCCTGGGTCCCTCTGCCCCACTGCTTCCTCCTCTTCCCCAGCCGGTCTTCAGGTTCTTGGGGTTTGTTACTTGTATCACCCCTTTCCAGTACTAAATCCTCCACTAGTTGGAAGATTTGGTTGTGAGGGACACAGACCTTCTGGAGACAATCAAGCCAAGGTGGGATGTTTGTTAAAAAGTTGTGGGGGACCTGGTGACTGCAACCAGACTGTCAAGTCCTGCAGCAGAGATTAGGCTGCCAGGAACTACTCCAGAAGTAGTTAGAAGGGTTGCAAGAGATGACTGGGTCAGGTCTACACTGGAGACCCCTAGGGAGGCCCTGCCTGGGGCAGCAGCCTCTAGAGGGCGCTAGACCACCATGAGCCTAAACTGGAAAGGGACGTCAGATAGTTAAGGTCTCAATATGGGCAGGGACTAAGTTTGTGCCAGAAGACTCGGTAATCAAGATGTGTGTATGTGCACTAAGTCACTTCATGTCCAACACTTGGCAACCCCGTGGATTGTAGCCCACCAGGCTCCTCTGTCTAGGGGCTTCTTCAGGCAAGAATATTGGAATGAGTTGCCATTTCCTCCTACCTCCCCACCCAGGGATCAAAGCTTGGTCTCTTACACATCCTGCATTTGCAGGTGGGTTCTTTACCACTAATGCCACTTGGGAAGCCCCAGTAATCAAGATAAGTCACATATATTTTTAAATTTCGTTAGTTATTATTTTTTATTTTATTTTTGACTGTGCTGGGTCTTCGTTGCTGCACGTGGGTTTTCTCTCCTTGCAGTGAGTGGGGGGCTAGTCTCTAGTTTTCGTGAGTGGGCTTCTCACTGTGGTGGCTTCTCCCAGGTGGCTCAGTGGTCAAGAATCTACCTGCCAATCCAGGAGACCCTGGAGACTCAGGTTTGTGCTCTGGGTTGGAAAGATTCCCTGGAGAAGGAAATGACAACCCACTCCAGTATTCTCGCCTGGAGAATCCCATGGACACAGGAGCCTAGCAGGCTATAGTTTGTGGAGTTGCAGAGTCAGACACGACTGAGCAATTAACACACATACTCTTGTTGCAGAGCATGGAGTCTAGGTGCTCAGGCGTCAGTAGTTGTGGCACATGGGCTTAGTTGCTCTGTGGCATGTGGAATCTTCCCAGACCAGGGATTGAATCTGTGTCCCTGCATTGGTAGGTAAATTCTTAACCACTGGACCAACAGGGAAGTCCCAGACAAGTTATATTTTTTAAAATGTATATAAATGCAAAAAAATTCATGCTAAACAAATTATCAGAAGTTTACATAAAGTTAGGTGGTGGTTGTTTTCTGACCCTGCTCTACTGGGCAGTGGGAAGACTTGTTCCCAAATGACCGAAGGGTATCTGCTCTGTGGGTTTATGAGGGTTGACAGTGAGGTGTGAACAGATTGGGCAAACTGGAGCTTTATATCTAGCCATGCTTTTCCACTTGATTAAACATATTTTGTATTTGAGAAGTGTAGATAGGGGCTCATATTTTTCCATTCCCCACAAGCTCCAATAGGACTCCCCAGGGCACTGGTGTTGACCCTGGATTCCTCACATAGCTTTCAAAACATAAACTGAGGCAGAAAGCATCTTCAAATGGAAACAAAACTGCAGACTCTGCCTATCCCTACTTCTGCTGAACATTTTTGCCAAGCATAAACACCCATTACGGAGTGGTCAGCAGCCTGATGAAATTTTGAAACCAAATTACGGCAGGCTAGTGCTCTTTACCATAAATGAGTCATTTATCCTGTTATTTGATTCTTAAATCCTTTAATACATCTCCCAAGAAGTCCGCTTTGGAAAAATCACCAGAAGAATTAGAAGAGAGAGAGAAAAAGGGAAGACAGAAAACCTAAAAGTTGTGTTTTTTTTCCAATTTTTAAAAATTAAAATCCAGTTGGCCTGTACTATGAAAATGAGTTAGTTGAATTACAACGTCTACAATATTCTGTCTACAATGTTCACTAACAGAACACCGGTTTCTCTCTACCTTCTTTGCAAAACAGGGAACATCAAGGGGAGGCGAATCCTGAGCCTTGGCTTGGGGATGCAAGCAGGGAAGGTTATACCCAGCAGCCAGGACAGGGAGGGAACCTCTGGGGACCTCCCATTTCACAAGGTTCTCAAAAAAGGAGGGTTGGCCCCTTAGGTGGTCTCCTCTAACTGTTTCCCAGGGTTTCAGCTTCTACTGGGCCCATTCCCTTGGTTGACAACACTCCCGGATAGAAGAGGCTGGAAAACAGGCCTTCTCTCCATTTCCCAGTGCCTCTCGGGATGACTGCGTGGCCTCTGGGGCCCCGGGAGGGGTGGGTTTCCAGAGGCCTGTTAGAATGGTCGCCTGGTCACCAGTGTTCCCTCACAGGCCTGGCTCTGCGCAGAGCGATTCATCTCAGGGATGTGGGGTCTGCTTGGTCGCGGCCAATGACGGGGGCAGGTCCTCACACAGAAAACAGGCCTTAGTCCTGCGCCACCAGGGGCGGTCCTGCCCTCAGGTCCCCTTAGCAGCTCCTCGTAGCCCCTTTCTCTGCCACCCCCTACCCATCACCCCTCCCCTCCCCTCCCCTCGCATCTCAGCCGGCTCCGGGAGGGACCGATTCTTGGGTGGGGAGGAGGGCTGCTGGGAGCGCCAGGCTCGGGCCGGGAGGGCGCGCACTGGCCAGGGGCCGCCTGCGCGGAGCTGTCCAGCACCCGAGGCGGGGCGCGCGCCCCCCGCCCGCCCCGGCCGCCCGCACCCGCCCTGCCAGCGCCACTGCGGCTCGGCGGGCGCGTCACGTGGCTGGCGCGGCGCGGCCTTCGGGCTCGGGCGGGCCAGGGGCCGGGCGGCGGGACCCACAGACCCGCGGACGCTCCACCGGCGGCACCGGCCGGGCGGGCTGGGGGCAGCGCGGGGCGGCCGGGGGCGCCAGGGCCGGGCGGGCGGCGCGCCGCGGGGCATGGGCGCGCCGGGGGCCCCCGGGCACAGGCCGGCCGCGCCGCGGGGCCGGGGGCGCGGGGGCAGCGGCGGGCGGGGGTCCTCCCTGGCGGCCGCCGCTGAGCCCCCGCGGGGCCCGTGACGCCGCGGCCGATGTGGCCCCGCGTGCGCTGCGGGCCTGCACCGCCGCCTCACAAAGACGCCGCCGGAGCCGCCGCCCGCATCCGGGCCGCTGCAGCCTCGGGGGCCCGAGCCGGAGCCGGAGCCTCAGGAGCTGGGCAGGAGGCGGCGCCCGCGGCCGGCCGGCCGGCCCCAGCATGGAGAAGCTGGCGGCCGCTGGGCTGGAGGGGGCGCCGGGCGCCCGGGCGCAGCTCGCCGTCGTCTGCCTGGGTGAGTGGGCCGCGCGGCCCCGGCGGGATCGGTCCCCTGCCTCGTAGTTACGCGCCGCGCCCTGGTCGGACTTCGGGCGCCCCTCTCCGCTGGTTGCGGCTGGGGCTCCCGGGACGGGCACGGCGAGAGCTCCTGCCAGAGGCCGAGGAGACTGCGGCCCCCAGCAGTCTGGCCTGCTGGGGTCTTAGGCCTGGGAGGGCGACTCCGGCCGCGGAGCCCCGGCTTCAGCCGGGTTCAGAATAGCGTCCGGGAGCCCGGGTGAGCGGCGCGCGGGGCGGCCCACTGTGCGGTCGCCTGGGATTGGCGGGCAGTGACTTTCTGCCTGACTTCCCCGCTCTTAGCCTGGCGGCGATGGGCGATCCGGGCCTCCGGAGCTGCGGACAAAGGCGAAGCCACCGGGGCTGGGGCCGGTGGTCTCCTGAACGAGAAACTATTTCCTGCCTGGAGTGGGCTGGGGGCGGGAGCCAGCCGGAGCCGGGATCGGGATGCGCGGCAGGAGGCAGCTGCTAGAATGACTCCTGTCTTCTCTTTGTGTCTTCTCAGACCCAGCAGGGCAGGCCTCAGCAGCCCAGGGCGATGTGTCTGGGGAGGGCCAGGGACCCATCCAGCCCTGCCAGAGCTTTTCTGTCCACCTTTCCAGGGCCTTGTGTGCGGGAGAGGGGAAGCAAGGGGTTAAATCCTCTAGCCACATGGCTCCTTTATTTACCATGATGAAGGAGGGAGGCCATTATCTAAGCCCGGGGTCATTAGGGGACACCCTATGGTGTCATCAGCGAAGGCTCTGTAATCCCAGCAGGTTTGTTGAAGCCACTGAAATGACAAAGTTAAAAAAGAAGCCTGTTCATTTTAGGGTGCACTCTCCTCTGCCCCCAAGAATCTAGGAGCTGGGGGAATGCCCCTGCCTTAGCTGCGTGAGCAGATCTCAGTGAGCTTCATGGCCCCCAGAGTGCCCCATCCCCAATCTGTCAGCGTGGTCCCATGCTCCTGAGTGCCTGGCTTCCCCCAGGGTGCAAGGCAAGGGGCAGACCCTTTGGCCTCCCCCAAGGCCCTCCCCGCCCAGCAGAGGCTGGGTGTCCTGCCAGGGGGCAGCTGGCTCTCTTCTTCACCAGACATGGGCTGACCCCTGTAGAGATGTTCTCTGCTTCCCTTCGCATCCTTGGTGTTGGGGAAGGAGACACCCCGAAGCTCAGGAAGTTGAGTGTGCCTACGTCTTCTGCTCCCATAACTGCTGCAGGAAAGCATTCAGTGAAAGCAAAGGGCAGATCCCATGGTGGTGGGTACCTGAAGGGGTAGGTGGCAGGCAAGTTTTTTGCCTCTCTTCCCAAGGTCAGCACGGGGTAGTGAGGAGGACCTTGAACCCTGGTAGCTATAAGTGCCTGTAGAATGGGGGTGATCAGAACTGCTTCCCTCCCTCCCTGGCTGGCTGGCAAGGCTCCTCAGAGGGAGGAAGCCCTACAGTGTGGTAGGAGCCCCCTTCACAGGCAGGGCCCCTGCCTGGGTTGAGCAAGGCCCGGGTTGAGCAAGGTCTTTCCCAGAAGGATGGTCAAGGCCCGTGGGTCCCAAGCCCGAGAAGATACAAGCAAACCCCTTCCCACGTGAGTTAGAATTCCCAAGCATGGGGAATGGCGGGAGTGCTCTGGGGCAGCCAGGCTTGCACCCTGCTCTCTCCCACTATGAGTGTTTGGGTGAGTCCTGAGGTCCCCTGGGGTTCTCGTTCTGCCCATCCCAGCAGGACTGTAACAGTGCTCTGGGCCTTGCCCTTCGAGATGAAGAGAACCAGCCTGGAGTTTGGGCTGTGTTGTTTGCACCCCAAGTGTTTAAGCCCCAAGAGCTACCCCCTCTCCTCCTCCTTTCCCCCACACCACTGAACCCGCTTTGTGTTTCCCACAGTGAACATTGTTCTCACCGGGCGGTTCAGCAGCGCCGTTCCTGCCTTAGGTGAGTAACACGCTTCTCCCCTTCCTCCCCTCCTCCCTGCTTTCCTGCTTTAGTGACCTTTGAGTACCAGCCTTCAGGATCCTGGCTCCACCCCTGAGGTCACCTGGCCTTTTTTTTTTTTAATCTCAATTCCTGGGCATCTTTGCATCACAAAGGCGTTTTGTGGCATTGGGCAAGCTTATACCTCTCCGAGCCTCAGTTTCCTTTTCTGTAAAATGGGTGCATTTAACCATGAAGCCTGGTTAAATGGGCCAGTGAGGTAAGGTGTTCAGCATGGCTTTTGCACGTGGTAGCCTCATACCACTAGGAAACTGTCATCGCCTGCACACTTGGCAGGCTGTGCTTCCTATAGGCAGTGGGGATCCCAGAGAACCATAGGGCACCATAAGATGCCTGCCTGCTTTAAAATTACACCTGGGATTTAGTTTAGGAAGGTATGACTGAGTGACAACACAGAGGCCAAAGCCATTGATGGAGGAATTTGTTACTTATGTGTCTCTCGAGGAGGGGACATGCCATACCACTTGGGGTCACTTGGGCAACACCAGGTCTAGTCAAGGCAGACAGAAGTGAGGGGAAGGCTTTTTGGCCAGAGCCTTGATCGAAGTTTCGGTGAGCAGAACAAGACAGGGCAGAGAAAACATCTTAGGGCTGGCTAGTTTGTCTAATCCCTAAGGGCTCTGGGCTAGCGGGGTGGTCTGTCTGTGCCTGCTACCTGACCCTGGGATGAAATATTGGCTTGGTGTGTGAATTAGGTAAGAAGGCTGTAGGGGTTCAGTCTCGCATCAGCCAGTCTGCCAGGGAAAGACCAGTTTCAGGGACACTGATTTGCAGGAGAGACGTTAACACTTCGGCTGATGGTTTGGCCCTGTGACAAGTAGGTGCCAAATAGACACACGGGATTTAAGAAAACACAGTTGAACTCCGTGGCTGCCTCCTGCCTGTCAGAGCTGGTCTGTCCATCCGCTGGCCGTCTTCATGCTTGGGCCTCGTGCCGAGCACAGCAAAGGCTGCCAGGAGCGGGTGCCTTCAGGGCTGAGGCCATCAGGGGCATTTGCCCTTTGCTGAAGGGGCTGCCAGGGGTTAGTGAATGCATAGGCCCAGGCCCTGGGTCCCTTGGTGCCAGAGGAGACATCTGAGAAGGGCCCCTGGAGTCTGTGGGAGGCCAGCTGTGTCCTGAGCTGTGTCATGGGGCAGGAGGTACCTGGGATTTTTATTAATAGTTCTGTTCTGCTCAGGGCCTGGCTGGCAGCAGAGACCCACTGAGGCAGCTCAGGGAGGCGGGGGTGGGGGTGGGCTGGGGTGGGCTGTCTCCTGGTCGCTGTCCCTGCGATGGGGAGGCTCAGGATTCACAGAAGCTGCTTTCAAAGGCTTGTCTCTCCGATGCATACTCTCAGCCTCCCTTCCCGTTCTCCCTTCAACCAGCTCCTTCCTGCCCCTGCAGCCTGGCCTCCGCTGCTGACCGCACTGGCTCAGGGCCTGGCCTCGCTCAGCGTTGAGCCGGCCTGAGTCCTGCCTGACGTCATGGCCCCCACAGCTAACCACGCAGTCTCCCCACCCCAATTTCCAGGACCAGACGGACTGGCCTCACCTGGGTCAGGCATCCGTGGCAGCCATGGTAGAGAGGGGTCGCAGGGTGAAGGGGACAAGGGGGTGGCAGGTCTTACACATGCGAGTCCCATGCCGGGCCCCCTCGTGTGTGGGTGGGCATGTGGCTCCAGACATGTCTGCCCCGGGTTCGAAAAGAGATGCTCCAGGGACAAAGTCCATCTGTAGAGCCAGGAGAGAAATCCATCCAGGTTCAGCCTCCTGTTCGACTGCCAGCGGGGTTCAAGCTGTCTGTGCCTGCCCCCCCATCCCCACCCCCGGTGTCCTGAGGCTGCACACGGAGCCTGTGTGGCCACAGGGGCTGGGCTGAGCTGAGGCTGTCCTAGAGCCCCTCTCTCACCCTCTAGCATTGCTGAGAGAAGTAGAGACCAGCTTCTGGCTGCCACAGTGCCTCCTCCCACCCGAAGCGCTGTGCCTCCGCACTTTCAGGGTTTCCTTGCAATTCCTGCTGTAAGGAACCTGGGTCATCACTGTCTCACCTGCCGCTTCCCCACCCTCACTGGGCTCAGTCCCTTCGCAGGGCCCAGCTGGGCCACCTGGGGACCTCACAGGCTTTTGCCTCTCAGCCCCCATCCTGCCCCAGCTTGTCAGGCACCAACTGGGTCGGATAACCCACCCCGTCACCCCAGACTCTGGCCACTGTGACCCGGGTGGTGAGTCTGGGCAGCGTCTTCAGGGTGTTCTCCGCTCATCTGGCAGCGTTGCCCAGGCACTCTGCTGGGGCTCCCGGCTCCCAGTCATTGAGCACACTGGCAGGTTGTCCAGAGTGCTGGGAGCCCCTGGAGACCAGATCTGCATGCTGTATGTTTTCAGGCTTTCTTATGCCCTCTCAGGAGTATTTGACATTTCTCTGGACCAGGAAAGAAGGACGCTGGTCTGAAAGCGCTCAGTCACCCCTTGCCCCCTTGAGCAGGCCACCTTGACCTGAGCAAAACTTCTCTCCAAGTGAACACAGGTCACTTCCAGTTAAGCTCAGACAGACTTCTCTGACTACCCCTAAATACCCCCAAGAGCCTCCATCCTGCGTCAGTATCTCCCAGCTCCCCTCACTACCCACCCCTCATCACACACGCCGTCTCTGCCCTCACCTCCCACGGGTATCCCCCCTACTCACCCCACACGCACGTCTGCCTCCAGACTGCCGCTTGCCCACATCTCCCAGCCACCCTGAGATGAGCGGCACCCTCTGACTGCATTTCCCTGAAGGGCAAGCTGGGGCCTAGGGTGCGACCAGCAGTGTGGACTTCAGGACTGGACTGGATTCACGAAGGTCTTTCCCCTACCTGCGCCTGGGTGCTGGGGTGGCAGTGGGATGGGAGTGAGGTTGCCGTCACAGAGAAGCCTGGGGCTGGTCATCTGAACTGGTGATGCCCTCCAGGCCCACGGCCAGGCAGTGTCCAGTCTAGGGTCCTGGAGGGACTCCAGCCTCCCTTTCCATCCACGGTCACTCTGCATGGGCCAGGACGACAGCTGCAGTAACTGTGGTCTCTCTGCCCACCCGCCCTTGCAGAAGAATTAACAGTGACTCAGGGACATTGCTGCCCCCAGTGGGGAAATGTCTGGGGCGTCCGAGGGGCACTTGGGGTGAGGCATGTCTGGGGAAACATGTTGTCAGGGGATTGTTGAGAAGCAGTGTCTGGTTACCTGCTCCTGACGAGGCTGGTGGTCTGGAGAGAGAGGCTTCTCCATGTCATGAAAGAGGGCCAGACGTGGGTCCCTGCAGGCCTGGCTTTCTCTGGCCAGTGTGGGGGAGAAACCCGGCCTCCACGAGGGCTCCATCTTGTGGGGAAGGCCTCTAGGCCACAGTGGATATTGCTTTGCCTCAGGCCTGTCCTGGGGGCTGAGCGGACGGGGTGACTCCCACATTGGCTGATGGAGCATCTGACTCCGGTGTAGCGTTTGCTTCAGAGACTCACTGTGGGGGGAGGATGTGCTCCTAGCCCTGCCTAGGGACCCCCCACCCAGCATCCCGGAGGAGGAGGAGCCCTGACCTCACAGCTGCCAGGGTCCCCAGGTCAGCATCTGTGAAGCCCACAAAGCCTCACCCATCCAAGGAAACAAGTTGCTTAGGCCCTTGATCACCACTCTGGTTGTTTAGTCCTTACCCTCCTGGATTGCAAGAACGCTGAGGCTCAGGGGGCTGACCTCCCAGGCCCTGGTGAGTGCCAAGTGGGGAGCCCTGGCTGGTAACTCACCAACCCGGGGCTGTCAAGGCTCTGATGGCGACCTGACATGGTCCGCCTTGCTTTAGGGGTGTGGGTGTTTCTCTTCCAGCCCCTGATCCTCCTGTGAGCCATTGCTGGGGGTTAACCCCATGTGGGTCACAGCCTTGGATCACCCGAACCTCCACGGGTGGAGCATGGGAGGCTGCTGGAGGGCTTTCACTCTTCTTTCTGCACTTGAGTCTTTTGGGATTCCAAAGAGTCTTGTTGAGAGCCAGCAGAGAGACCCTGCTTGCAGGGCAACAGTCAGGGGTCAGGGAGAGTGGAGAGGTAGGTGGTATCGCGGGGCTTGGGCAAAGCACTGTGATTTGTCTCCCTGGGCCTCAGTTTCTCCATCTGTATAATGGGCCTACCTGTGCCTGTGCCACAGGCTGTTGTGAAGATCAGATGAAGAAGTGTGGTGAGGGGCTGTGAGGGGCTGGGGCAACCAAGTTCAGAGCCTTGCTTGGTCCTGTGAAGGCCAGGGCACACCAGGGCAGAGTTTGCCACCTTTAGGCTGGGTGAGCTTGGCTGGGTCGCAGAGGGCACGTGTAACTAATGAAGTGGGTATAATGAAGCCTGCGGGGCTGGGCATAGAGGCTTTCATCACCCGTGCTGGCCTGAGTGATGCCTTGTGCTGACACAGTGGATGGTTGACACAATGAGAGGCCCAGCCCACTAGAGGACCAGGGTGGGCCCTGACTCTGCCACTTACCCGCTGTGTGGCCATGGGCAACTCACTGACCCTCTCTGAACCTTGGTTTCCTCATCTGGTTATGACATCCCCCCTGGTGGCCTCCCACTCACACTCAGGATAAAATCTAAATGCCACACAAGATGCCATCAGACCCAGCCTGTGTTTCCAGCCACCTCAGGATATCGGCCCCTCTCTTCAGGCCTGTTTTATAATCTTCATTTCGCCCAGGGAATCTGCATAGTCTGTCTGCTCCTCCCCTGGTCTGCGAGCCCCACAGAGCCAAACTTTTACCTGTCTTATGAGCATGCCTAGTACTGTGCTTGCCACATAGTAGGTCCTCAAAAAGCATGTGTTGAATGAGGCCTATATGAGGCCAGCCCTGGGGTGGTGGGTTGGCAGGCAGGGAACCATAGTGGGTCTGCTTATGGTGGGCCACCAGGTCTAGGGCTGCAGGATTCTCCACTGAGCTGAGACCCGAGGCCAAGAGGCCTTACCTGTGAGGTGCCAAAGGGAGCTGGTGGGCTGGCTCCCAGCCCCGCGGAGGGTAGGGGAGAAGAGCTGGGCTCTGGGGCACAGGGTGGACTGTCCCGAGTCCATGTGGGTCCTCCTCTCCCCGTGCCATACATACCACTTCCCTGAAGTCTCACGGCGCGCCCATGCCCTTGGCCATGACCACCTTGGCTGGCCTTGATCCCACCTGGGAAAGGCCTGTGCTCGGGTCCTGGGCTGGGGGGCTCAATGTCCCCCTCCCTCACTGCCCCCTCCCACCCAAAGGTGAAGCCAGCACCTCTCAGCCTCCTCTCCTGACAGCCGCCTGCAGCGGGAAGCTGGAGCAGCACACCGCACGCCGTGGCGTCATCTACAGCCCAGCCTGGCCTCTCAACTACCCGCCGGGCACCAACTGCAGCTGGTACATACAAGGCGACCGCGGGGACATGATCACCATCAGGTATGGGGGCACGGGGGTGTCAGAGGGACTCGATGTGGGCCTGCACATGCTGCATGTGTGATGGTGTGTATGTGAGTGCCTGCGACAAGTACAGTGACCAGATGTGTGTGTACATGTGTGTGTGTGAACACACGTGTGCTTGTGTATGTGTGTGAGCCCAGCCTGAGCAGGTATGAAGGACACGTGTATGTGCGTTTGTGAGCACATGTGTGTGTAGGCGTGGAGGGCATGTGTGTGAGATGTGTAGGTGTGCAAATACATGTGTGAGTCTCTGTGTGCACATGTATGAGTTGTATGCATGTGAACATGTGAGTGTGGGTCTCTGGGGCTGGCTTCCCAGACCTGGGCCTCTCTCATGGGCTTGTGGGGCTGTCCGTCACCTCGGACCTGCCAGGGAGGGGAGCCCTGGGACTGGAGGGCATGGCCAGTCATCTGTGAGGTGGCAGGGGTGTCCTGTCTGTCCTGCAGGGGTGGCTTGAGGCCAGGCTGGCACTGAGCCCAGAGCGGGTTTGCCCCCGGGCCCTTGGGGCCATCTCAGCAGGAGAGGGAAGCAGGGAGGAACCAGGTGCTCAAGCTGCGGGGATGTGGAGGGAAGCAGGGTGAGGTGATCAGATGGTGGAACCGAAATTGGAGCCCTAGATGGGGATGTTTGGCTGGGGTCTCACTCTCATAAATGCAAAGCCTGGAAGACCCAGACGCTCCACGTCTCCAAGGCCAGAGGTGTGATGGGAACACAGCAGGGTCTGTCCCTGTTTCCCTGTGGCCACTGGGAATCTCTTCAAAGACGCCAGCCTCCTCGGCCACTTCTAGAGTACTCCTCAACCCTGCTCACCCACAGCCTGGGCCAGTGCTTCTCCCCAGGGGATGAGCTGTGCCCCAGCCCAGGCCTGCCCTGTGCACACGGGTCCCCTCTGTGCCCTGGCCTGGGATTTGTGCCGGGCCTATTGCAGCAAGGCCAGCACAGGGG
This sequence comes from Muntiacus reevesi, assembly GCF_963930625.1. Lineage (NCBI taxonomy): Eukaryota > Metazoa > Chordata > Mammalia > Artiodactyla > Cervidae > Muntiacus > Muntiacus reevesi. Next base: position 255,745,077 of record NC_089250.1, read on the forward strand.
GATCTGGACCCTTGTACCTTGCCCTTCTGGGGAGAGTGTAAGTGGAGGGAATTGCCTACCATGGGACTCCTGCCTCCACCTCCATGTAGCCTTGGGTTGGGGCACCATGTGTGTTCTGACGGAGGGTGGAGAGGCAGAGAGGAGGACTTCACAGAGCTGCCTGGGGGCTGACATGTTCCTAGTTGTCCACATTGTCCTGATTCTTCATGGAGCCACTCTCGGACCCCTGGGGGCCTGCTGAGCAGCTGGGAGTGGAAGAGAGAAGGGATGCTGGGTCTGGCTGTCCCTGCTGTGAGTTTAGGCATGACCTGCTGGTCTCTGACCACCCACTCACATCTGCGGTCCTCCCTGCCCCCTGCAGCTTCCGCAACTTTGACGTGGAGGAGTCCCACCAGTGCTCCCTGGACTGGCTCATGCTGGGCCCTGCGGCCCCGCCCCGCCAGGAGGCCTTCCGGCTCTGTGGCTCTGCCATCCCGCCTGCCTTCATCTCCGCCCGCGACCACGTCTGGATCTTCTTCCACTCTGACGCCTCCAGCTCCGGCCAGGCCCAGGGCTTCCGACTCTCCTACATCCGAGGTAACACCAACGGCAGGGCGCGCCTATGGGCTCCCCAGGGGTGGGGGTGGCACCCTCCGTCTGCCCCCTCCCTGCAGGGTCTCCCCCAGTACCCAACTGTTGGAGCCCAGTGTTGGGACAGGAACTGGTCACATTGCTGCCTCGGGGTGCCTTGAAACCCCTCAAGATCACTGACCCCACTTTATAGACCCTGGCTCAGGTCAGGAACCGAGGCTCCCTGGTATTCGAGGCGTCTCTGCCCCTCAGGTGGCTGGGGAGAGAGAGTCTAGGGCCCTTCTCCTTGGGTCCTGCCTCTCCCTGAATCCTGCAGAGGCGTTGCTGGGAGCAGGGGGACCTCCCGCAGGCTGCTGGCCCCAGGCCCCATGAGGAGGGTGGTTCTGCTGTCCCTGACTGTCTCCACCATGCACCTCACCCTGCAGGGAAGCTGGGCCAGGCATCCTGCCAGGCTGACGAGTTCCGCTGTGACAACGGCAAGTGCCTGCCGGGCCCTTGGCAGTGCAACACCGTGGACGAGTGTGGCGACGGCTCTGATGAGGGCAACTGCTCGGCGCCCGCCTCGGAGCCGCCAGGCAGCCTGTGCCCCGGAGGTACCTTCCCCTGCAGCGGGGCGCGCTCCACACGCTGCCTGCCTGCTGAGCGGCGCTGCGATGGCACTCAGGACTGCGGCGACGGCTCCGACGAGGCCGGCTGTCCCGACCTGGCCTGCGGCCGGCGGCTGGGCAGCTTCTACGGCTCCTTCGCCTCCCCAGACCTGTTCGGTGCGGCCCGCGGGCCCTCGGACCTTCACTGCACATGGCTGGTGGACACGCAGGACCCGCGGCGCGTGCTGCTGCAGCTGGAGCTGCGGCTGGGCTACGACGACTACGTGCAGGTGTACGAGGGCCTGGGCGAGCGCGGGGACCGCCTGCTGCAGACGCTCTCCTACCGCAGCAACCACCGGCCGGTGAGCCTCGAGGCCGCCCAGGGCCGCCTCACCGTGGCCTACCACGCCCGCGCCCGCAGCGCCGGCCACGGCTTCAATGCCACCTACCAGGTGAAGGGCTACTGCCTCCCGTGGGAGCAGCCGTGCGGGAGCAGCCGCGAGGGCGACGCGGAGGACCCGGGTGAGCAAGGCTGCTTCTCGGAGCCGCAGCGCTGCGACGGCTGGTGGCACTGCGCCAGCGGCCGGGATGAGCAGGGCTGCCCCGCCTGTCCCCCGGACCAGTACCCCTGCGAGGGGGGCAGCGGCCTGTGCTACACGCCCGCCGACCGCTGCAACAACCAGAAGAGCTGCCCCGACGGTGCGGACGAGAAGAACTGCTTCTCCTGCCAGCCGGGCACCTTCCACTGCGGCACCAACCTGTGCATCTTCGAGACGTGGCGCTGTGACGGCCAGGAGGACTGCCAGGACGGCAGCGACGAGCACGGCTGCCTGGCGGCGGTGCCCCGCAAGGTCATCACCGCCGCGCTCATCGGCAGCCTGGTCTGCGGGCTGCTGCTCGTCATCGCCCTGGGCTGTGCCTTCAAACTCTACTCCCTGCGCACGCAGGAGTACAGGTGGGCCGGAGCCTCGCTTCCTCCCTGTTCCTGGAGAGAGGGCCTGGGCTCACGCTTCCTGCAGCTGTGGGCCACCCACCCGGGGCTTCTCGGGTCTGGGCCCCTCCGGATGCCGGGATGGAGGGAGGAGGGCCCACATGCTGCCGCTGGGGGGCGCCCCGTGGGAGGCGGGAAGTGCGACCCCCACCCTCGCCTGGCCGGCCTGCCATGCTGCCCTTCTGCTGTTGCCTTCAGGGCCTTTGAGACCCAGATGACACGCCTGGAGGCTGAGTTTGTGCGGCGGGAGGCACCCCCGTCCTACGGGCAGCTCATCGCACAGGGCCTCATCCCACCCGTCGAGGACTTCCCGGTCTACAGCGCGTCCCAGGTGAGCCGGCGAGCGGGTGACCCGCCCCCAGCCCCCGGCCCGCCCAGCCGGACCTCAGAGAACGCGGGAGACGGGGAGGCCCAGGGTTTGTACAACCGGGCTGGTCCTGGGGTTGAGGGAGGTGGGAGATGAGGCCTCGGCCGGGTGACAGGCCAGGGGAGGGGACACGGGGGCCCCTCGGCGGGGGTGGGGTCGTGCTGACCGCTGCCTCCTCAGCCGCCGCCCCACCCTCCAGGCCTCGGTGCTACAGAACCTGCGCACGGCCATGCGGCGACAGATGCGCAGACACGCCTCCCGCCGCGGGCCCTCCCGCCGCAGGCTCGGCCGCCTCTGGAACCGGCTCTTTCACCGGCCGCGGGCGTCGCGCGGGCAGATCCCGCTGCTGACGGCCGCGCGCACCTCCCAGACGGTGCTGGGTGACGGGCTCCTCCAGCCGGCACCGGGGGCTGCCCGGGAACCCTCGGCACCCCGAACGGACACAAGCAGCCCGGGGGCAGCAGGGGAGGGGCCCCCCGGTGCCCCCAGCCACGCCTCGGAGGTGGGACCTTCCGCGCCGCCCCCCTCGGGCCTGCGGGACCCCTCGGAGTCCAGACTGCCTGACAAGGACAGAAAGGCTGGCAGGGACCCTCTGGTGGACAGCCCAGCCCCTGTGGACGTGCCTCAGGAGTCCTGCTCGGGCCAGGACCCTTACCCCCCGGCCCTCACTGCCGGTGGCACCCCTGGCCCCCACCCATCAGAGCCACTGGGAGTCTGCAGGAGCCCCCCGCCACCCCGCTCCCCAACGTTGGAGGCCAGTGACGACGAGGCCCTGCTGGTCTGCTGACCCGCCGGACACGCTGATGACCGCCACAGCCCGGCTTTGTAACCAGGGAATACACAGTCATTTCTACCCTGCCTCCGCGTCCTTCTTTCTTATGGAGAGGCCCACCCGGGAGCCCTGCCAGCTTCCTGTGTCAGCACCCTGGCCCCCCCGGTGGGCATGGTGGGCAGGGGACTTGCTGGGGCTTGAAGGCGGGAAGAGGGTGGAGTGGTGAGCCCCTCGCTAGGGCTCCAGTGTACACAAGACACCTGGGGGCGTCCCCATCTGCCTCCCCCAACTCCATTCTGGGAATCCTTTTCCAGAGCAGAAGGAGGGCCAGGGCAAGACTCCCCAGAATGTTTCCTGTGGCTTTTCCCTCCATTCACCCTGTGGGGCGCCAGAGCTGTCCCTGGACTGGACGTGGCCATGGGTACGTCAGACCTAGTCCACAGTGAGCGCTCCCGTGGCACAGGCCCCGGAGAAGCTGGGTCAGGAGGCTTCTGCCCCCAACCTCGTGCCTGTGGGGTCAGTGTGGGCCCGGTCAGCTTGATGCCAGGCTGAGAAAGTGGGCACGGAGTAGAGAAAGCTCACGAGATCTCTTACAGGCCCCAAGGCCCCCCAAAGATGGTGCCTGATGCTTTCTCAGAGGGCAGAGGCTGAGGCACCAATTGACCTCAGCCAAACCCATGCCATCCTGTCTCAAAGCCTGTTTCCCCACCTGTGAACCAGGCCAGGCCATTGAGTCCTGACACTCACTCCATGGGGATTTATGGGAAGAAAGGCAGTTCTGGCGGGGACCCCAGGCTCTCCTGGGTGGCTGAGCCTATAGCAGGGTCTGGGGGAGAGGGGCACACCTAACCAATTCTCAGTCCTCCACGTCCCTGTAGGGCAGGGTTGGCCCCGGACCCCAAAGAGCCAACCCCAGAGAAGGAGTGTCTGGCTCAAGCAGCAGAACCCCCAAAAGTCAAGAGCCTCCTCCCGAGCCACCTGCTCCAGCCAGTTCCACACATGCCCCCCCACCCAGGGGGACCCAACAAGTTCCTGAGACAGGTGCACCACCAGCCCTGTTTTATTCACAGATCTTTCCAGGAAAAGCTAGTGGGGCAGTGATGACAGGGGACCCAGTCCACATCTTCAGGGCTTCCTTACCAAGCCCTTCTAAGAGTCAGAATTTTTCTCCAGGAAAAAAAACATTTTTTTTTTTTTGCAAAAACACCTCCTCAATAAACAACATGTAAACAGAAACAGCTGCTTCAGGCTCCACAAATGTCTCATTGTGTCTTCAAGGGCTTGTCCGTGGCAGGCAGTGGGGAGGGCTGGCAGGGGCCATTTTCCTCCTCTTCTGGGGAGCCCTGGGGGTAGACCACGAAACACAGCTCCTGGCCCCAGCGTGTCACTGACTCTGAGGACAGACAGACAGACCAACACATGGACGCTGGGGTCTGACCCCGTGGGACAGGGGTCCTCAGGGAGCTGCTCTCTGCACGTGGGACCCGGACACTTGAGCCACTCCATGGGCAGACGTCAGGTGGTGGCTGGGCCCCGTGTGGCCAACTCGGCTGCCGGGAGATCCCCGCTCTAGGGCAAACCCCAAACAGGGTCCTATCTGCAGGCCCTGGGGAGCTGCCCAGCTCACCTGTGAGTCTGTGCACACACTTTGGTTTGCTTCTCCAGAACGCTCCCAGGAAGAAGACGGGCACCCCCGTGAGGATGATGATAACGCCTACCCCACACACCATGGGCTCCGAGATGAAGCTGAAGACCAGCAGGAATGCCCAGAAGACCAAGTATGCCACGGGGACGAGGAGGTTCACCTGGGGGCAGCAGGCGGCAGTGCAGGGTACACCCCCAAGCTCTCTGGCCCACCCCCCATCCCTGGGGGTCTCGAACCATTTCCTGGGAGCTGAGACCTAGGGGCCCAGCTGGCCCAACTGTTGAGGGTTTGTCAACTTCAGCGGCTCTGAGCTCCCCACAGCGACTGTATGTGGTCTGGCCGCTCGCACTTGGCTGGAGGTGAATGATTTTCAGTGTTCCACATTTCAGGCACTGAGCACTTACTTCTCTAGCTCATGGATTGATATGCAAATGGGAGGACTTTTCTCTTAGCTCGCTTTTGGGGTTTCTGTTTTGTGTGGGCTCGTGGAATCCTCTGTGACCGTGTCTTAGCCTTATTTTCCTGTCTGTGAAGTGGGAGTATCCACAGCACCCACCTCACAGGGCTGCTTAAGGACTGAATATGCCAGTGCACACAGGGCCCCAGGCAGGGCCGGGTACATGGCAAAGGTTGGCTTCCCCATTGCTGCCGTCGCTGCCCCCGGTGCCCAGTTGGGTAAAGGGGTGGCCCTGACTACTTCTGGCACATGAGCCAGCCAGTCCTTCCCCAGGCCTCACCTTGATGGGCCTGTGGAGCGCCGGCCGCCTCCAGCGCAGCACGAGCAGACCCAGGATGGTGACACCGTAGCAGAGGTAGTTGATGAAGGACACGTAGTTGATGAGCGTGTATGTGTCTCCCACGAGCATGATGACCGCCGTGGCCCCGCACTGGGAGAGGACCGGGCTGAGGGCTGGCTCCCACCTGCCTCCTGTCGGCCCTGGGCCGGCCAGCTCGGGCCAGGACGTCGGTGAGCCCGGTCCTCCCCTCCCACAGGGCCAGGCCTCACCCTCTGCCACCACCCAGCCTGCTGCGGGGCCCTGGCTCCCCGCCCTGCCAGCCTGGTCCCCCAACTTACACAGACGAGGAGGGCGGGAATAGGGGTGCAGCGTCTGACATGGATCATGGCTAGCAGGCTGGGCAGATGCCCCTCTCGGGCTCCAGAGAAGCACAATCTGGGGGGTGGGGATGGACAGGTGGGAGCCATGAGCCTGGCCCGGGGCCTCCCCGCTGGCCAGATCCCAACCTCCGCTCTGGACCTGATGGCCCTCTTGAGCTGTCACCTCTGATCGCCTGCTCCAGCAGCCCCCACCGGGCAGTTTTTCCCTTCATCCAGCCTGCCTCCCTCCTGCTTCCTGTTCCTCAGAAGTGGGATCAGATCTCTGTTCCCCGGGAGTTCCTCGTCCCACCTTCAGGCAGGCTCCACCAGGCGGGATTTCCCTTCCTCTGGCCCCAGCACTGCTCCCGTGCACCAGGGCAGCTGCCTGACCTCACCCTGACCACCCTTCCTCCAACCCGGTCACCTGGAGGAGGTGAACAGGTAGCCATTGATTCCTCCAAAAGTGGAAAGTGCCACAGAGACAGGCATGACCCAAGAAAAGTAGCCCAGCAGCTTCTCCCCGAAGGTCTGGGTGGGCAGAGAAGAGCAGAGTGTGAGGCAGGGTGGGGGCTGGGCAGGAGCCAGGGACCAGGCGGGGAGCCCCCCACTCACCACGGCCACGGCGTTAGAGGCCAGCAGCTCCTGGGGGGACATGGCAGTGAAGTAGGCGACATTGGTGAAGGTGTACACGAAGGTCACCAGGGGGATGGAGATGAAGATGGCACGAGGTAGGTTCCTGGGGACAGTGGTGGAGCGTGTCAGCGTCGGTCCTTGGGGGGCTGGGGTGGGGCCTCAGGGTGGTACAGGTCTTTGAGCCCATCTCCTGGGGGGCCCTGGGGCAGGGGAGAGGACAGCCCTGCAATCTGTCTGTCTGCCCACCACTCCGCAGCCCAGCCTTGGCACAGCCTGGTGGGAGGAGGAGCCACTAATATCCTGGGGGAGGGGGCGGATCTAATGTCGGCACATGAAAAGAACGTTGCATACAGCCAGAATCAGCTTTGAAGATCCTCAGAGTGTCCTTAGAACTCAGTCCACAGGCCAGGGTCCCCTGGGACTCCCATCAGCACCGCCTGCCCCCCAGTCCCAGAACTGTTCACTGTCAAGGTCCCAGCCGAGCATCAGACAGAGCCGTTGGCTTCTTTTCTAGGGACCATGTTGTGTGCACATGTGTAATTTTTTGGCCAAGCACATAACTGGATCCGTTTACAGGGAGACAATGAGACTCAGTGTTTCTGAGACCCAGCGAGGGGCCGTGACTCATCCACAGCCATACAGAGCAGGGTCAGGCTGGAACACAGGCCTCCCAGCTGCCTTTCCAGAGCCGCTCGTGGGGATCAGCAGTGCAGCCAGGCCGAAGACCAGCCCGGCCGGCCATAGGTGACCGCGGGCCTGTGCCGAGAGGCCGCCTCTCGCACCCCTTCCCAGGGCTTGGCCGGTGCCCTACTCACTTTCGAGGGTCCACCAGCTCCTCTGTGACGTAGTTGAGGAAGTTCCAGCCGCTGAAGGCGAAGGAGCCCTGGAGGAAGGCCAGGGCCAGGTGGCCCACGGATGGCGTCATCCAGAAGTCGAAGGCGTTGCTGGGCCTCAGCTCCTCAAAGTGTCCTGGGGGGTCCAGAGGCCAAGGGTCAGAGCCGTCTCCCCAGCCCTGCGCCCAGCCCCACGCCCGGCCCTACCTTGGAAGATCTGGACAAAGCCCACGCCAATAATGAGTGAGAGGGCCAGCAGCTTCCCGCCAGTGAACACGTCCTGGATGCGCGTGGCCCAGCGCACGCTCGAGCTGTTCACCCACGTCAAGAGCACTGGGGAGGAAGAACAGGAGGGCGGGTGGGTGAGCAGGCACCCGAGGCCGAGCCCCTCACGGTGGGCCACGGCCAAGTCCAGCCCCTGATGCAGGACAGGGTGTCCCGTGCAGCAGTCAGAGTGCCAGAAGCCCACCCCGAGGCCAGCTTCACAGGGGGCCGGCAGCTGGCAGATGCTCCCTCCCAAAGTCCTCCCACAGGGGACTTCCCCAGCGGTCCAGTGGTGAAGACTCTGCCTTCCAGTGCAGGGGGTGTGGGTTTGATCCCTGGGTGGGGAGCTGAGATCCCACAAGCCTCCAGGCCCAAAAGCCAAAGCATAAAACAGAAACAATATTGCAACAAATTCAATAAAGACTTTAGAAATGGTCCACATAGGGACAAAAAAAATTTTTTTTTAACCCGACAACACAAAAGACAAACCCCCAAGTCCCACCCTGCAGGGTGGGCCCTGGGGACAGAGGCCCTACCAACCCCACGACAGGCACTCACTCAGGCAAGCCATGGAGAGCGCGCGGGAGGCGGCGGCCGGCGGGATGCAATTGGGGAACACGGGCTGCAGCACGTAGTTGGAGAAGGTCATGGAGATGACGGCCAGGCTGGTGGGGTACATGATGAGCACGGCGCTCCAGAGCAGCAGGAAGCTGGAATGAGCCAGGGCCCGAGTGGGGCGGGCCTCTCGGGACCCTCCCGGCCAAGTGGGCCCAGGTGTGGGGAGCGGGGCTGCACCCTGAGCCCTGGTCCCCAGGGCTGCTGCGGGCACCCAGAGGCCGGCTTCGGTCCAGGGAGGCAGGGCCCACCTTGTCGAGGTCTCTGCTCTGTTGATGAACTGTTTCAACGGAGATGGTTGTTCAGCACACACAGCTATGGGCTGTCTTTGGGCAGGCGTGGAGAGAGACAAGGGAACCAACCCCTTTTCTAAGAGCACCACGTCCTAGGCCACAAGCTGTTCCTGAGCTGGGCTGGGCTTTCCTAGGACCTCCAGTCCTGGCTCCAGAAGTAGTCCCCGGCAGAGCCCTGTGGCTACAGATGGCTGACTCTGAACGGTGAGCTCCAAGGGATCGGACCTTGTAAAGCACCCTGGTAGGGTGGGAAGGATTCAGGTCCCTTCTGCCTGAAACTCCCCTCTGCACTCCCACGTGGGAGTGACCTGGAACCGTGGCCAGGAACAGTGACCTGTCCGTGGGGGCTCTGGCTGCACCCAGGGCAGCGCCTGTCCATGGGGGTGGTGCTGGCCCCCTGTCCATCCCACCTTGAGGGCGGGCACTGCCTTATCCAAGGATACCAGTGGCCTCTGGGGCACCGAGCTCCATGGCTTCCTCTTGGTCCTCACCTTTGCTCTGCAGCCCTGCTTCTTTACTCCTTGCTGTACACAGGCCCCCCACGCCCCACTCCTTTCACTTCTGGGACATCCTAGCTCCCTGGCCCCCCTCTCATACTGGGTGCTCCCCACTGCCCAACCACCCACCCACCCACTCGAAGTTAGGTGTCCCTGGGGTGGAGCTTGGGCCCTCCTCTCCCATCTTCTCAAGTATTCCAGCCACACAGCACGATTCTTCTGCTTTTGTGGGTCCCAGGCCCCTTTGAGGACCCCCTCCCCAGAGGAAAACACCCCTGGACACATGCAGAGGGGTGTGCATGCCCCGCCACGCTCCATCCTCTTAAAGGCTGCTGACCACATCGCTCAGAACCACGCTTTAAATTCTTCAGCCTAGACTTCTCTGTGCTCCAGATCCCCCACCCAAGGCCTGACTGAGTGTCTCCCGGGTGTGCCAAGTGACAAACCCCAGCCTGAAGTCTCTACCTCCCAATCAGGAATGTCCATCAGTGGAGTCTTGCCAAACGCCTCCTTCATGTCACACCGACCACCACGTCCCCCCAATTTGGACTCCTAAATGGTTCTGGAATCTTCCTGGACTTCAGCATGGCTCAGCTAGACGGAGCTTGGGTTCCCCTCCACCCACAGGCTGCCCAGTCCCCGCCAAGCCCCGGTGTCTGCCGTGGATATGACCTCGCTTCTGGCTGCGGAAGACAGCGTGAGCTCGCCCAGGCCACCACCCTCTATATGTGCGCCCCATCCTTCCTCACTGGTCGGCCAAAAACACCCCACCTCCCCCTTCAAGCCTCAGCGCAAATGTGCTTTCTCTGGCAGCCTTCTCCGGGTGGTAGGCAGCTATTCTCTTGGCTACTGGGCAGCTACCTCTTACACTTTCAGAGCAAGGCTCCTCCTGGTCTTGATCACATCTGAGGGGTTTCCCTTCTGCACTGTAAGGAACCTGAACACCGGGACAGACCCTTTTATCACCGCGTCCCGGCCCTCGGCAAGCAGTAGGCGCTTAGCTAACATTCACGGTGACTAAAGGAACACTAGAAGTTATTTAAAGGAAAGCTCTTGAAGAGCGTTAATAGGAATATCACGCCCCTCACTGCTTGCCTGGATGCTGACATCATCTAGAGGTTTCCATAGTAAGGCCCTTCTCACCTGTAAACACCTGGGAGGGAGGCGGGGCTTATTTAAAAGGGGCCAGCTAGTGTCTGGCTGGAGTGGCATGGGCTTTGGTCCCACACACCCTGGCCTTAGAAGGCCATCCAACACTCCCTCCTTCCCTCCACCCATTCCCGTGACCTTCCCAGGATGTGAGAAGCAGAAGAGGATACTGGGGTTCGAGGCCCAGCAGGCCATCGGTTCTGGAGAGGCTGTCCCCACCCCCAACTGCTGGAGCCCCACACTTACCCAGCCAGGCCCCCAAAGATCTCGGTGACATAGGCGTAGTCCCCGCCAGACTTGGGGATGGCCACTCCCAGCTCCGCGTAGCAAAGTGAGCCCAGGGCAGTGATGCCTCCACCCAGGACCCAGACGAAAAGGGCCAGACCCACGGAGCCAGAGTGCTCTAAGACCCCTTTGGGGGAGATGAAGATGCCCGAGCCAATGATGTTTCCTGTAGTGGGGAAAGGGAGGGAGGCGTCAGGTCTGGGGTGCCTCTAGCAGGCCAGCCTCTCTGTGCAGCTCCAGATGCTGCAGTGAGGAAGGGAGCTTGGGCTACTCCCTGGAGGTGGGCCTTGAGGCATGTGGATGCCATGGGCGGCTCAAACCCTGCAAGCCCCTTTCTGGCCACCTCATTTCCCCTCCCCAGTCCCTGGCATAGGCAGTGACACCTTTGTCTGTCCAGACAGGCTCCCTGCCAGAGATGAGTCCTGTTCCAAGTTCCTCTGCCTCTCAGTCCCACGAGGTGGGCCAAGCCCAAGCAGTGGCAGCCACGCTGGTGCCTCCCCACAGTGCCCAAGCCTAGCCCCTCAACCCTGGCCAAGGCCTCCAGGTTTGTCGGCCTCCAGGTTTGTCAGCCACCTCCTTCCTCCCGGCCTGCTGGCAGAGCTGGTCACTTAAAGCAAGACCTTGACCATGATACTGTTGCCACTTTCTTATTGGCCGAAATCCAAACTCACAGTGCCTTGGGGACTGGCACCTCCTCCAGGAAGCCCTCCTTGACCACCTGGTAAGGCTCCTCCTCCCACTTCACAGCCCCAGACCCTGCTCCATACTCTCTTTATCTTCCATCTCTTTCCCTGTCAGAGAGCCCTTTGCCTGCTGGGCTCCTCCCTGACCTAGGACCCAGACTGTGGACACAGACTCAGAAGAGATCTGGTTTCCTGGTGTTCTTAAAATGGTTCAGCTTCTGGGCAAAGGGCGGTGGGGTGAGGGAGAGGACCTGGTGCATTTTCAGGGATGGCAGGACTCAGTTGGCTCAGCCTGGGGTCTGGGCACAGATGCCTCTCCCTTGGGAATAGCCCACTGGTTGCAAACAGGAATTACTGCTCAAATCCCAGGACCACAGTGGGAAATCCTGGCGGAAGCTCAGAAAGCCAGGAATCTCTCCTAGCGCAGGTCACCTCTCGAGTTCTGCCTGCACAACAGGGGTGTTGTGAGGATTCAGTGAAGTACTGTATGGGAAGCCTCAGCGCATTCACAGCTGCATCCAGATGTTCTTTGCATCTTTGGGTGATTCTGTGTGTACTGTCTGAAACCTTATCTGGGGCCTCCAGCACATAGTAGGTGGTCAATACACATCTGTTGTGTAAATTACGGGATGAGTGAATGGCCTGAGGTCCCAAATGGCACCCGTGCCCCGATGTGAGCGACCAATGTTCTCATCTGTGAAGTGGGGGCAGCTGTCTTCACTCGGCCCTCCCAGAAGAGGACTCTGGGCAGGAGCAGCGGGGGTGGTTGGCATTCTAGGTTTGGGTGCCAGTGGAATCTGGCAGGTCATGGGTCACAAAGTCTGGCCTGCCCCTGGGCCAACTCTCTTGGAAGGACGGGCACAGGTCTGGTTGGGACTCTCTGTTGACTCGTGGGGTCTGGGAGCAGAACAATGGGAGACCCTCAGAGAGCCAAGCTGCGGGCTGCAGAGCAGGCTCCCAGAATGAGCAAAATGCTGAGGGCCCACTTAACCCTGAACTCCCTGGCAGTTAAGGCAAAGAGGATAATGTTCTGGGTGACCTTGGCCTCATCATCTGTGCTAATGAATCCAGACACATCACTGGTGATGTACACTAGGGGCTGCCCAAGAGGAGACAACCCCAGAACCCACGGGGCATGGGCTTCCCTGGTGGCTCAGCTGGTAAAGAACCCGCCCACCAATGCAGGAGACACAGGTTCGATCCCTGGATCAGGAAGATCCCCTGGAGATCCCCTGGCAACCCACTCCAGCATTCTTGCCTGGGAAATCCCATGGACAGAGGAGCCTGGCGGACTGGAGTCCAAGCGGTTGCAAAGAGTCAAATACGACTGAGCACGCAAGCGTGTACACACCCACAGGCCACATGAATAAAAATGTAACACTCCTGGGACCTGGGCCTCAGCCCCTCCACAGATGGCCCCACCTGCCGGACCCAGGTGGGGAGCGCACGACCATGAGGGCAGAGTCTGCTGGCTCCACCTGCAGGGCCCCCAGGCGGGTCTGGATGAGGACACAGCTGGGGCCGCCCATCTGCATGGACTCCCTGTCCACAGTCCTACCCCACCTCCACCCGGTCGACACAGATTTCCAGTCTGGACAGCCACGATGCCCCGCTTGGCTTTCTAGTCACATCCCAGGAGCCCTAAATACATCCAGATAAGGAGGAAGGAATTCCTGTCTCCCAGCCTGCCCCCAGGTAGGCTGTGTCCTCAGCTCGCTTCCAGGGGGAGAAGGGCCACCTCCTTAACCCACCATGGGGCCCGGGGCCTCGGTGGGCTCTCGGGTTTCTAAAGGGTCTTTGAGTTCACTCTGTCTGGTAGTAGAGCCTCTGTTCTCAGGATCTGGTGGAGCAGGATTTGCCAAAAGCCAGGGAGGTTGGAAGCCAGCGGGGGTTGGGTGGCCTTGGAAGGAGCTGGGTGCATCCAGGGCCCTGAGCCACGCGCCCCCCACCCCCACCCCCACCGTGGGGACCCCCACCACCCTGCACAATTCAGCCTGACAGGGCCTCACCAGGGTAGCCCTTGGGGAAGCCACACCTGGCACCTTGTCTCCCAAGGCTGGGATCTGAAAGGGACATAACACTAGTCATTGCCCACTGGCTGGAGACTTGGATGCTGGGAACTGGGGGATGGACGGGTGGTGGAGATTGCTGTTGTTTTAGACATGTGGCCTCAGGCTACAGTGCAGGATTTCTCCCCACGTGGCTCAGAGGGACACGTGTGCCAGCAGGTGTCTCTGAGGTCTTTGGGGCCCTCTTCCTCCAGGCCTGGACATACTCCAGTCTCTGCCCCGGGTCTGTGCTGGAAGGTGGCAGAAAACCCCATTGAGGTCCACTGGCTGCTCTTGGTACCATGTGGGTGGGACGGGGCTATGCAAGGAGCAAAAGGGCTAGGTGAGGGGCAGAGGGCAAGGAGGAGGGATGTTGCTGAGGGGGGCGCCTCCAGAAGTGGATGATTAGGGGTGTGGAGAAGGGACCACAGAGCCAGAAGGGATGCCTGCCTATCGCTCCTGGTGGTGGTGGGTTCAGGCCTCCCTTCTCAGCCCCCATGTTCAGGCCTGGAAGAATCAGCTCTGCCAGATTTGGTGAACAGCAGTGGACAAGTCTGGGCTTCCCTGGTAGCTCAGCTGGTCAAGAATCCACCTGCAGTGCGGGAGACCCCGGTTCAATTCCTGGGTTGGGAGAGCCCCTGGAGAAGGGATAGGCTACCCACTTCAGTATTCATTGGCTTCCCTGGTGGCTCAGGGTGCCCACAATGCGGAAGACCTGGGTTTGATCCCTAGGTTGGGAAGATCCCCTGGAGGAGGGCATGGCAACCCACTCCAGTATTCTTGCTGGAGACTCCCCATGGACAGAGGAGCCTGGCAGGGTATGGTTCATGGTTGCAAAGAGTTGGACACGACTGAGTGACTAAGCACAGTGGACAAGTCCAACCTTCGGGGGACCCTGCTCTGGAGGAAGTGGAGGAAGGGCAGGGACCATGGAAGGTAGGATGGGCTGGGAGATACTGCTGAGCACCTGGTCAGGTGTCTCACTGACCGTGGGCTGGAGTAATGTGTGTTCCGAGGCCTCCACGTTCCCATTCACCCAATGGGACGGCTGTTCTGTGGTCCCCATGGGTCCTCGGTGGGGCCAGAGCTCCCAGGAGGGTGGTGAGGATGACTCCCCCCACCAGAGGGCCCCCCGCCGGCCCTCTTCCCTCAGCCCGAGCTGGGTGGTTTTTATCACATTAAGATGTTTGGCCTGATGGGGCTTACCCAGCTCCGTGGAGGAACGAAGAAAGGGCCATTGTTCCCCCGGCTGCCGCAGTGCGTGCTGACCTATTTCTGGGAGGCAGTGGCCGACTATGGAGGTCGCCGGGGTAGACCGCAAAGGTCGTGCCGGTGGAAGGGGCTGGCTGTCCTGGGTGTGTGTGGGGGGAATGTGCAGAGTCTGATTCAGGGAGGGGTCGGGGAGGTCCTCTCACCCCCCACCCCATCCCCGGAACAGGAGTCAGCTGGGTGACCTCAGGCCTGTGCTGCCCCCTTTAAGCCTCAGTTTCCCCTTCTGCCAGGAAGCGCCATGGGGCTTGGGGGGCAGCAGAGGGCTGGGGCAACCCTGACTTGGGCAGGATGGATGTGTCCTGCACAGCTGCCAGAGGACATACGGTCTGCTCGGGGCCCTCTGTCCTCCCCTGTGGGAGGTCTCTTCCCAGTTCACTGGCCTCCAAGAAGCAATGCCACCTCCAGGAAGCCATCCCTGCTCTCCCACCATGATCTCTATAATATGGCTCCTCCTCCTCTCCCATGGTACCTGGAGGATGACCAGGAAGTGATTACTTTACTTGCCACCCTGGGTGGACCCTGCATTCTCAGAGGGCAGGGACTATGCCCTGACCTGCTGAGATGAGGAGTTTGAGCCCCCTGAAAGGACGGGGAACCCCTGGGGCCTAGGTCCTCTTACACACGCCTGCCTTTTCAGGGAGCATGGCTATGACAGGGCTTCCTCCTGCTGCACTGGCCTGCTGGCCCGACAGAGAGCAGCTCCGGGGCTCCTGGGCCCTGTCAGGGACTGGCCATGGGCCAGGCCTCCTTCCCTTACACTGGGCAATGAGTCCCAGCACCTCCCCATTAGGATGTGACCCGTGAGATTTCTAGGGAAGAACTCAAAATTCCCGCTGGTAAGCCCCAAGTGTCCTGGGACTGTAGGCAGGGCCAATGACTGGTTGAGGACCCCTAAACCTGAATTCAAACTCTAGCTCCCTCATGGTGGGGGGCTGTGGACAAGGTGCTTCACTCTCTGAACCTTCTTATCTGTAAGATGGGGAGATGAGGGAGTGATGTGGGTCTGTACTCATTCTGTCTGCTACCTCAGAGGTCCTGGGAAGTGTTTATGGGCAGTCCCTACTGCTGTCTACTTTGGAGACACCCAGCCACCCAAGCTGGCCTATGGAGACCTGAGCCCCTTGGGACCTCAACACCCTGGGGTCAGCAGCCAGAGCCCTGCTTTGGGGGCCTTGCTATTGCTCTGGGTGAAGCCTCTGCCTCCCAGTGTCCTGGTGGTGAGCACGTGTCAGGCAGCCCTCTGGGGGACACAGGTGCCCGCTGAAGTCATGGCAGAACTCCAGGGAGGTGAGCGGGGACATCTCCAAGACATGCCTGAAATTGCCAATCAGCCAGTGTGTACCACGAGACTGACCCACTTTCCTTTTGAGAGAGTGATGAGCAGAAGGAATGAACTCTCTTCCCTGGACCTGCTCATCTCACAGTCTTTCAAGATCAATGAATGGCAAACCAGGCCCCCAGCTGCTCAGGCCCCAACTTGCTACAACCTAGACTCTACTTGGCCACATCTTTCATCCAGTTCATCACAAGTCCTTTGGCTCAATCTTCCAGACATGCCCAGGACTGAACCTCCTCTCAGCACCTCCATTAGCATCACCCTGCTGTCCATCACCATTATCTCTTACCCGGGTGACTCCTGACTGGGCTTCCGACTTCAGCCCCTGTTGCCGCAGCCTCTCCCCCGCAGTAAGCCCCAGGCCATGTCATGCCATGCCATCCTGTTCCATTCCATCCTATTCCACCCCACACCATCCCTCTTCTGCTCAAAGCCCTCCTCGGGCTCTCATCTGACAAAGAAAAAGAGGCAAGGTCCTTACTGTGGCTGCAAGACCCACACAGACAAGACCCCATCCCATGCCTGACTCATCTCCTATCTACAAACCTCTCTCTATCTTCTCACCTTAGCACATAATCATGACCCCGTCAGCTAAACATTCAGCTGCTTTATCTTGTTTGCTCTTTGACTGGAGCTGGAGCTGCCTCAGCCCCCAAGGGTGTTCCAGAGGACACCAAAAGCATCTGACCCTGGGCTGGTGCCAGCCTCAGCTCTCTACTTCCCTCATCTGTAAATTGGGGCTATGGTGAAGCAAAGACAGGCTGGTGGGCAAGGGTTCTGAAGAGGACAATCCTGAGCAGCCCAGAATCTCCAGCCCTGGAGACATTGGAGGGACCTGGCCACAGCTGGATGCATAGGTACTGGCTCCTAAGGAGATGGGGTTCACAAAGGAGACCCCAGAGTCCCAGAACACACTTGAGCCTGATCCACAAACATAGTCTGGATAGTTGAGTCAATTGGAGACAGCGGAGGCCAGGACAGCCTGGTCAGCAGACCCAGGTGATTCTCACTTTCCTGAACCTGGGCACAGTCCCTCCTTGGGCATGAACTGGGGAGGTAGCTGTTTGCGGTCCCTGAGTCAGGACAAGGAATCCTGTATATACAGCCTTGGGTGGGGGTGAGGAGTCACAGGAGATTTCTCTGTCCACCTGTTTGTCTATTTATAGTAGAGTGAGGAGTTCAGTAAATCTTGGTTGGATGAGCTCCCAGCTTAATCCTCAACCTTCCTCTATCATGGGCTCTGAATCTGGCTCCGATTTTGCCCTGCACCAGAGCAGTGTGAAGAAGCGCGCTGGCCTGGGAGAGGAGTCCAATTCTGGTTCCAAATATCAAGTCCACCCCTTGCAGCAGCATCATTTAACTTTCAAGAGCAGTTTCTATATCTATAAAGTGGGTATGAAAATCCCCATCTTGCAAAGTGGGCAATCACGTGAGATAAAGTGAGACTGTGTTTTCATAATGTAGCCAGGCGTGTTTTTCTGAATAGATGGATGTAGTGATGTCTTGCATAGTTCTGGCCCCAGAGGACTCTTTCCTCCAGGCTGGCTCATTTCCCTCCAGCTGTGCTTGCTTCAGCGGTCCTAAGCACATTTTAGGTGGAGTCTTTTTCCAGCCCAAAGCCCTACTCAGCCTGAGGGAGGGGCTGCAAGGGGAGAGAATTACAGGTTCTTCTGGGAGAGTTTATTTGGAAGTTTTGGAGATAAGAAGAGTAGCTGCTAATAAACAAGAAAGATTATGAAGAAGGCTATAAAGTTCTCAAGACTTTTTAGGCTAAAATAGGATACTTTGCAGACATTCTTCACTCTGACCAGGCTCCCAAGAGCAGGAAAGTGGGATAAGATGTGGGAGATGGGGCCCCTGGAACAGTGAAGAGGGGGACCTTCACGGTATCAGGTGGGAGATGGTAGTGCAGTGATTCAGCCCACACCTGCCTCGTCTGTCACCTTCTGGAATAGGTCCATTCTCCCCTTGTCTGTTTTCTGCCCAGTCTAGCCTCCTGCTTGCTGAAACCCTTAAAACTCCCCAAGTAGGGTTATAGGACCACCCCTGAGTGTCCTGGGCTAGAGTCAGATCATCTGGGCTCTGTTTTTGAGTCTGCCACCCTTGGCTAAGTCACTCCTAAACCCCAGTTCAGTCTTCAAGGCCTGAGGCCAAGGGAACAGTGGCCCTGGAACAGCAAAAATGGCAAGAAAGGTGGGGAAGCTGTGAGGGTAGACCTGTGTTGCACAGAAAAACTCCTACTGAGCTAGCCTCATCTTCTCCCACCATCACTACCAGGGCACTCTCAGGAGGCGAGATGAGCCAGCAGCCTCTGCCTGACTTAGGGGAGTGGGGATGGGATACGGGGAGAAGGCAGAGTAGGTCTATGCTTGAGGATGCTGGGTTTAGCTGAGGCAGCCCAGGAAGAATCACATCTCTCTCTGCCCCTTCTGGGCACTGTAGCTGGTCAGCCTCTGGACCCCCTGGTCCACCCATGATGTGTGGGCTTCCTCATTCTGGGGGCACAGCTCCTGGAGAGGGTGTGGATCAGGGCAAAGCTCAAGCCAGGACCCTGACTGAATCCCTGGAAGGAGCCTATCCTCCCAGCAGACGGGCAGGGCCACTCGAGGTCAAGCAGGGCTTCAGACCAGATCAGGATCAGCTCCTAGAAGATACCTTTCCAGGTGCAAGGGGGGTGAGTCAGAGCGGGACCTGCACAGGGGCTGCGTCCTGGGGCAACTCTCAGTGTGAGTGTGGGGGTTGACCAAGAGCTAGACCCCAGCCTTGGCCCAGGAGCTCCAGTGTGGGGAATGGCGGGGGCAGAAGAGGAGGAAGTGAAGTCCCCAGACTGTCCTCCTGAGCCCTCAACTTTTTCCATCTCCAGGGATCTGAGGATGAACAAGCAGCTCCCACTGACTGGGGATGGGAAGAATGAGCAGGTGATAAAGGGAGAGCAGTCAAAGTCCATTCCATTCATCCTTCCAGTCCTTGTCCCCTGGGACACTGGAGATGGAGCAGACTCCTCCCACAAGGGTGTCTGTCTGGGGCACCTTGTGTGGACACTGGTACAGGTCTGGGTTAGCCGCTTCCTGAGGTGTCAGTGTTCACGACTTGGGACAGAAGGAGGGAAATCCTACCACTGTTTTCACTGGGTCCTGAGCCCTCTGCCTACCCAGAAGTCCCCATATGGGGGCAGGATGTATGCGCTCATTCTCAGGTGGGGAAGCTGGGCCAGAGAGGACAGAAGTGGGGTCCCAGCCCAGGAAGCCTCTCTGCAGGTGGGGTCTGCCCACCCCAACTTAGCCATCACTGCTGCTCTGCCCCCTGCGCCAGGGTCCAGCTGCCAATCTTGGCACTAATTACATACTCTGAACCGATTTCCACTCTGGGCTGGTTCTACCTGTCCAGGCTACCCACAGTCCCTCCTGCTTTGGAAGAATCAATCATTCATACCGTATGGCGCCTGGACCCTGCACACCATAGGAACTCTGCTCGAGCAACAAGACCCAGAACTTGGGGGTCTTAGCAGAAGGCCAGCTTTACAGAGTCCGCACACTTGGCAAGGCTCCTGCTCTCAAGGCAGGACCACATGTTAGAGATGATGACTGAGGGTAACTGCCCTGCAGAAGTTCAGAGTAAAGAAATAAGGACAGCAGGAGGATTCCAGCAGAGGATGGGACCTGCACCTCGTTCGAGCGCATAAGTTCCGGGCACTCGGAAACTCTGCGGCTGCTGTGTGAGGGGAGACGCCGCATGTGCCGCGGGCGTGCATCCTTCATCCATGGTCCACTGTCGCGGACCGCTAGGCGCACTTGGAGAAGGGTGCTCCTTGTCCCAAGCCGCTGTCCGCCTCAGGCCTCACCGCCCCAGGCACCCGCTCGCCCCAGTCCCGCTCACCGATGATGATGGTACAGGCGCTCACCAGCCCGATCTCCTTCTTGAGCGCCACCCGCTCCGAGGCGCCCGGGCCGGGACCCCGGCCGGGGGAGGGCGAGGGCGCAGGGCCCGGGTTCCCGCGCCCGCTCGGCTGCGTGTGGCCGGCCATGTCGCTGTCCCGCCGCGTCCCCGCTCCCCGCGCTGTCCCGTCGGTCCGACCGGCCGCCTGTCCGTCTGTCCGTCCGGCTGTCGGCGCGCGCCGCCCTAGCAGCCGGGACAGCGCCCACAGGCGGGCGCATGCGCGGGCGCGGGGCCCGGGCCCTGAGCCCCGGCGGCCGGGGCCAGGGAGGGGCGGAAGGAAGACCGGCCGGCAGCCCCCTCCCCCACCTGCCTTAAAGGGAACTCCCCCCCACCACTCCCCGTGGCTCTCCCTCTCCCAACCCGGGCCTGGAAGGAAGGAGAGAACTTGGGGCAGACTTAGGAAGAACTTCCCAGACCCAAGAAGGCTTAAGAAGTGGGTCTTCCCGCTGCCTGAGTTACAGCCATTCCTGGGGTGGGGGTAGGGGAGCAGGGCTCAAAGGCAGGGCTGTCCCTGCCCTCAAGGAGACTGAGGGAAGCTGGCCAACATCAGAGCCGTCTGTGTGCTGAGATCCACTGTGCGCCAGCGCGGCCGGACCCCTTAGATCCTGGCACGGGTCCCTAGAGCGCGAGTGCCAGGAGAGGGATGGAGGTTGGGCCCATTCTCCGGGTGGAAGCTGAGCTCCCGGGATAGTAAAGGCAGCTCACAGACCGCGTGACTCGCGCCGGGGCGCAAACCCTTCCCCATGCCGCCTTGGCCTCCAGACGCTGGGTGGAGGATGTAGGAGCTACAGTTCTCCGAGGGGTAAAGGTTGTGTCTGGGATCCCATCGAAGGGGTCAGGAGACCCTAAGCCCACGCCATCAAAAGTCTGGGGAGACTGGGTCGGGGTGAAGACTCTGGAGCCCTCAGTGGTCATCCAGAGGGGACCCAGTGCGTCGTGGGGGGACCTGGAAGGGCTTCGGCTCAAAACCCCAACTTTCCTCGCTCTCCCGCCCAGCCTGGCTCTGCGCGGAGCCTGGCAGGTTCTACCCGCAGACGCCTGGCCACAGGTGAGAATTCGGGCTGGTGCACCAGAGATCGGGCCTCTGGGGAAGGCCCCGCGCAGTCCAGCCCGCACCAGGAGACGAGGCCACCTCAACTGCCCCGAAGACGCCGAGAAGGGGGCCCTGGCCTCTGGGGTTACAAGCGGGGGTCGGGTGTGCAGGGTCCAAGAGAGGGTGCCGCCGCCGCCTCCTCCTGGAAGCCGTCAGGACTGCGTAGCCGGGCCCGGCGGAGCAGACACGAGGGGGGCCGCGTCGGGGGCCACCAGGGCGGCGGGAGGGGAGAGTCTGGCACGGTGCGGCCGGCGGCGGAACAGCCTTTGTCCCTCTCTGGCGGACGCCGCAACGCGCTGCCCCCTGAATGTGGATGAGGCCGCGCCGGGCGACCCGTGTTCCCCCAGCCCGCGGCCTCCGACGGGCGGACGGGGGTGGGGCGGATTCTGGGCCCGGGGCTGGACTGCGCGCCGAGCATCGAGGTGCGAGCGCGGCGGTGCATGGGGGTTGCAAGCCAGGGGGGGCCTTCGAAGCTGAGGGTGGGGACCTGGGAGTAGGAGTGGGACGACCCTGGCGGGACGCGGAGGGGGAGGCCTCCGGCGGGGCTTCAGCCCTCGCGCTCCCGTCGGAGTCCCGCATTCTTGGCGCCCTCCGCCTCCCGCCCCAGAGACGCGTTCAGCGCGGACTCTCTTAAAGGAGCCTCGCGCGGGTGGTGGAGTGAGGGCAAGCGGCGCGAGCTCTGGGGATTCTTTAATTGTCGCGGGTGATGGGGGCTGGGGTCTGACCTGTTCGACTCTCCGCACCCAGCTGCCCTTGGAACGATAAGGTCTGTTGGGATTGGGTCCCTCCGGGGTTGGCATGAGCCTCACGGGCCAGGGGCCTGTGGTTCTCCAAGGTGAGCTTCTCATGGTGCCTGAAACGTGGAATCGGTGTTTCAGGAGGTGGTGGGGGGCTGACCCTAGGGCTCTGCGCAGGATGGAATTTGCATTTTGTTTTCCAGGCCCACAGTTCAGGAGGTCATTTTAGTGGAATACAGCAGAACTTGCAAACCCTGATGGGAAAAAATGTTGGCAAGATTGGTTTACCATCCAAATGACAAGGGGTATGTAAGGCCCCATGTTAACAGGAGGAAAAAATAGGAAACTCATAGGATGTTCTCAAAAGGTTCAGAAAACAGTCTTCCACCATTAAACAAACCAAAAACTCTTAGCACATTAGAAATAGTAAGGAGCTTTCTCAATCTGATAGAGGTATCTTACCAAACCGCCAAACCCTTCAAGAAAAAGAAAACAACAAGCAAAACCCTTACAGTAACTTCGTGCTCAATGGTGAAATGATTGCTTTCCCTCTGAGACTGGAGAGGAGAAGGAATGCTAGTTAGCACTCTTTCCTATACAGTACTGGGCTGGTGGTCCTCCCAGTGCAATAAGGCAAGAAAAAGAAGTGATAAAACACAACCTTTTAATGACCAAAATGTGAAATACAGCACCAAATGCTGTTGAGGATGTATAGTTACAATAACTCTTACTGGTTGCTGGTGGGAGTGCAAAATGGTACAGCCACTTTGGAAGATAATTTGTCAGTGTTTTAAAAACTAACATACTCTTATCATACAACCCAGCAATCGTGCTCCTTGGTATTTACCCAAAGGAGTTGAAAACTCACGTTCACACAAAAATCTTCACATGAATGTTTATAGCAGCTTTATTCAGAATTGTCAACAGTTGGAAGTAATCTAGATGTCCTTCAGTAGGTGAATGGATAAATAAATTGTGGCACATCCACAGTTTAGGATGATAGAATAATGTGTGCTATGCTTAGTCACTCAGTCATGTCTGACTCTTTGCTACACTGTGGACTGTAGCCCACCAGTCAATATGTGGGCTATGTCAATAGGATTCTCCAGGCAAGAATACTGGAGTGGGTTTCCATGCCTTTCTCCAGGAAATCTTCCCAACCCAAGTCTCCTGCACTGTAGGCAGATGCTTTACCGTCTGAACCACCAGGGAAGCCCTTAAGAGAATAATACTTAGCACTAAAAAGAAATGCACTATCAAGCCATGAAAAGACATGGAGAAAACTTAAATGCATGTTATTAAGTGAAAGAAGCCAATCTGAAAAGAATAAAAAAGGTATGAAGATAGGAAAGGAAAGCATACTACTGTCATATGTAACACTGTTGGATAGCAAATCCAAAAACATTTATACTATATGAAACATTTATGTTTATAACTTAAGGTTAATCAGGTAATTTAGCAAAGTGGCTGATTCTAAAACATAGATGAAGAAGAACAAAGCTGGAGGACTTACACTGCAGTTAGGAAGACAGGTGCAAGGATAAACAAATCAACTAGGAACAGAATAGAAAATGAGAAATAGACTCATTCATTTTTGGATTCCTGTTTTGTTCCCACAAAGTTGACATCACAGAGCAGGGGAGAGAAGTGGGACAGACGTTTCAGTAAATGGTGCTGAATCAATAAAGTATCCGTATTGGAAAACAAACAAACAATCCCTTCATCTCTGCCCTGCACTGTACCCTAAAACCAAGTCCATGGATGTGCCCATGAAAGCAAAATGAACTCGTGAAAGGTAAAACAACCAGGCTGCTAAAAGAAGACTTAGGGGAAAGAATAGATTCATTGCCTTACCCAGGACACAAAAATCACGATCAATAAAGAAGTGATATATTTGACTCCATTAAAAATACAAACTTCTGTTAATCAAAAGGCATGACTAAGAGAGGGAAAAGTAAGCCACCTTTGAGATAAGTTATTTCAGTACATATATCCGATAAGGGACTTGTATCTTAAAAATACAGAAACTACAGATTAGTAGGAAAAAAGACTTTAAGTAGGTGCTTCACGAGGGAGGATGTCCAAATGGCTGGTAAACTCTTGAACAGGTGTTCAGCCTCATTAGTCATCAGGGAAATGCAAATTAAAAACCAGAATGAGCTACCACTGCATGTCCACCAGAGTGCGTAATAGTAAACACCACTGTCGCCAAGGATGTGGAGGGAGTGTGCCTTGGTACACCAGCTTGGAAGCCTATTTGGCAGTATTTCTAAACTGCTATGGGCTTCCCCGGTGGCTCAGCTGGTAAAGAAGCTGCCTGCCAATGCAGGAGACACAAGAGCCATAGGTTCGTTCCATCCCTGGGTTGGGAAGATCCCTGGCAGAAGGAAATGGTAATCCACTGTGTTATTCCATGGACAGAGGAGTCTGGTGGGCCGCAATCCCTGGGGATCACAAAACGCCAGACGCAACTGACTGCCCATGCACGCAGGCACTAAGGCCCTATGGCCCAGCATCTCCATTCTGTATCAGACACCTGCCAGCTTCCACCTCAGGTCCTCCAGCCTCACCTTGCTGGGAAGGCCTTGGCTACTCTCTTTTCCTTTTCAAGTACAACCTGCTGACACCTTCCATCACCCTTACCCCCACCCAGGTCTTCTCTGCTCTCCCTTGAGGTCTGAGACCACGAGGGTTGAAACCAGTACCCACACATTTGTAATCAAAAATGCAGAGGAGTTAACATACTTGGGCCTAAGTTTTGATGATGGCTGGTGGTAACCAGTGGACAAATTCTCCGTCATTCCTCATCCTGGATGGACTGTGTGAGTCCTGTTCATTATAAACCCTCTTCCAAGAGGGTTCCACCGGCCCAGCTCAGATGCTTTTGGCAAGTTGTGGCCAGTTCAGAAACTCACCCTCATATTGGCTCTCTTGTCTTCCCTGCCTCACTTCCCTTCCCCTCAGTCTTTTGTTTTTTTTTTCTTCTTAAACTATATTTGGCTGTGTATTAGTTGCGGCATGCAGGATTTTCGTTGCATCATGCGGGATCTTTCATTGCAGTGTGTGGATTTTGTAGTTGCAGAGAGCAGGCTTAGTTGCTGCACAGCATCTGGGATCTTAGTTCCCCAACCAGGGATCAAACCCACATCCCTTGCATTGCAAGGTGGGTTCTTAACCACTGGACCGGCTCGGAAGTCCCTCGTTTTTAAGTCTTTATTGAATTTGTTACATATTACTTCTGTTTTATGTTTTGGCCAAGAGGCATGTGGTGTCTTACAATCCACACCCCCTGCATCGCAAGGCGGATTCTTAAGCACTGGTCCACCAGGGGAGACTCTACCCTCACTCTTGATTCCCTGTGATTTCACACTCTGGTTAAGAAGTACCACCTAAGCTTTTACCTCAGGCTCTATTTCTGGAGAGCCCAGGCAAAGATACACTCCCAGGGACCTTTCAGAAACAAAGATACAACTGCACTGCATGATGTTTATAATGTTGTTATTATTTTTAAAAGAACTAACTGTTTTATTGTTTATTTTTTGACCATGCTGTGGGGCATGCAGGATCTTCTCTGTTCAGGGATAGAACCTGTGCCCCCTGCAGCAGAAGTGGAGTCTTAACCACTGGGCCACCAGGAAAGTCCCTTTAACACTATTTATAACAGCCCTCTTCGAAGTAGCCCCAAACAGGAAACCATTATTAGTAGCATGGATAAATATGTCAGAGTACATTCAAATCCTGGAGTCCTGTACTGCAAAGGAAATGAACAAATTACTACCATGCCCCAACCTGGATAAATCTTATAGACATAATATTGAACAAAAGAAGCTGATGACATAACATTCTCAGCAAAACTAATGTATGATGTTATAAGTTAAGACAGAGGTGCCTTGGAGGTGGTGATTGGCGAGGGGCAAGGGAGGGAATCTGGGGTGTTGTTTGTGTTCTGTTTCTTGATCTGGATGCTGGTTGTATGAATATGTTCAGTTTGTGAAAATTCGTCAAGCAAAACACTTAGGATGTGTGCAATATTTTATATGTCGGTTGTGCTCACTTCAATAAGAATAGGACATTAAACATGTCTTTTGCAGCATCCCTGGATGGGACAGGATCTGAGTTGGGGTGTCCTTGGGCCAGTTCTTTTTCCACCAGCTCCTCAAGGGTGCTGAACCTGCTCGATACCTCCATACCTGTTCTGGCCTTAACCCCTCTTCTCCTGCTACTTACATTCCAGCCTAGGTGGCTGCTCAGGCAGCCTGTTTCTCCTTGGTTTCTACCATCCTGATCCCAAACCACTCCCTAAGTCTCCAGCATCTCCTTGTGGGTGCTTCTAGGGGGCCTCTCTGTTTCTGTCTCACGGGGCTGTCTCCACCTCTCCCTGTTTTCTGTCTGCAGTCTCTGCACCCTCCCTGGACAGCCACTGCCCATGGCTAGCCCTAACACTGGTTGGACCAGGGCAGGAGTCCAAACAAAGGCTCCACATATATATGCGTAAATATTTCGTTTAAATTCCAGCTCCTAAGGTCATTAGGGAATAGACAATGAAGAAAGCACAGTTAGAGGGAAACCAAGACACTGTCCTTGGTGATCTGAGGCAACCAACTTTAAGTGAAAGCGTTGTCTCTTCTAGTTTCCCAGGGCAGGGGTTATGACTGCCCCCCATGCACATGTACACACACACACACACACACACACACACACACACACACACACCCCACTCCTTAGCCCAGCATCTTCTGGCCTTGGGAGGGGGGCCCTGGTATTACATTTGTTCCTCTCTCTCAGTTCACCTTTGTTCAGCTAGTTACCAAACTTTAAAATAATCAGTGAGACTGAAATTAAAAACAACGCCTTTGTATTCTGGGCTGGTGACATTCTGGCTTTCCGTGGTGTGAAGGTCCATGGCAGGGACCCCTGTGCCCAAAGCTGAGGGCTCAGCCTGCACATTTGGTGCTTCTAGGATGATCACATGAAGGGTGTGTCAGGACACCAAGCCCTCACCCACTCTGCGATCCCTATCTCAGTCTCCACTCCCAGAGCTGTGACTCCTCCAGCCTCTACACCAGCCTCCCCAGTACTCTCCACCACCCACTCTTTCCCCCAGGATTGCTCCAAAATGCAAATCAAATCCCTCTCCCCCATGCCAAAGTCTCCCTGCTCAGTGCAGCCGTGGGGGTATGGATCAACCCCCCGCAGAGGTGTTTCAGCAGGGAGGCCATTATTATTATTATTTTTAAAGAACAGGTTTCTTTTTCTTTAAAAAAATTTTATGTATTTATTTTTGTCTTCACTGGGTCTTCGTTGCTGTGCTTTCTCTAGTTGCAGTAAGCAGGAACTGCTCTCCAGCTGTGACGCACAGTCTTCTCACTGCAGTGGCTTCTCTTGTTGAGGAGCACAGGCCCTAGGCATTCAGGCTTCGGTAGTTGCAGCAGGCGGGCTCAGTAGGTGTGGCACACGGGCTTTGTTGCTCCAAGGCATGTGGGATCTTCCTGGACCTGGGATCGAACCCATTCCCCTGCCCCTGGCAGATGGATTCTAACCACTGGACCACCAGGGAAATCCAGGGAGGCCATTTGGCTAACAGTCCAAACTGGGACCCTTTTGAAAAGGCAAGGGGGTGCTATTAATAATTAAAGCAGGATGAGAGGATGTTAACCGGATATCTGAGCAATCTGGGATTCGCGGTCACCTTCTTTAAAGCCACTGTGCCAGGCTCTGCATGCTCAGATGTCGGTCCCCATCTTGCCTTGCCCATGCTGTCTGCTTGGCCTGCACCCCCTCGCGCAAGCCTTCCTGCTCCTGTGTCCCTCGTGAGTCAGCCTGCTCACCACCTTCTCCAGGAAGACCTCCTGGTCCCCAGGTGGGACATGTGCCTCTTCTGTGCCCATCTTGCACCTCTGCTTACTACTTCCTTCCCTGCTGGACCAGATGCTCCTCAGAGGCAGTCTGGCCTTACTCCCAGCACACAGTAGGTCCTCCATGTGGATTCCCAGGCATCTGACCTGGGAACTCAGAGATACAGCTTCCAGTCCCAGTCCTGCTCCCGACTTCTAAGCTGGATGAGTCACTGACCCTCTATGAGGGGGAGGGAGTGGGGACCGGTCATAATCCCCCAGTGCCGCAGATGTTCTGGGGGGCAGTTTGCCCAGGGCCTGGAGTTCCTGGGCCCACTGGTTGGAAGAGGGAAAAAGAGGGGTAGGGTGACCTGCTGGGGAGTCTGGGACTCTTGTGTCTCTTCCTGTGTCATCCCATGTCCTCCTCTGAGACCCCCATAGGCACAGCCCTGTGTAGCCCCCTGTTGGAAGTGGTGAGGGCTGTGGGTAACAGGGACCAGTAGAGAACATGAGAAGCTGTGGCTTGGGCCCCTGCTCTGGAATTGGGCTCTCCACTCCCTCCTGGTTGTCCCAGCCCTAAATCTTGCCAGGTGAACTTCCTGGATCAGGAAACCGAAGCCCCCAGCCTTCTCTCAAGGACACCTGCCATTCCAAAGGACGCCACCAGAGGGCAGCCTCCTGACCCTGGGGTGGACCCTGTAGCCTGCCTCCCTCTCAGACACCAAGGAAATCAGGACCCGGCGAATCCTGTCCTAAGGGGTAGGGACGGGCTTCTTGGGAAAGGAGCTAGCCTCTCTTGGAGTCAGCTGGGAGCCAGGGAAGTCCTTCCCAAGGGCTGTGCCCGCTTCCTCCTTCTGCCGCCTGTCCTGGCCCTAGACATGGAGGCGAGGCCCCGGGGGCCGTGGGTGCCGGCCTGGGTCAGGAAACTCATAGTGAAACCAGAGAGATCTCGTAGTGAAATTCATTCCGCGCAGCACACCTGCCTCGGGGCAGGGCTGGGGCAGGTCGGGAGGCGATAGAGCCTCTGCAGTGGCGGTGGTGTGGGGAGGGCCCAGGGCCTTATCTGATGGGCCCTGGCCTTTCTCACAGCGGAGTGGAGCTGCCCTGACAGGCCGACCACAGCCTGGTGGGCAGGAGCGCTGTGGGCACCGTGGGCCCAGCTTCCCCACCTGCCCAGTACGCAGGGAGGCAGTGAGCCTGAGAAAGGTGCGGGCGGAGGAGCGGGCGCCGCTGGAGGGGAGCGGGCACCGTGGGCCTGGGCGCTTAGGCGGGTCCCTCAGAGGCCTGGTGCCTCAAAACAGAGAAAGGTCAAAATCAGTTACTACTAAATATTGGGGCAATCTAGGCATGTACTTGTAACAAACTAACGCTTTTAACATGAAAACAAGAGTTTGCGCATCACCAGATACTCTAAATTTGAGACACACCAGCCCCTGGGACACTGCAGGATCTTATGATTCCATGGGCAGGGACTGTCCTCAGTCTTGCAGGCAGCTTAAGGGCCATGGTGGAATGTCATGGGGGAACCTCACAGAAAGTTTAAGTATGAGACCCTGGACAGGACAGCTCTCTGGGTGCCCCCCACATGGATCCCCCCCATCCTGGGGAGCCCTCCCTGTGTGGGAGGGTAGGGGTCTGCCTCCCCTGGGTTGTGAGGGGTCATTCACTCTGGAAACACAGGTCCATCTGCTTTTCCAGGACCTTGTGCAGGTGGGCCTGCTGGACCCTGGTGCCCACAGAGGAGGGTCTGGAGAGCAGCTGTCTCGATGTCAGAGGGATCTCCCCACCCCTAGCCTTTGGGTCACCCTCCTGGGACCACCCCTTTGGGCACAAGGCCTTGGCCACCCTGGGTGGGCTGGACTGAGATCTGCAGTAGGGGAGGGCCTGAATCTGACCCCACCCTGTCTGTTCCTGACATGCATAGGTCTGGGGGCCTCGGGCCCACTCAGCTCCATCCCAGAGGACCTCAGGACCAGCATCTGTTGGAACTCTTTCCCAAGAGGAGGATGGAACGTTCTCTCAGGCCCACCTCACAGGGAGGAAGATGTGTGAAGTGAGGACTCCCAGGGCCTCAGCCGACTCCAGGCTGCCCATGGGGTCCAGGTCAGCCTGGCTAAGGGTGAGTCGTGCCAAGAGGGAAGGGGGCCAGGCCACGGGATAGATTCAGGGTGTTGTCTGGTGGCGGGAAGATGGGAGTGGAGCCGGCAGTGTGTTGTCTCCCCATTTTTAAGGTGGAAAACCTGTGGCATGGGGTGGAAATAGTCACGTAGCTGCTAAGTGGGGAGCTGGGATAGTCAGATGCGGAAACTGCGACCCCCCGGGAGGCATGGCCCTCCTGGTCCTGAGCTGCTCACTGGAGCCCGTCCTGGCATTCAGCCCAGCCTGTCGATTCACTGGCCTTTTAATAAGGAATGTTATCATGTCTTCTTGCCACCCCAGAGTAAAATTCTTAGGTAATGTAACCTACAGTCAAATTTAATAAGAATCAACATAATGCCCTAACTTTAAAACTAGAGAGAAATAAAAGGGATGTAAATGGTAACTTCACGATGTGTGGTTGATTTGAAAAATGCTTGCGTATGACCTCCAGAGGACTCAGTTACCGGTTGTGCAGAATCATGGAGGCTGTGGCAGCTGTAGACCAGACTGGGCTCGGAGCATCCTTCCAGGTTCAGATGGCTGCAGGAACCACAGCTTAGGGATGGCGCATTTCCAAAATGGCAAAACAACTCTGTTTTTTTGTTTTATATTTTTTAAAATTTTTATTGGAGTATAGTTGGTTTACAATGTTGTGTTAGTTTGAGGTGTGCAGCAAAGCAAATCAGCCACACGCACACATGTATCCACTCTCATTTAGATTCTTTCCCCCTCTATACAGAACGCTGAGTTCCCTGTGCTACACAGCAGCTCCCCATAAGTTTTATTTAAAAATCTTTGAAGTTTATTTTTCAATTTTTGGCCATATCTCGTGGCATGTAGGATCTTAGCTCCCTGACCAGGGATCAAGCCTGTGCCCTCTGCATTGGAAGTCAGAGCCTTAACCACTGGACCACCAGGGAAGTCTGCGAACAGCTCTTGATAAACATCCAAATGAAACAAGGACATATTTTCCCAGGATTGTCATGCTTGTTGCATCCTAGGAAATTCTGTATTTGGAAACCATGTAAAACCAAAGCAGGTTCCAGACTTCTCACTGTTACCAAGACAGTCTTCACTTTCGCCAGGAATTCCTCAGCCTTGGTGCTACTGATGTGCCATGGTGCATTGTGGGATGTTAGCAACATCCCTGGTCTCCATCCACTAGAGGTCAGGAGCACTCCCACCCCAGGTGATGATCAGAAGTGTGACCAGACATCGTCAAAGGTTCCCTGAGGGGCAGATCCACCCCTACCTGAGTGTCCCGTGTGATATTCAGACGCTGTGTGGGCACGGGACGACTTGCCGCTGGGCAGGATGGCTCCCACACCCAGCCCCATCCCCACTCACCCCCACCCCCGCCTCGACAATGCCTGTAGCACTCTCATTGCATGACACCCAGTGTTTCCCTCCATTTCTCAAACACCCCATGGGAGGAGCGCAAGAACTCCGAGGGCCTCTCACCCAGCTGGTTCTCTGATCTGGAAGGGTAGCCAGGCCCCTCCCAAAGAGAAGCCCCTTCCACTTTCCCGCAAACACTTTAAGACCTGTGTACGGATTTCTCCCTTGGGCCCAGTCACCACTCCCTCCCCGGCTCCTGCAGGGACAGCTGACCCATCCCACCCCATGGCCACCAGGGCCCTGTTGCCCCAGCCTCGCCCACCTCCCCCTCATGCCTTTCCCTCCCAGCAGCTCGGGGTCTTGTCCTTCTCAAGGCCCTTTCCTCTTCATTACCCTGGAATTCTATCCACATCCCTGGTGTGGAGGAGCTTTCTCAGCCTAGGGGTCTTCTCCAGGGAGCCCTCCACCAGAGCCTCTCCCCAGCATCACCTGGGCCAGTATTTCCTTCCACGTGTCCCAGCCCCCAGGGCCAGCATTGTCACAGTATGACTCCCAAGAAAGAGACGTGGCTGAGACTGCAACTCAGTTCAAGCCTTGTTTCATCTGCTGAGGCCTCCAGTGCCCCCCCAGAGACTGGAAGAGGTGCCTGTCGAGGGGCAGCTCTGGGAGGGCAGTGGGTTACAGCCTGTGGGGTGGGGGAAGGACCTGGAGTCTCCCTGCCCAGAGCTTCTGCCCCCTCTCTCACAGGACCCTGGAATCTCTCTATCCACAGGTGTCTACTGGGGAAGGTCTGCTCCGGTCCAAAGTGGGGCTAGGGCTGAGGACGAGCACTGGGGAGGCAGAGGTGAGGGTCCCGCCTCCAGTTCAGTTCCTGGCATCTACCCCTTGAGGAACCAGAACTTCCAGCCTTTAAGGTGTCCCCGGGGCATGGGGCACCACCTGGGGTGGCCTTCACCTCACTCCTCATCTCCCCGAAGCCTGCTTGTCCCTGAGCGAGGTTCATGCCTAGCAAGTGGGCCAGGGCTGTGGACGGGGCAGAGAAGGGCTGTGGCCACGCCTACCTGGCCACCTCTCAGCCCTTGGCAGAGACTGCATCCCATCCCGGGGGTGCTCCGGCTTCTGGGACACCTCCTCTGCGTGGTGCAGGTGGAGGCAGCTCAGGGAGGGTGCGCGGGTGGATGAGGCCATCTCCAAGCTGGCTGAGCTGGGTGCACAGCGCCGAGGGATGCCAGATCCTGGGAGGATATGGGAGGTGAAGGTGTTACTGGCTCAGTCGTGCCTGACTCTTTGCCATCTTATGGACTGTAGTCCACCAGGCTCCTCTGTCCATGGAATTCTCTAGGCCAGAATACTGGAGTAGGTAGCCATTCTGTTCTCCAGGGGATCTTCCTGACTCAGGGAACACACCTGGATCTCCTGCATTGCAGGTGGATTCTTTGCCATCTGAGCCATCAGGGAAGCCCTATAGGAGGTGAAGGCCCTGATACCCTGCAGTCTGGGAAGGGAGGCACCAGCAACTCCTGTCTCTGTCAGCTCCCATTGGGTCTCATGCTCCCAACTGGGGAAAAAATAAATGGGGAAAGTGACCTTTGCCCTCCTCTCCTGCAGGAGAGGGCCGGCAGTATACCTGAAATGGGTCCCTCCAGTCCACCGAGTCTGGGGTTCCGGGGCGCAGGCAGGCCCCGCCCTGTCCTGCTGGCCTCGCGTGCCCCATGCCTCAGTTGGTAGGGCTCAGACACCCCGCCCCCCAGCCTTTCCCCCAGTTCCTCAGGCTCCGCTCCGTGACGCAGGCCGCCTGGCCCCGGCTCAGCTGAGGTTGTTCTTGGCCAGCGTGGACGTACCCACTCCGGGGCCTGGCCTGGCTCCCAGGCCCCTTCCCCTGCCCGGAGTCCTCAAGGGTCACCACCCTCATTCGTGCAGGCCTTGCTCAGGGGCTGGTTCTTCTTGGGCTTCTGGTCAGGATGGCGACCTCCTGGGTTCTTGCTGCTTCTCGACCTCGGTCTTGGGCCCCCGGCCTGGTTTGTGTTTGTCAGGGGGAGGGGATGGGCAGGGAGCCCAGCATGTCACTGCAGCCTCCCCCTTGAGGCCTCCCTCCCCAGGGGCGACTAGCTGGTCATGGTGCACCTGGGTGGGGGTGGGGAGGCTGGAGGGTAGGAGCTGGCCCTGGTGAAGACCCTTTGCCTAGAGGGCCCAGGGACACCCTAGGGGCCCCAGGTGTCTCTGTGACTGTGCGTGGGTGGGAGGAGCCTTGAGAGATGGTGTGAGAGTGAGCGTGTGGGTGTGGGCCCAGAGACAGGGATCGTGAGAACGTGAGTGGGTGAGACCGAGGGCTGGGGTGCCCCTTCTCCCTGGGACCTCCCCCAGGAGAGAGTTCAGGGAATGGGGGAAACAGTGCATCAGGAATGCTGGCCACTAGGTGTCACCAGGAGCCCATGGGACAGAAGAAGTCCCTTTATCCGCACCCCCCCCCCCCCAGGCTTGTCCCCCTTCCCTTGATCAAGGGGTGCTTTCTGGTCTGTCAAGACATCTGAGCACCCACTAGCTGTGTTTAGCCCATGGGGGTGGCATCGCCTTGTCCAGGAGGAGACAGTCTCCACCTCCTGCCCGTATCGATCCAGGCTGAGGACAGAGCTAGTGAGTGGTGGGGTGGCAGCACTGACTCCTGGCCACCTGGGCCCCTCCCTGGCCCAGATGCCTTGCTGCGGGGGAGGGAGCGCCTTCCTGCTGGCCCGTCCAGGTGAGCGCTTTGCCAGCAGGCAGGCCTACCTGCCAGGTGAAGGAGGAGGGTAGAGTCCCACTTGCACCTGCCCGCCCCTGTCCAGCTCGGCAGTTAGATTCCCACAGCCCTACTCTGCTCCCCGTGGGCCTAGTTCCTAGCCTCTAGACATGCACTCACTTGTGGACCGCTCAGCGAGAGTGAGTGGGACCCACTCACGTGTGCCTGGTGCTGGGGATTCAGCCATAGACGACGGCTGGACTCTACCCCATGGAGCCTGCAGGCTACAGAATGCTAAAGTCAGCAGTGAATGAACCAGAGAATTTGCGGTGGGGATCCTGTCACAGGGGAAATCATTCATGGAGGAACTGGGAGGGTCATGGGCAAGGAGGGCCCAGGGAGGGCTTCTGAGAACAGGTGATGAAGAGGATCAGTCGTGCGAACACCAGAGGGAAGAGCATTCAGGGTACCTGGAACAGTATGTGCAAAGGTCCTGAGGCAGGAACAAGCTGAACCTGTTACTAGCGAAACACCTAGGCCTGTGTGGATGGGTGAAATGATAAAGGGTGGAGGGTGGGAGAAAACAGACTACAGAGGGCCTCAGGCTACGTTGCCTTCTTCTCCTCAAGGACATGCAATATGGAGAGGCCCTCGGGGGCCAGGCAGTGAGGCCTTCATGCTGGGATGTGGCTGAAGGGCTTGTTCTATCTGGGGCTAGTAATGGCTGGTGAGGAGTGGAGGCCACAGCTTGTGGTGGATCCAATAGGACCCAGTCCTCATATCTTTGTAGGCTGAGAAGCAGTTAAAACCCTTGAGGGCCTTTCCCCGCTGGTTGAGGGCTCCCCAGGGCAGGACAGGGCTGGTCTGTCTCCAGGCTCCGGGATAGTGTCTTCTTGGCTGGGAGCAAAGTCAGAGGGAGTGGGGCAGAGGGAAGAGCAACAAAGTTCCTGTCTTGAGTCTCTCCACTGCTGAATGAATGAATGAATGAACAGGGATGAGTGGGTCAAGGCTGTCCCCCATCCATCCCAACCTGGTCTGGCCAGGGCAGGACCAACCCTGGGCCTCAGCGCCCATCCCCCTGGAAGAAAGCCAAAGACCTGAACAAGGTGTGTCTGCCCCAGAGGTCCCCAGACCTTGTTGTGCTCTGATTGGTCTGTTGTGGCCACACCCCCTAGGAAATTACAGGGAAGTGGCCCCATGGGGAGCTTCTGGGGCCAGTCTAAGCTAGAAGTGGTGGGCCAGGCTGGGGCCAGGGTGGCTAGCCGCCACCCACCGCACCTCTGGCCCTGCTTTACCTCCCTGTGAACCATGTTTTATATCTAGCAAATCACATTTTATGGCTTCAGGCAAACACAGCAAGGCGTGGAATGCAGGCGACGTGGTATGCCCCATGTGTTACGTGCAGGAGCTGGGGACGTGCGGGAGGATGCCAGAAGCCACGTGGCAGGGGGAGACCGGCAGTGACTGTTCTGCCCCTCTGGAGTGGTGGGGGGAGCCGGTGGGCTGTTGGGTGGAGATGCCCTGTTAGCAGGTTCTCCCCGTGTCAAGGCCAAAGCGGTGAGGTAGCCCCTCCCTGGGAGCCCCTCACACACATACCCTTTTGTTGGAGGGCATGAACTCAGCCCTTGCTAAAGGGCTGGGCCCCAGGGGACCCCCAAAGCTGCCCAGCTCTGAAGTGGATTCCCCTCTCTTTATTGCTTCTTCTGCTTTCTAAGAGGTATTTAGGTCAGAACCCAACCTAAAGTGACATTGTACACCTGGCAGGAATTGGTGGGGTTAAAGCCCAATGAATTGTTCTGAATGCAGATCTGACTGAGACACACTCATAATTAGACTCCCAGAACGGAAAGGTCAAAATCAGCCTGGAGATTTAAAGTATTTTGGGATAAATCGCTTCAAAAGCTCAATGCTTAAAAGCAATGCTCTTTTGAGAAGGAAGGTGAGAAACTGGGAGCATTGACTTTTGGGAGCCCCTGGAGAGACCTGAGGAATCCCAGGCTTCCTTAGAGCACAGTTTGAAAACCATGTGTATCAACCCACTGCTTCTTGCAGGGAGGAATCTTTTGCCGCGAAGGGGGCCCTTTGCCTGACGATGGCTTGTAGAGTCAGTCTGCAATACCTGATGTTCCCAGCAGGGGCCACTGCTAGGGGACCCCATTTGCATCATGGAGCTCCAGACCCCAGGGGGCCACGTGTCTCTTCCTGCCTCAGTGCCAGTGACCTCCAACCTAGGTATGCTCTGAGTCAGGGGCCACCACATGCCTTCCCAGTGGACAGAGCTGCCCTCTGGCCATGATGCCAGCTTGGCCAGGGCTGATCAGAAGCCTTCAGCTCTGGGCCAGCTTCCAGGGCCAGGGCCACAGGGACTGGTGAGGGTTTCTGGCTAAGCCCTGATCAAGCCATTCCAAGGGACAGCTGGAGTGTCTCTCCAGGCAGTGCTTGGAAGGGGGCCAGCCCAGCCTCGGGCCTGGGCCAAACACATGTGAGTACATGCACACACATACACACACAATGCACCCACGTGCACATGATCACACATGCACACAACTGCATGTTCACACATGTACCCCGTGCACATAAACAAACACAGGAAAAACACGTGCTCACATAGCAACAAGCACATGGATGTACACACATGCAGATACACACGCACACACACACAGGCACGC
This sequence comes from Muntiacus reevesi, assembly GCF_963930625.1. NCBI lineage: Eukaryota > Metazoa > Chordata > Mammalia > Artiodactyla > Cervidae > Muntiacus > Muntiacus reevesi. The sequence goes on from NC_089250.1 coordinate 255,781,475, forward strand.
ACACTCCCCTCCTCTCTCTCCCCAGGCACCCTCAAGGATAGATGCAGAGACACCTTTGGGGGATTTCCTGGTGGTCCAGTGGTTAAGACTGGGCTCCCATTGCAGGGGGCATGGATTTGATTCCTGGTTGGGGAACTAAGATCCCACATGCCACATGGTGCGGCCAAAATAAATAGATAGCTAAGTAAGTAAGTAAAATCCCCTCCATACAAAGATATGTACACACTCATATAATCCAAAAGAAAAGGAAACACCTTTGGGTCCAGTCTGTTAGGGGTGAATTCATTTGGGCGAGGTGCCCCTTCACCTTCTCGGTCGTGGGGGCTCCCTCCTTCTGGGCCAAGGCTGGGTGGGTGGGTGTGTGCGAGATGAGTAAGGGGCAGTCAGAGTGTCTGGCCACCCCCGGTGGGCTCTGGGCACAAGTTGGGGATGGGAGTGGGGAGGATTCACTACATTTTCTGGGGTGGAAGGGAGCTGGAATGATGCCTGCATCCCCTAGAAGCTGGCTGGGCTGGGGGCTGCCTGACTCTGGGGTCAGCAGGTAAGACTGGGGGAGACCTTTGAGGGTCACTGCAGCTGTGCACCCTCCCCCAGGAAGCCAGCCCGGCCCTTGGCCAGCTGTTCTCTTGAAGAAGATGTCGGGTTTTTTGACTCCTCAGTTCCCAGCTCCCCCAGGCCTGTCTCATACCTGTGAGAGCTCTGGGTGCTGGAGCACATAGCCGCCAGGTCCCTGCTGTCCTCCTGGCGACACAGGCCCAGGCACGCTGGACCATCCGCTCAGGCATGATAACCGAAATCCCTTGTGATATGACCACTGGTCCCCTGCCTGTCGAGGGACCTGGCGCCGTGAGAGGGGCTGTGTAGCCCCCTGCCCCTCATCCCCAGAAGCCTGTTCTGGGGTGGGCTCTGCTGCATCCAGCTTGCTGACCACCAGCCCATGCCCACAGCTCTTGGCAGGGGACAGAGTTCTGTCACCTCCCCCACCGGATCAATACCTCCAAGGCTGTTGTCAGCAAATCTTTGACCTCCGACCCAGCGATGCACTGTGACCCCTGAACCTCTCAGCCTTTCCACCAATCCTTGGCCTGGTCTCTGGGGTGGATGAGGGGGTGACCCCTGGCTGTGAGGGGCGGGAGTAGGAGGCCCTGGGTCTCCACGGCCCAGCCTCTTCCCTTCACGCCACACTCAGGGCTGTGGTCAGCGGCGGGCCCAGGGCAGGCGGGGGCCCTGCTGGGCAGGGGAAGACGGCTGGGCCCTGGAGCAATAGGCAAGCAGCCAAGGCCTGTGGATGAAGGAGTCAGACGCTCTTTCTGGGGCCCAGGGGCCTTGGAGGTCCAGCCATCAGAGAAGGGATTCTGGGCTTCCTGCCTTCCAGAGGCCTCTAAGGCATCTCCCTACCCTGATCCCTGCAAACTGCTGTGTAGCAGGTGGGGGACCTGAGGCTCAAGACCCCCACCCTTTCACTCTCTGACCCTCAGCGTGGTCCTGGCTAAGAAGGGGCCTGGAACAGGAAGGGCAGCTATGGATGGCTTGTAGCCCACGTTGGCCCCACGGCTGGGGCACCTGCCCATAAACCTCTAGGGGATGGAGGGACCCTGGCTTCCCCATCCAGCATGTCCCCTCCCTGCTGCCGTCCCCCTGACCTATCTGTGTCCCAGATCTGTGTCTCAGCCCTGAGCTAAGAGTGAGGTAGAGGCTGAGCAGAGGCCCCTCCCAAGCTACCTGGACCCAGTCCCCTTCGACTCAACCGGGAGTGACACTACCCTGGCCACCCTGTGCCCCTCACCCAGCCTGCACCAGCCTGGGGGTTATATAGCCCATTGTCCCACTGAAATCCCCCATGGACGCTGAGAGCCCTATCCCCTGGGGAGTCCTGGGCTCCCAGGCAGACACCGCTGTCCCCAGACTCTGCCCCCAGAAGGTCTGGCCAGGACAACAGAACCTGCCGGTCACTCACCATGTGACTCTTACCTGGTTGCCTTTCTTGGCACCTGGAGTGTCTCCACACTGGCTCCTGCTTCTAAAAGGGGACCCACTCGCAACATGGGTGCTCTGAGGGCCGTGGAGCCCAGCAGCCCTCTGTCCTGGGTCCATCTGGGTTTGCAGTAGTGGGAGGGATTAAGGATGGCCCAGGAACTCCAGCAATGAGACTCCCTCCGGGCGGGAGGAAGAACAGAAAGGAAGGGTGAGGAGGAAAGAATGGGAGGGAGAGGAGCAGAGAAGGAGGATGAGCGGGGGCCACCATCTAAGGTGGGAGATGCAGGTGAGAAGCGTGTGGAGTTGGGGAGTCAGAGAGGCAGGGAGAAAGAGCACCCGGAAGTGGGCTCAAGTGGACCTGACTCCAGGTTGCCTCCCTGGGGTATTGTCAGGTGCCAGGAGAGATGGGCCAGACTTGGATGGAAGACTGGTTGTGCTGGCCCAGGCTGGTAGCTGCGTGGGCAGTGAGCCCTGAGGTCGGTGGGTGGGGTGGGGGCGGGGCATCCAGGAGGCCCACCACCCGCACTTGCACTGGCCATGCCTGGGGTCACCGTTTGGCCCCCAGCTCCTTCTCTGCTTGGCACCCGGACCAGTCAGGTGGGAACAGCCTGCCCACTCCCCCGGACCCCAGCCAAAATGCCCTGGCCCGGAGGAAGGAGCAAGGACAATAGCAGTAGCTGTGTGACCCCTCTTCGCACGCCTGTAACTGAGCTCGAGTGCCTGCTCACCCCACCTGGGTCCTGGGGCTGAGCCTCAGAGAGAAGAGTGGCTCACACAGGGCTCTCAGGACTCGAACCCCAGGCAGGGAGCTCAAGGCCACAGGGTGGGGAATCCCGCTGTGACAGCCACCGCTCTCTGGCTGGCACATGGGCCCTGCAGGCCTGGCAGAGAGGGGAAGCGCGCCCCAGGCTCCCCGGCTTTGGGCAACATCTGGAGGGAGGGGGTGGGTGGATGCCGAGAGCGCCAGGACCTTGGTCTCTGAGGCGCGCCCTGCCTGCGCTGCAGCCCCTGTGAGGTAACCGCATGGGGAACCCAGGTCCTTCAGGACCGCTCCCGGGGCTCCTGGGCGCCCCGCGGCCTTGCAGACTCTGCACCGGACGCCGCACCACCCCCGGGCGTGGTCAGGCCCTCAGACATGGGGGCACTCCACACAGACCCCCACACCACACACAGACACACACACCCCACACAGACCCCCACACCACACACAGACCCCCACACCACACACAGACACACACACCCCACACAGACCCCCACACCACACACAGACACACACACCACACACAGACACACACACCCCACACAGACCCCCACACCACACACAGACACACACACCACACACACACCCCACACCACACACAGACACACACACCCCACACCACACACAGACCCCCACACCACACACACACCATCACACCACACACAGACCCCCACACCACACACAGACACACACACCACACACACACCCCACACCACACACAGACCCCCACACCACACACAGACCCCCACACCACACACAGACACACACACCCCACACAGACCCCCACACCACACACAGACACACACACCCCACACCACACACAGACCCCCACACCACACATAGACCCCCACACCACACACAGACCCACACACCACACACCACACACAGACCCCCACACCACACACAGACCCCCACACCACACACAGACACACACACCCCACACAGACACACACACCCCACACCACACACAGACACACACACCACACACAGACCCCCACACCACACACAGACCCCCACACCACACACAGACACACACACCACACACACACCACACACAGACCCCACACCACACACAGACCCCCACACCACACACAGACACACATCACACACACACCCCACACCACACACAGACACACACACCACACACACACCCCACACCACACACAGACACACATCACACACATACACCATCACACCGCGTACAGACCCACACCACACACAGACCCCCACATCACACACAGACCCCCACACCACACACAGACCCCCACACCACACACACACCCCACACCACACACAGACACACATCACACACATACACCATCACACCGCGTACAGACCCACACCACACACAGACCCCCACACCACACACACACCATCACACCACATACAGACCCACACCACACACAGACCCCCACACCACACACAGACCCCCACACCACACACAGACACACATCACACACACACACCATCACACCGCGTACAGACCCACACCACACACAGACCCCCACACCACACACACACCATCACACCACATACAGACCCACACCACACACAGACCCCCACACCACACACAGACCCCCACACCACACACAGACACACATCACACACACACACCATCACACCGCGTACAGACCCACACCACACACAGACCCCCACACCACACACAGACACACACACCCCACACCACACACAGACCCCCACGCCACACACAGACCCCCACACCACACACAGACACACATCACACACACACACCACACACACACCCCACACCACACACAGACCCCCACACCACACACAGACACACACACCCCACACCACACACAGACCCCCACACCACACACACACCATCACAGCACATACAGACCCCCACCACACACAGACCCCCACACCACACACAGACCCACACCACACACAGACACACATCACACACACACACCACACACACACCCCACACCACACACAGACCCCCACACCACACACAGACACACATCACACACAGACACACATCACACCACACACAGACCCCCACACCACACACACACCATCACACCACATACAGACCCACACCACACACAGACCCCCACACCACACACAGACCCACACACCATACACAGACCCACACCACACACAGACACACACCACACAAACCCCACACCACACACCACACACAGACCCCCACACCACACACACACCATCACACCACATACAGACCCACACCACACACAGACCCCCACACCACACACAGACACACATCACACACACACCCCCACACCACACACAGACACACACACCACATACAGACCCACACCACACACAGACCCCCACACCACACACATACCATCACACCACATACAGACCCCCACACCACACACAGACCCCCACACCACACACAGACCCACACACCATACACAGACCCACACCACACACAGACCCCCACACCACACACAGACCCCCACACCACACACAGACACACACACCATCACACCACACACAGACCCCCACACCACACACAGACCCCCACACCACACACAGACCCCCACACCACACACAGACACACACACCCCACACAGACCCCCACACCACACACAGACACACACACCATCACACCACACACAGACCCCCACACCACACACAGACACACACACCCCACACAGACCCCCACACCACACACAGACACACACACCATCACACCACACACAGACCCCCACACCACACACAGACACACACACCCCACACCACACACAGATCCCCACACCACACACAGACACACACACCCCACACCACACACAGACACACACACCATACACAGACCCACACCACACACAGACACACACCACACAAACCCCACACCACACACAGACCCACACACCACACACACACCATCACACCACATACAGACCCCCACCACACACAGACCCACACCACACACAGACCCACACCACACAAACCCCACACCATACATAGACCCCACACCACACACAGACACACATCATACACAGACACATGCCATACACACACCCCACACCACAGATCCCCACACCACAAACAGACACACACACCATACACAGACCCCCACACCACATACACACCATCACACCACACACAGACCCACACCACACAAACCCCACACCATACATAGACCCCACACCACACACAGACACACATCATACACAGACACATGCCATACACACACCCCACACCACAGATCCCCACACCACAAACAGACACACACACCATACACAGACCCCCACACCACATACACACCATCACACCACACACAGACCCACACCACACACAGACCCACACCACACACAGACACACATCATACACAGACACACACCACACACACACCCCACACCACACACAGACCCACACCACACACAGACCCACACCACACAAACCCCACACCACACACCACAGACAGACCCACACACCACACACAGACACACATCATACACAGACACACACACCACAGACAGACACACACCACACACAGACACACACACCACACACAGACCCCACACCACACACAGACCCACACCACACACAGACACACACACCACACACAGACCCACACCACACACAGACACACACCACACACAGATCCCCACACCACACACGGACACACACACCACATAGAGACCCACACCATACACAGACCCCACGCCACACACAGACACACACCACACACGGACCCCACACCACACAGACAAACACACCACACACAGACCCACATCACACACAGACACACACCATACACAGACACACACCACACACAGACACACACCACACACAGACTCCACACCACACAGACACACATACCATACGCAAATCCCCACACCGCACAGAGACCCCACATCACACACAGACACACATACCACACACAGACCCCACACCACACACAGACACACACCATACACAGACACACACCACACACAGACACACACCACACACAGAGACCCCCACACCACACACACACCACAGGCAAGCACACACATTACACACCAACCCCCATACCACACACAGATACACATACCATAGAAAGACACAAAAACCACATGCATGGACCCCCACATCACACATACCACACACTAACACAGACACCACACAATGCCCATATCACACATAGCAGACTGATACAGATCACAGACATGCACCATACACAGACCACACATCCTACACTGACACACAGGCCACACTGACGTGGCCCACGGACACCACACGCCACTCAGTGACACAGCCCACAGACACACACAGACCACGCTCTGACCCCCCCTCACTTGCCACGTGTCCTGCGCCACCAGGCACCCCGACTCCCAGAGTCAGCCCTGCCAGCCTGCGGGAGCCCTGGGGCCACACCGCCCTTCCCCCACCCCAGAGGCGCCTCAGTCTCCACTTGGCAGAAGCCAGAGCTCGCGAGGACAGGGTGTCCTCGGCTGAATGCCTGAGGGGAGAGATTCAGAGGGGACGCCGGGGCTTCCAGGGAGACCTGTGCAGGGCGGGGACCTGTGGGTGGGGGGAGTTGTGCCTTCAGGGGTGGGGGGCTGGTTGCTGAGGCCTGGGGCTGAGCGAAGTCCCTCCTCCTCTCCCATCTCTCTGCAGTCTCAGGGCAGGGTCTGTCCCCTCCTTGCCACCCCAGGGTGTATGTGGGCACAAAAGAGGCCCTGATCTCTGACTCCACCCACACCCCTTCACAGTAGACTCAGGGTCAGCTGGGCCCCCACCCTGCTGCCCTCCTGGCTTGGAACTCCGCAGGGGCTCAAAAGGAGGGGTCCCCCCGTCTTGTGCCCAGAATGAGTGGTGTGACTTCTAGTGTCACTCCTGGCCTGGGCCAAGACCCCCCACCCACTCCAGGGCATGAGAACTTTCCCAGACCCTGAAGCCAGGCCAGTCTTGGTCCCCAAGCCTGAGCTGGTCAGAGCAGAGGTCCCATCTTGAAGAGCAGGGCCTCTGACACCTCTGACCCACTGAGTCTGCCTGACATTCCAGCGCTGGAGCCGGATTTTCTGCTGGAAAGTGCCCAAGGCTCTCCTGGGCCATTTGTGGATGAGTGGAGGGGGTGGGGCGGTGAAGGCCCGTGGGGCCCTGGTGGCGTGGCTCCCAGGAGGAGTAGGTTCTTCCCTAGTCCTGTGGGGCTTTTCCCAGAGGTCAGCTGTGGTGGGCAGTGGGGTTCTAAACCGTCCAGGCTGCCAGCCCTTCCTGGGCTGGGGCCCAGAAAGGCAGCGACGGGATAGCAAAAGGTGTAGCCGGTGCTGAGGCCTGGCTCATACGGTGGTTCTTTGGGCACAGAGGGCCAGTCGCTGACCCTGAGGGTGATCACTGTCTGCTCCAGCCAGGGCCCACCAGCCTTCACTGCCAGCAGCCTCCTGCTGAGTGGTCTGGGGGAGGAGGCAGCCCCGGGGAGCGCTGAGGGTGAGGGGCTCCTTCTCTCAGGAAGCCCCCCTGACTGGGTCTGATTGGACCCCAGCCCTCATCCGGGTCTGCAGCAGGCCATCGTTGCCCAGCGCCAGGCTGGCCCTTGTGGAGGATGGCAGTCCGGCCCGCTCTGGCAGGAGGCATGTTCATAGGATAGGATGAAAATAGGAAGTGGTCTCCAGTGCCAGGCGGGTGCCCGCCTGCCATTCTTCCTGGGTGTGGGGGCGGCTCCTCCCGGGAAGGAAGGGCCTTAGTCAGCCGCCAACAGCTGCTGGGAACCCTGCGTCCAGCCTCTGGGAAATGCTGCCGGCCATTCAGCTGGACTCCCCCGAGGCTCAAAGGCCCACTCTGCCGGGGCACCCATTAGGAATCTAACCATGTTGAAGTCTCTTATTCCAGTTCATCTTCCCAGGATCCCTGCTGGGCAGACTCATGTTACAGATGAGGAAGCCAAGGCCCAGAGATGTGTCCAGGGTCCTGCAGCCGATTACTGGCAGTGCCAGGATGTGAACTTAGAGTGGTTTAGATCCAGGGCTCAATTGTGGGGTCCAGCCTCCAAGGCCAGGGCCAGGGAGCAGCTGGGAGGGTGAGGCCAAGTGAGCCCTGCTGGGTAGGGAGTCATCAGGGTGGCCTGAGGCTTGGAGTCCAGGGCTGGCATTGTCCACCTCCGGTGCCCTCTGGGTTTTTAAAGTCACTCCTGCTCAGCATCTGTTGAGAACCTGCTGTGGGGTCTGTGTTGCACCAGGCACTGGGAACTCAGTGGTGAGCGAGGTGTGTTCAACCCCGCCTCTGGAGAGCTGACATTCTGTGAAGAGGCAATGATCAACCAGTAAACAAATAAGAACGTGACGTAACTTCAGCTTTTGATAAAGGCCATGAAGGACACCCATCAGAGTGATGAGGGAGATGAGAGTGGCCTTGGGGTTTTAGCTGAGGGGGTCAGAGGTGATCTCTTCCCTGGGAGGTGACACTTGAGCTGAGACCTGTATGACAAGAAGGAGCCAACAAAATGACTCTAAGGGGGATGGGTGTACTAGGCAGAGGAACAGGGAGTGCAAAGGCTCTGTGGCAGGAACAGGTTGAAAGTCTTCAGAGGACAGTTCCAGGTTAACAGTGGTGCCAAGATGTAGGCCACCACCCCACCACCCAATGCAGATGGGCATGGGTATCTGTTCTAAGCTCTGTGTTGCCTGTCAGGGGAGCTATGCTGGCTTCACAGTGGGTGAATTCCTTCCTCTGAGGATTCCTATGTGGAGTACTGGAAATTTTCCTCCATATATTCCCGGAGGACAGGCCAGGGATGACAAGAAGTGATGAGAGCTTGACTCCACTGTAATAGATGGTTTCATCCACTTCCCTCTGTGCTTCAGGCTGACCTACAGGACCCCTTGAGCCACAGATCCTGAGATGGGAGCTTCTCAAAGTGGTCCTGGGGGTAGTTGTAGGCATTCGGGTCCTCTAGCTCTATTGAAGCCTTGCTGTGTCTAAGGGCAGCTGTGGTGTGGCTGAGTCTATGTACCACCTCTGATGAGTGAGCAGGGCACACTTCCTGGCCACCCACCAGGGAAAGGGAACCATGGAAGATTTGTGTGCGAAGCACAGGTGAGTCTATACTGATCCTGGGGTGGATGTCTCATAGGGAAAGAACACAGAAGTCCAGATAAAAATCATCTAAGATAGGGCTTCCCTGATGGCTCAGTGGTAAAGAATCAGCTTGCAAAGGCAGAAGACATAGGTTCTATGTCTAGAAAGACCCAGGAAGATCCCACATGCCTTGTCCAGGAAGGTCCCACATGCCTTAGAGCAACTAAACCTGTGCACCACAACTATTGAGCCTGTGCTCTAGAGCCCAGGAACCGCAACTACTGAAGCCTGTGTGCCCTAGAGCCCATGTTTCACAACAAGAGAAGCCACCGCAATGAGAAGCCCGCGTACCACAGCTAGAGTGTAGTCCCCGCTCGCTGCAATTAGAAAAAAACCCACGCAGCATCAAAGACTCAGCAGAGCCATCAGTTCAGTTCAGTTCAGTTCAGTCGCTCATTCATGTCCAACTCTTTGTGACCCCATGAACTGCAACACACCAGACTTCCCTGTCCATCACCAACTCCCGGAGCTTACTCAAACTCATGTCTATTGAGTCGGTGATGCCATCCAACCATCTCATCCTCTGTCGTCCCCTTCTCCTCCTACCTTCAGCCCCAGCATCAGGGTCTTTTCCAATGAGTCAGTTCTTCGCATCTGGTAATCAAAGTATTGGAGTTTCAGCTTCAGCATCAGTCCTTCCAATGAATATTCAGGGCTGATTTCCTTTAGGATTGACTAGTTGGATCTCCTTGCAGGTTTTTTTTTTAATATTTACTTACAGCACAGCCATAAATATTTTTTAAAAATCATATAAAATAGTTCATGAGCTTCCCACATAGTGCTAGTGGTAAAGAACCTGCCTGCCAATGCAGGAGACATAAGAGATGCAGGTTGGATCTCTGGGTTGGGAAGATCCTCTGGAAGAGAACATGGTAACCCACTCCAGTATTCTTGGAGAACCCCATGGATAGAGGAGCCTGGCGGGCTACAGTCCATAGAGTTGCAAAGAGTCGGACATGACTGAATTGACATAGCTCGCAAGATATTTCATAGGGAGTTCATGGAGTAGAGAATTTGCATCTGGTGAGGGGTCAGGGAAAAAGAGGTAGCAATGGAGTGGAGTACAAAGAGCAGGTCAGGTGGAGATGTAGGGAAGATGTGGCTGCACTCTGAAGCCAATGTGGCTCCAGGGCTAAAGGGGTCATTAGTGGCTTTTGACCTCACCCCCATGACTCGTCAAAACCACATACAGAGCTGTCTTGCTGGATTTCTCTTGCCGCTTTATTGTGTTCTTTTCTGGAATAGTTTCTGACCTTGCCTTTCACTGCTTTCCTGTCTCATGTGTCCATCAAAAGTAAGCCATTCTCCAAAAGGCCAGACTGGCCCATCTGTCCACTCTGCCCTCCACCATGATTGCTTTGAAGGCCCTCAGTTCTACTCCTGATCATGAACGCCATCTTCTCACCAGAGATCGAGCCCACTACTTGCACCCCAATTCTTTATTTCGCTTCAGTTTAGTGGAGTATGGACATAACTTAGTGGCTCAGGCAGTAAAGAATCTGCCTGCAATGCAGGACACCCGGGTTCAATCCCTCGGTTGGGAAGATCCCCTGGAGAAGGAAATGGCAACCCACTCCAGTATTCTTGCCTGGAGAATTCCATGGACAGAGGAGCCTGGCAGGCTACAGTCCATGGGGTCGCAAAGAGTCAGACATGACCGAGTCACTAACACATTACATGACATTAGTGGAACACAGGATTCTTGATGGAAAGTTATCTCCCTAAGCACCTGGAATATTTGATTCTCTAGTTCTCTGGCATCCACTGCTGCTGAGAAGAAGTCTGTTGTCAGTCTAACTGTCATTCTTTTGTGTAATTCCTCATTTCTTTCTGGCACTTTTAAGATTGTCTTTTGTTTTTAAAGTTCTACAGTTTTACTAATATGTGAATTTCTTTTTATTTATGCTTCTTAGGATTCAGTGTGCATCTTCAGTGTGAGGAATTATTCTTTAATTCCCGAAATTTCTCAACCATTAGGTCTTGAGTTTTTCCTGCTTTCACCTTCTGGAATTCCTATTACATGCATGTTGGACCTTCTTGGACCATTCATTTTATCCTTTAAGAGACTTTGTATCTTATTTTTCCTTGTTTTTATATCTCTGTGCTGCATTTCATGAAATTTTTTCAGATGTGTTTTCCAGTTCCCTCTTCCACCACAGCTAATTTGCTATATAATCCATCCACTGAACTTTTATTTTATATTGTGATGACTATTTGATATACTTTGAAATTTATCTGTTCTTTATTTTTAAGTAATATTTTTATTATGTCTTCCACTTCTGCTTCTATCTCCTTAGTAATTCAAAATTTCTATTATGTAGTTTCAAAAAATTGTTCTAATATCTATTAATACATCTACGATCTCCTGCTGATGCAGTGGCTTGCTTTCTCAGGTTCTTCATAATTTATTTTTATTGTGAGCTCATCTTCACCAGGGATTGTTTTTCTGTAGAAATTGCCCTGGGTGGAAGTGTTCATACAAAGTGGTTAGAAGTAAGTTTTATAGTTCTTTATCAGTTTTTGTGTTAATTTCTAGACTTGGGGCTGGATTGTGTAAATTTGAATCCCATACCTATTTGTATCTCTGGCTAGGGTTTTGTCTTCTCACAGATGACTTCTTTTTCCTACCCACTGTTCTAAGGAGGATGGAAAGTTTCATTTCTTGGGTCAGCTTTATAAGTCTACTTTGTTCAGGGCAGCCCTTTTAGGCCTGGGCTTTACGTGAGGACGTCAGTTCCAGCTTGCCACCTCAGGGAGTCCAGGACAAATATCCTGCCCCTGTATTCTGACAGATTCTGTAGCTTTCCCCAGCTTCTGTGGCCCACGAACCTGAGGGCCTTTAGATGACTCAACTCATGAGTCATGAGTCAACTCCCCTCAGTATATCTCCTGGATCTTCCTTTGAATGAAACCTCCCACCTTTAGCTTCCCCCTTTCCAGTTCCATAGCTCCTCTTTCTGACTCCAGATTGTGACACAGTGATGCCCAGAATCCCAGATGAGACCTGGAAGCACAGATGCTTCAAACACATCCTCCAATTCCCAGGAACCCCAGACTCTGATCAGTTACAGTCTTTTGAGTCTATGCTGTGCTATATTTAGTAGTTCAGTCATGTCCGACTCTTTGTGACCCCATGGACTATAGCCCGCCAGGCCCCTCTGTCCATGGGAATTCTCCAGGCAAGAATACTAGAATGGGTTGCCTCGTCCTCCTCCAGGGGATATTCCCAGCCCAGAGATCGAACCTAGGCCTCCTGCATTGCAGGTAGATTCTTTACTGTCTGAGCCACCAGGGAAGCCCAAGAATACTGGAGTGGGTAGCCTATCCCTTCTCCAGGGGATCTTCCTGACCCAGGAATCGAACTGAGGTCTCCTGTATTGCAGGTGAATTCTTTACCAGCCGAGCTACCGGGGAAATCTTTGAGTCTGTGACCTTCTAGCAAAAAACTGTAAAAGAGACCAAATGAGACCAAGAACTTTCTAGCCATGAAACCAGGGCCTTTTGATATACCTAGATCACCAGTTATCAACCTGGGACATTTTCATCCTCCTAGAGATCGGTTGGCAATGTCTGGAGACAGTTTTGAGTGTTGTGACTGGTGGTACTGGTGGGCAAATATTACCGGCATTTAGTGGATAACGGCTGGGGATGCTGTTAAACATTCTACCACGCACAGGACAGCCCTCAACAATACAGGATTAATTCTTTAGGCTAAACTGTCTACACTGCCACTGTTGAAGAACCCTGATAACCTCTTCTTCCTTTTCTCACAACTGGCCTCTGAATCCACAGGCACTGAGGCCTAGGTCTGTAATGGAAGTGAGGGACAGAGACGTGGTCTGAGAGTCTGACCCCAGGAGTCAGGGCAACAGAGAAGTCCTAAGGCTGAGACTGCATCTGGAGGAAGAGTGTGTTTCATCAGATCCAAGGGACCCTGATGCCCGGAATGTTCCCAGCTTGACCTCAGAGCCTCACCCAGGCCTGCCCTGCCTGCCCATGAGGCCTTCGACCCGGCTCCCTCCCCTGTACAGCCCGCACGAGCCGGCCACACGCTTCTCTGTGATGTGGGGAGCAGACGTGCGGTCGTTGGAGCAGGCCAGGCCCTCTTCGGGGGGGTGAGGACATATCTCTGGTGCCATCTTTCCTGTTCTGATAAATAACTGATCTGTGGTTGAGGCAAGAAGGTCACCTCTGCTCAGGGAAGCTCAGGAACAAACCACTTGTGACCGGTGGGAAGAGACCAGGGTGGGGGCAGCGGGAAGTCTGCCTTCCCTGGCCACCAGGCTGCTGGGGGCAGATTTCAGAAAGGGGAAGTGCTGAGTTGGGGCAGCGCTTCCTGTGGTCGCGGCAGTCAGGGCATCGGGGCGGCATGGCAAATCAGAGGGGAGGCTGGCCTGCCCCAGGAGGGGGCGAGGTGAGCCTCCCTGAACAGGCCTGGCCCAGGGGACCCTGGCTAGGCAGCTTGTGCTCTCTTTCGTGGGTCTGGGCTGGGGGCTTTGGAATGAAGGGACGTACTAAAATTCCCATGGGAGACTTGAATCCTCCATTTGGGGATCTGCTGGAACTCTGCTCTGCCCTCAGAATGAGGTCCACCAGGTTTGGAGAATTGCTCCTTGCCCCTTGTTATCTCCAGACACTGCCTATCCTGCACCTGCTCACGCAGTTCCTCTCCCCAGAGGCCTGCTGTCCCTTCCCCTTTGGGAAGCCCTCAGCTCCTGGCTGAGCTGCTCCATGGAACCCCCTTCCTCACTGAAGACCAGAGCCCAGAAGCTTATGCAGCCTGTCCAGCTCCTGATGCTCCTCAAGAAGGCAGCCTGTCTGTCTGCGTTCTTCTGTCTTTTGTTAGGGAGGGGCCTGCAGTGGCGGCCTAGGAGCGAGGGAGGGGGCCAGGCCCCCACAGCTCCTGGAGCCCACCTCCCCTCCTCTGAGCATTACAGGGCATGAGCTCAGGCTCTGAACCCAGAAGACAGCTGGGCTTGGGAGTGGGGGGGAGGCGCTGAGAGCAGACTGGCTTCCCTCCGGTCCTAGCACTGATGTGGCCTGACCCTCTACTCCTCCTGCCTCTAAACGGAGTCCCTCCCACCCCACCTTGACTGTTCCACTTTACTCCAGCCCTACAAGGCCTTGTGTGTTCAGTCGCTCCAGTCGTGTCTGACTCTTTTTGACCCCATAAACTGTAGCCCCCCAGGCTCCTCTGTCCATGGGATTCTCCAGGCAAGAAGACTGGAGTGGGTTGCCATTCCCTTCTCCAGGGGATCGTCCTGACCCAGGGATCAAACCCACATCTCCAAAGTCTCCTGCACTGCAGGCGGATTCTTCACCGCTGAGCCACTGGGGAAGCCCACACCAGAACTTAGCAGGATACAAATCAACCCCGAGGCGCTCCTCTGTCCCTTCTGCCCTGGCCGAGCCCCCATTCTGGGGCGCCCTGTGGCCGGGAAGCACGGCTCCATCAGCCCCACAGCCGTGCAGCCCACAGCCCTCTGCTCCTCCAGCGGCTCTGAGGCCAGTGAGGGTGGGTGTGTGGTATGTGTGTGTGGGGGGCTCTGCTCCCAGCTGGGGCCTGTGTCTGGCAGAGATCGAGTCAGCAAGACCGGCCCTCGCCTCCGGCCCACTGTACTCTGACCGCATGCGCAGTGCCTGGGGACGGCCAGGGCAGCCCACCGCCCCCATCCCTCCTGACCTTGGGTCACCTCTTCTCTCTCTGTCTGTCTCTGATTCAGTCTCTTCTGTTTTTCTCTCTCTTTCGTAAGTCCATCCAGCCCCCGGGACTCCCAACCCCTCTTCTTCTATATTTATACATCTATCTGTCAGTCTGTCCATCTTGCTCTCCGCGTTTCTCTCTCCTTATCTCTCTTTCCTATCACCCTACCCCGACCCCGGCTCCTCTGCGTCTGCTGTGTCTGTCTCCGGCTCCCTGTCTCCCTGCTTCCCTCTCCGCCTCTCTCGCCCTCCAAGCTCACCCCCGGCCCTCATCTTTCTGAGGCTCTTGTCGTCCAAGAGCCCCTGTAGGCATCCCGGCCACAGTCTTGGCAGGACCTGCTGGGGCATTTCTTAGTCGCCGATGGGCCCTGGTCCTGTTATCAGTTGGAAATGAATCAGAGATTAGGAAACGGGGGGAGTGGGGGTGTTATCGCCTGGCGCACATGGGGCTCTCAGCTAATCTCTGGTGGCCCCGGGTTCGAGAGGAAATGCAGTTGCAACACCAGGCCCTTCTTACCGTCACTGTCATGTCCGCGGCGAGGCGGTGGGGGGCATGGGTGCAAGGTTGGCAGGGGAGAGGGAGAGGTCTGAGCCTGAGGCCCCAGCACCTGGCGGGTGTGTGCACACCCACACAGGCACACGTGCGTGCGTGCACACACGTACACAGGAAGCCACCATTGCACACTTCCCCCGTCGCCAAGCTTTGCCCCTCATCCTTCCACTCCTTTCACTGGATGACTTCTCAGCCCTGCCCCAGGCCCCGGTGCAGCCCGTTCTCCTAGCAGACGGTGTAGCCCTTCTCACCAAACTCTCCTGCAGTGCTCAGGACCAGCCCAGCATCATCACTGTGGCCTCCAAGATTTTATGTCCACTTCTGGCCCCACCCCGCGCCCTCTCTCCCCACTGTCTCTCAGCTGTCTCTGCTCTGCCACCCTGGTCTCCTCATCCTCCTCTGTGCCCCAGCTTATGCACATGCTGTTCCCTCTGCCTGGAAAGCTTTCCTCTCTCATCCATCTGGCCGACTCCACGTGTCCCGGCTCACTCAGCTTTCAGGTCATTTTCTCAGAGCATCAAGTGATCCCATCAGCACACGGTCTCAGGGGCTCTGCCCACCTTCCCCCTACCCCGGGCTCTGCCCACACAGCATGGATTTCCCAGCACCACACTGGGCTACGCTTTTCAGAGGGTGATTCCTTGTGTCCCATCCGCCTCTCACCAGACTGGGTGTGATGGGGTAGGGACCGAGTCCTCCACCCCCCATCCAGGACTTGGCCCAGGATGGAGCCCATTAGACAGTGGCTGCACGAACAGAGAGGTAGACGCTTGCAGGCGCACACGGAAAATCACACAAACACACTCACAGGCAGTGCCCAGGAACTGCCACATAGACAAACACCCAGGCAAATTCAATGACTGCTGCTGCTGCTGCTAAATCATTTCAGTCATGTCCGACTCTGTGCAACCCCATAGATGGCAGCCCACCAGGCTCTGCCGTCTCTTGGATTCTCCAGGCAAGATCACTGGAGTGGGTTGCCATTTCCTTCTCCAATGCATGGAAGTGAAAAGTGAAAGTGAAGTCGCTCAGTCGTGTCTGACTCTTCGTGACCCCATGGACTGCAGCCTACCAGGCTCCTCTGTCCATGGGATTTTCCAGGCAAGAGTACTGGAGTGGGGTGCCATTGCCTTCTCCGAAATTCATAGACATGGGACTGCAAACCCAAGTACAGAGAGACAAGAGAGACAGAGACACGTGTCTGTCCCCACTGTCCCCTATGCTTCTCATCAGCCAGTGGACACTCCAGTCACCTAGCTCATGGGGACCCCCAACCCTGCACCTTAGGTGGGACCCCATGTCTGTGGGGACCTCCTACATTTGTTGCTGCCCTGGCCTTGGCTTCAGGGAACCCAGGTCACAGGTTCCCCCAGGCAGGATTCTCTAGGCCCTGCCAATGGACTGGAGGTATTAGTTCTTACATCAGGCAGCTTTCAGATCCTACACATAGTCCGTCAGTCAGTATGACCTAGCATAGAGATTAACACTGGGAGCACGGCATCAGTTAACCTCTTAAGTGGCGTTTTAAAGAGAGGTGACAGTTCAGGGAAAGATTGGAGCAGCACGCATGAAACTAAAGCTAGGTACTTTTCTCAACAATGTTTTGCTTTCGGAAATCACTGCTGAAGTTAATCCGGTTAGAGTTTCTGTCCCAGACTCAAGGAGGTTCCAGCTGGAAACAGGCGGCCGTGGTGGCAGACAGGGGTGCAGGGTGGCAGGCCGCGTGGAGGGCAGGCCCTTGGGCAGGGGGGCGTTGCTGACAGCAGGAGGGTGGCGGTGGCATGGGGTGGGGTGGGGCCTCACCTGGCTTCCTCTGTGAGTGGGGGCGGTGCGGGCAGGGCGGGGGCATCTGGCCCCAGGCAGGCAGCCGAGGTGGGGTGCAGAGACTAGCCTGCATTCCTGCAGCGGGAACCGGGGCCTTGAGACCTTGAGGCAACCATCATCCAAAGCAACCACAGGCAGCTTCTCTCTCTCAGGTAGATTTTGCCATCATCCCCACCCAGCAGTGAAAAGCAGGAAGGCCTCCTTGGGGTTCTGGTGACTTCTGAGGGTCCCCACGTCAGTCTTTGCCTGGTGAGAGCCTACTTCTTTGCTGTAGAGAGCTAGAACAATGTGCGCTGTACCTCTGGCGTAGGAGGAAGACAGCAGCGGACACCACTGTAGCCTTCCTTCAAATTAAAGGGCATCTTCCCAGTTACCCACTGGCTAACCCTCCACCAGCCAGACACCTCCACTGTCCCCCACCCTTGAGATAAGGGTGCTCTCAAATTCTCCTTCCCCAGTGGCCCCTAGCAGCTACGAGATCCCTCTGTCTGGATTTCCAGTCTCCCACAGCAGGCCCAGCCCTTGCCCCTAACCCGGACCCCATGTTTCCAGACACACTGGCCGGAATGGTGCCCTGTGGGGAAGGCAGGAGGGGCTTCCGCAGCACCCTAGTCTCTCGCGCCCCGTTTCCTCGTCCCCTCTGGGGGCTGGCGGCTGGCCTGGCGTCTCTCGGATGGAAACAGTGAAGACTCCTAGGCTGATCTGAGAAACGTGAGAACAGGGCTGGGAAAATCGGCCGTTTTTGTGGTTTGGGGGTTTGAAGCGAGTTTCACAACTGATCTCCCAAGAACACGGTCCAGTCAGAAGTGTTCCCTGCCCGGGGGCCCATTTCCCTGCTGGCTCTGGTGCTGACCGCCCGCCCGGCTGCGCCGTGAGCCAGGGGAGGGTGGAGGCTGAGGCAGGGGCTTCACCCGCCCACCCCACCTGCTCCCGTGTTCCCTCTTTGGGGGATGAGCACGAGGAGCTGAGATGATGGAGCCAACTGGCGGGTGGTGGGGCTCATGTGGCTTCCGCTTGGTCCTTGGCTTGGGGAGAGGCGTCCACGTGGCACCCACCCCTCTCTCATCCTGGAAGTCTTTCTAGATGCCTCTGGGGGCAGGTGTGCGCTTTATAACCTTCATCTGTGGGGACAAGAAGGCAAGTAATTTCCTATGTTGCCAGGATCTTGGGTTGGAGCTCACTTTTATGGGGGACCAGAGGGACCTGCTCTGGCAGATCAGGGAGAGAGTGGGAACCCCAGGGAGCTCCACCCACCCCACCCTGGATCCCCAGAACTCTCATCGCTTCCTTTGCAGACGTCGCCCAGCTGGGGCGAGGAAGGGGTCCCCCTGCCTCCAAGCGGCCTGGCCCCCCAGCTTATCCTTCCACTCTGGGAAGTCCCAGCCTGCCTCAGGCTGGCCGGGGCAGAACTGAAATTGGTGACATCTGCCTTTTGGGGCCCCTCGGCTCCCGCCCCCGCCCACTCGCCCCAGAGCCTTTCTGCAGGCGCTCCCTCCAAAGCCGGGAGGAGGAGCAGCCATGTGCTCCCTGAGTGAGTACTCCCTCCTGTCCTCCACACCCCCACCTCCGCCCGGGCCCTGCGCGAGCCGGACACTCCCCAGCTCTGGAGAGTGGCACGTGATGCCGCGCACCGCCATCCCTCTGTCAGGGGCATGGTGCTCTCAGACACGCCATCTCCCACCCCACATAGCGGAGAGAGACGAAGGCCCCAGGCCCTCCCACCCCAGGATGTGGGGTGAGACAGGGGTGTTTGGGTGGCAGAACCCCAGCTTTTCCCGCTCTGCTGGGGGGGGGCCCAGGACAGTCCTGTGGCCTGTTACCAAGTGAGGGTGTGGCTGGAGACTTGCCACGTCCCGCAGGGCAGCTGAGAAAACAGGCTGGGGCTAGCAGTCATCAGATCCACGGCCAGGGAGACGGCTAGTCGCGTGCTTGGTCAGAGGAGTGGTCAGGTGGCCACACAGACGTGGTGGGCCAGCCCGGTGGAGAGTCCCACATGGCCACGCGCCGGGGCCAGGGAGAGATGGTGTGGCCAGACACAGTGCCTGGTTGGACAGGAAGGTTCGAGCAGACCCACGGAATCTTCTGGATCAGGACCAGATGAGCCTGAATGATTGAACACGCCCGGGGGGACAACTGGCCAGCATATGAGGATTCCCTCAGGGAGCCTGGCTCCGGGGTGGGGGCAGCCGGGCAGGTGAGCCCCATGCATTGCGATCAGATGGAGGCACCCAGATGCAGCAGCCAGGCTGGGCGCAGGAAGGCTGGGACTCTCCGTGTGCATCAGCGGAGTGCCCATGTCCCCCTTCCCCGTTCCCTATCCCTACACCCCCTCCCAGCTTCCTGTTCCTGTTTTGGGGCCTCAGGAACTTCCTCTTCTCATTATGGTTCAAAATGGCTTGCTGGTCTCAGCTGGAGGCCCAGCGGGAGGCTGGTCGCCCCAGACCAAGGCACACGGACAGAGAAGAGGGAGAGGGGGGCTCTGTGCCCCCGGGGGGTGGCAGGGCCCGCAGAGACCAGCGCCTCAGCCCTGACAAGGCTTCTTCCCCAGCTCCTCAGGGCTTCTGGGGTGAACCCTGCTCCAGGCCACAGTGGCCGGACCCTGCTGCTGTGACATTGCACAGTCACGCTTGCCCCCTTCCTGCCTCAGACAGAGGATCAGAGGGTTTCTTGCCCTCCTCTTCTTCCTGCTTCCTCCCAGGCACACTCGCACTTGAAACAGCAGACACTTCATGGGTAGCAGCACATCAGCCCACGAGCGCGCGTGCACACACACACACACACACACACACACACACACACGTGCAGATGGCCCCACCAGGAGCTGAGCTGCTGAGGCCTGGCCTGGGGAGTGTTCTCGTGTGTGCATGCCTTGGTGGGTGTGTATGTGTGTGTGGGGATCAAGTGGGGTGTGCACACGTGTATGTGTGTGCAGGTCTCTCCGGGTGAGCTTGCAGGGGGGCGCCATCCCCCCTCCATGCATCCTGCATGCTGAGCAGAGCCTCTTCCTCAAATGAGGCTGAGTTGCATCCTGCCAAGTCCTGGAGCTTGCCCTTAGGGGCACAGAGTGGGCTTCCCTCCCCGGGTGACACCTTGGGGGTACCTAAGGTGAGGGTGGGGGGCATGGTCCTGCACAGAACATGGGGGGAAGGTGCCAGGAAGGGTACCCAGGGCAGTCCTCAAGTTGCCACCTTGGACCACCTTGATCCACTGGCAACGTGAAGTTACGGACACCTGGTGAGCACCTGGGCCTAGGATGGGGCTTGGGGGCGAATGTGGGCAGAGCTGCTGGGGGCCGGGCTCATGTCCACCTCCCTGTTCATCCAGCTGAGCGGGGATGGAGCTGAGAGTTTAGAAGCTTCCTCCCAGGGGCTGGGGCAGGGGTCAAGGTCAGGACAGTGCCTCTTCACTATAGGTTCTGTCCAACATTTCCTGAGCACTCGCTGCGGGCCAGGGGTCTCCTTCACTGTCTGATGACTGTCACTGTCATTGATAAGCAGGCTGAGGCCATGTGGTCAGGAGGCTGTGGCTCTGGGACCCAAAACCGGTGGCCACCATGCAAGGACATGCATCAAACTCAGGGCCTGGCCACCCAGCTCCCTGGGGACAGCTCCACAGGGAGACAACGTACAGAACTCAAGAGCCCGGGGTCACCCGGTTCCTGCTTGGCACCTGGCTTGTGCTCCCCTGAGAGCTGAGGGGAGGCAGAGAACAAGCAATGGCTGTTTGTTTACATGGAGGTCTTGGGGCCATAATTAAGACTCTGAGAATCAGGGCTTTATCGGCCAGGTTATCTCAAGCAGCCTCCAAAGGGGAAACATCCCGGAGCATCTAATGAAGGAAAGTTGGACAGGTTTGAAGGCTTTTTTAAAGCATGAAGAATAGGTCTTTGTTGCCAGCTGCCCTCCTGTGGCAGCCTGCCTGGTCCCTGGACTCCGGAGGCTGCCCCGGGCCAGAAGCAGGGCCAGGCAGCTCCTGCAACCCCTACCCTGCCAGGCTGAGCCCCTCGGCCCCGAGCACTAGTGGTTCCTGTTCCAGTGGCACTGCTGGCCGTGGGCAGGGCCCCGGGAGTGCAGTCCTGAGGATGCCCCTCCCCTGCCCGATCCTGACATGCGCTGCCAGCCTGAAACCAAACCCAGGTTGGGATGGGGTGGGGCTAGCGATGAGGGGTGACCTCTGATGGTCCAAAGCCCTGCATAACCTGACGTCGTGCCACCTCCACCAGGTCTCAGCCTTTCTCAGCCTCTGCACCTTTGCTTAAGCTGTTCCCTCCACCCACGATGCTTTCCCCTGCTCCTTTCCCTCTAGCAAATTTCTACCTATATGTTAAGACAGCCTGGGCATCACCCCCCAGGAGCCTTCTCTGCACTCCAGGCCAGGTTCCCTGACCCTCTTCTGAACCCCCCGGCTACACAGTCTCCATGCCCCCCGGTGTGTGTCCCTTGAAGGCAGGTCTTGGGTGTCAGACCAGCCCTGTGCCCGACTCAGAATTTGTAAGCGCTCAGTTCCTTAAAGGAAAAAAGGAAAGGAAAATTGGGGGGCCAGTGACAGGCTGTAAACCCCTGAGTTCTCACTGCAACTCCCTGAGGGAAGAACCTTCACCCCATGGAACAGAGAGGGAAACTGAGAGCTGGGGGCAGAGGTGACCTGTCCACAGCCAGTCGGATGGTGGGTGGAGAGTCTAGGGCAGCGAGCAGCAAATCTCTTTGGTAAAAGGTCAGATGGGAAATCTTTTAGGCTCTCTGGGCCGTTCGGTTCCTATTCTGCTGCCACTGCAGGACGAGAGCAGTCACAGGTGGGGTGTTTGTGAAAGGGTGTGCTGTGCTTCAATAGAACTTTATGCATTTCACATCATGTTCATATGTCAGGGAATATGGGCTTTCTGTTGATTTTTTCTAACCTTAGGAAGTGTATAAATCATTCGCTCACAGACTGTATTATGGACTGGGGCTGGTGGTAGACTGATCCAGGGTCCAGGGCGAAGACCAAGCCTCCCCACTATGAGACTGACTCGATCAGTGGTCCCTTGGGGACCCTGCTCAAACATGGTATGTGCTCAACAAATGGAGGGCCAAACGAATGAGGGGGCTAACTAACCAACTAACCAGTTAACTAAGCCCTTATCTTCTGGGTACAGAGTAACCCCCTTCCTGAGTCTGGGCTTCATTAGACCTGACGGATCCCTTGTCCCCTGACCTGTCCCACTGACCTCTTGCCCAACCCTCATTTTTCTGACCTCTGGCCGGGCCTCTCATCTACCTTTGAGCTGCACAAGACGGTGGAGAGAAGCCTAGCAAGTGCACAGGAGCTTCTAATGGACACTCAGCACTGCTGGGCCGAGGGAGCCGCTTGGCAGAGGAGGGCGAGGTGGCTGTGTGTGTGGGTGAGGGGTTTGGGGCTGAGAGGGGGTTCTGGCTGCATCTGGGGGTCTGGGCAGGCAGAGGACACATTCCAAAGGTTCCGGGAGTAGGACCTGTCAGAGTGCACCACCACAGTAAACCCAGGGGAGCTGATTCGAGGGGCTCCTCGCCCATTCGGCTGGGCCTGCCCTTGGGGTGTGAGCCAGCAGGCTACCAGGCGGCCCCAGCTTGCCTCCTGTAAGCCTACCTCCACACCTGACATGAGGCCCTCCCTATTCCACACTCATGACTTTGGGTGCAGTATTGCCCTGCGTCCATCGTTTATTCACTCAACAACCATCGGCGCACTTCCCATCAACTACTTGCCAGACAGATCCCCTTCGGGTTTCAAGGTTCTTAGTTCATGGGGCTGACAACCCAGCAGAGAAGACAGATACAGACAAGCGAGGCAAAGGACAGGGCCATTCCTAAGAGCAATAGGAGCTGAGAGTCCAGCAGAAGGGAACATGGCCAGCATGTCCCTGGGCAATGACTGGGGGTTGCTTCAGGAGGGGGTCGCTGGGGTGGGAGGCAGTAGAGCCCGAACCTGAGTGAGGAGAAGGCCCAGCCAAGCAAAGACCCAGAGGGAACTCCAGGGCAGGAGCAAACTGCTTGAGAGCCAGCCCAGAGAGATGGGCAGAGCAACAAGTATGGGGACAGGGAGGTGGCCTTGCCACTCTGAACCCAACAGGACACTGTGGGGAGGAGGGCAGCAGATACAAGGGCCTGGGGCACCTTTGGGGGGCCAGGCCAGGAACATGACCAGACTGACATTTGCAAAGATCCCTGGGTGCTGCTGAGGGTGGGAGCTGCAGGGGAAGACACCTGTCCCCAGGTGAATGGGGGGGCTAGTGTGTGGATAGAAGTCTGGGCTCTCGGGGGGGTCAGGGCTGGGTCCTGCACTGGAGCAGGCGCAGAAGGCTGGGCGGGACGTAGGCGGTGGGCAGGCCCCGAGACTCCTGCTCTTGGCCTGGCTCTGGCGTTGGCTTGGCGTGCGGCCGCCGGGGAGCCGTGTGTGGGCATGTCCCAGGGCTGCCCGCCCGCCGCTCCGGAGACAGGAACCGCGGGCAGGATCTTAGTGCTGTGGAGTGAGCTGGGCGGTGGGTGGCAGGGGCCTCCCTGGGCCCGGAAGCTTCTCCACCTTCACCCAGTTGTTGTCTGTCCGTCCAGCCACTCCACGTCAAGGACTCACTGCTGGGCATGGCCAGGCACAGCCCTGCTGCAGGGTCTGTCTAGCCAGGCAGACCTGCAGGAAGCGAGCGTCTGGTCTGATGAGAGAGCCATCTGCATCTGATGGGTGCCCCTCCCATGGAAGGGCAGTGGGCGCCTCCAGCCCCAGTCTGGTCCCAGTTACCTCTCCTCCTCCTGGCCCCTGTTTCCACAGGGGTGCCAGGATGTCCCTCCCGGGCGGTATCTGCCCCCTAAGACAGAACCCTGAGTGAGATTCAGGTACTCGGTCCTGGTCTCAGACTTCCTAGGCTGCCAGGAGCAGGCTCCTGGGCGCCGTGTGGCTAGCGGCTTCAAGCGAGGGTACCAAACATGGTGAAGGCCGCCGGACAAGCAGAGTGGTGTTGGCGGGGTGGCAGGGGGGTCTGGGTCTGTGTGCGTGTGCGGGAGCTTGGGGACAGGAAGGCCCGGGCAGGTGTGTGTGTCTGTGTGTACATGTGAGACTCTGAGTGTACGTGGGTGTGTGGGTGTGAACGGTGAGGAGGTATGGGTGTGTCTGTACCTGCGTGCCTCTGTGTGCAGGCTGTCTTCATGGGTACGGGTGACTGAGCGCATGAGGAGGATCTGTGTGCACCTGTGTGCATATCTCTGTGAGTGTGTGTGTTTGTGTGTGTGTGTGGTCTGCACTCCTGGGACTGGCGTGGCTCGAACCGCGTCCCCTGGCCTGTTTCCCTTCTCCCCCACCCTCCTTCTCAGCGAGTGTTGACTCAGGGAGGGACGGGCAGCCTTGGTTCAGGATTTCCTGCTTGGGCAGAAGTGGTGTCTTGAAAAGGGAACAATTGTATCCTGAAGTGGACGCTGAAGGGTCTGGGCTGCGCAGTGCTCCTTGGGGCCCAAGGCCACCTGGGCTGAGCTTCCAGAGGCAGCTACAGAAATGCTTTGCCTGGAGCGGGCCTGGAGGACTTGCCCTAAAGCCCTTCCGGAAGCTCTGCACATGCTCAGGGGGCCATACATGCTGGGGCTCTGGGCCTGGTGCCCCCTTTACAGCCTGGAGGGGAGGGCACGGCGTGAGGGAGGGGGACCTCCAGTGCCCCCGGGAACTCGCTGTCCCAGGGGCTCCACCGGGCGGGGCCAGGACGTCTGGTTCCCTGCCCATTTCTCCCTCCACAGGCCCCATCCACCACAGCCCCCACAGATAAAAATGAAAATCTTCTGAGGCTGATGGTCTCAATCTAGGAGGGAGTAAAAAGTCCCAGGAGAGCTCTGCCTTTTGGGGCCCCTTTCTGAAGTGTTTCCTCCCTGGGGGGGACCGAGAGTTTTGACCCCTCCATCATTCCTGAGAAAGGCAGAGTCCTGGGTTGAGGACCTGCTGAGTTAGCACCTCAGTTCAGCAAAATCCCCTCCAGGTGTTGCTATCTACTTTCCAAGAGGGGCACTAGGGGTGCTGATCTGCCCCACCATGCCACATCACTCTAGTCCCCCTGTGGGACCTGTGTCTTGGGTTGGATGAGGGCAAGGCTGGGGTCAGATGAGGGCCAGGCTGCCCGGGGTGGGGGTTGGGGAGGACGAGCAAGAGGCTAAGGGAGTAGGGCTCCGGGAGGGAGGATGGACTGAGGCTGGAGAGGTGGGCGGCCGGCCCTGGCCCCTCAGGCTCCCTTCTCCAGCCCTGTAGCAGAGCCTAATCTGCAGGACAAAGCGGGGATTTGCAGCCCCAAAGCTGCTAATTTGGCTACAGCGCCTCTGTCAGCACCTGCTCCGTGGGGAGGGAGGAAGCATCCCCAGGGCTCAGGGAGCCGCCTGTCCTGGCTCGTTTAGGACCGCTGGGGATGACCGGGACTTCAGCTATCCCTGCTCAGGGTCAACACAAGTGACAGCCCCTTTAGGGGTCCCCGGAGCACCTTCAGTCCACTCCCCCCGGTGAGTTCAGGCCTCCGGTGCCTGTCGCCCACAGATACTGGCACCACGGCTGTCCCCGGCCAGAAAAACAGGCCTCACTCTGGCCAGAGTTGGGAAGGAGGGTGTCTGAATGACTGGGGGTGCCTTTGGAAGCCGAGGGAAGGAGAGTGCTCTGGGGCTCCCCTTGCACAGGGTGACCTGGGGGCGCGGTTCCAGGCCTGTGGTCTCCAGCCTCCACCACGCCGGGCAGCCACAAGCCAGGTGGCTGTTAATAATTAACCCCGGGCTCAGGCCTTGACCTCGTGGGCCTCTGAGTAAACAGGCCTTTCTGGCCAAGCGTCCTCAACCTGCTGCAGCCTGCTGGGCCCATCACGGCCTCTCTGCCCCTTGACCTCTTCTGGCCTCGTGGTCCAGGCCTCCCTCCCCCTCCCCAGCTGCAGGCTGGGGCAGTGGTTAGTGGTCTGGATGTCTGGGTCTCTCTGACCCCCACACTGATCTGCCTACCACCTATTCCTGTCCCAACACTCAGTCTCTCAGCACCTTTCCCCACTGCTCCTGGCCTTTGAGGTAGGGGGCCTCTTCTTGGACAAGGATTTGCTGACGGATGTCTCAGCCCCGGCCTCAGCCGCCTGCATCAGCACTGCTGGGACTTGTTGAGCTTGGAACCCCCAGCACAACCTGGGGGTTCAGTGCTAACCTTCTGTGATGTGATGCTTGTGGACACTGACATTTGGGGCCCGCATCCCAGGTCTGACCGGGTGATCTGGGATGGACATCCCAGGCCAATAAGTCAGACTCTCCCAGGCACACAGCAAGCAGCTTGGGCTGCATTGAACGCTCTTGTGTAGACAGTCAGGATCAGCTGTCAAAAGGCTCACGTTCTAGCTCTGGCTCTGCCCTAACTGACTGTGTGTGACTCTGACCCTCTGGGCCTCAGTTTCCCCATATGCACTGCAAGCAATGGCATACCAATCCCAGACTTGCCAGCCCCAGGATTTTAGGCTGCATCCTGACTTGGAGTGAGACCCAGGACAGGAATATTGCATGTCCCTCCCTGCCCCAGATCATCACTCGTGGATACAGTCATCTGAGCCCTGGTGTCCCTGGCTGCTAGCGTCGACTTCCTTCCTCTAGGGCTGTTCTGGGGAACCAGCTCTCTCCCACTCTCCGACCACGTGGTCAGGCAGGGCTGCCCCAGTCCTGGCCACCAGAAGTTGGTCACGTGCCCTGGGCCTGCCCAATGGGTGTCAGCCCTGAGACTTCTGTTGGAAATACTGGGAAAAATCATTTTTTTTCCCCTAGGTGGCAAAGCAGGGGAATGTGAGCCTGGAGGCTGTCCTGCTGGGAGCCTGTGGGGGGTCGGGGGTGGGAGGGGTGGGTGTGGAGGAGCACAGAGGGAAGTAGGGCTGGGAGAGGGACGTGGATTTGCACAGCTGAGAACCAGCTGTGCCTGAAGTCAGTACCATCCCGGGCTTATGCATCATAAGAGCTGATGAATTTCCTTTCTGCTCAAAGCAGTGCAAATTGGGATTCGTCCCCAATTTGCACATTCTCACACCTGACTCAGACCATGCAGAGAAGATGCCATAAACATACAGTAGCTGCAAATATACATGTCGCTAAACTTCTGCATAGAAAAAGTGAATGAAGACAAGGGTCAATGAGGGAACCAGCCTGGCTGTAGCCAGGGCTCTGAGGAAGGAATTAGCTTGAAAGAAGGGCCAGGCCAGGTTAGTGACAGAGAGCTTGGTACCCTGGGGTCTTGGGAGCCACTGGAGGTTCTGGGTGAGGAGATGATGGGTAAATGGGTGAGGATAACCAGCTGGAGCTCAGCAACAAGGGGACAAATATGAACATTTGTGCCTGATGTCTGTGTGGAGGCATACACACACACATAGACACAGACACACACAGACACACACACACACACACACACTGATCCTTGCATGCAGCAAACATTCTGTGACTCACTCTGGGAGTCTTTGAGTCTCTGTCCCTTGCAGAGGCCTGGAGCTGACTCTGCACCTGAGTCGGTCAGAGGCCTCTGGTTAGTCAGGCCCCCTCCACCTGGGGTTGCATGATTCCTGGGAGCCCAAGGACCTCTTATGTAGGGGGAACCCAAGGAGAAGGGGCTGCCTCCTCTGTGGCTCCCTCAGGGCAGCTGAGACACCTGGGTGGGCGTCTGGAGGGGCAGAGATTCAGCCCCACCAAGGAGGCGGAACTCAGAGAGAGGCCTTGTCCTGATGCTTAGGCTGTCCCCAAGACTCTGGGCAGTTGAGCATCTTAGAGGCAGAGGGCTTCAGACACATGGTACACACCATACGCATACACCACATACGTGCCTATGACGGACACAGCCCATGGATGACACATTCACAGATGGCCATCTAGTGTGAGCCTTGTAGGACAGGGGGAGGTGTGGGGCTACTGTGGAAGGGAGCAAGGACTATAAACAGGGAGCCCCACCTCCAAGGCTCCTGCCTGACCCCTGGGCTCTGGCCTGGAGAAAATCTCCTTACTAGCGCTGGGACCTCCTCGTTAAGCTGCTCCTCTGATCCTCTTTTTCTGTTCCTTTTCCTTCCCCTACCATAGTCTTGGCCTATTTCAGCCCCTTCCCCATTTTTGGCTCTCCTCTTCTGTCTCCCAGGGGGGCACCCATAGGAGGAACCGAGCCTAGGACTTGGGCTCAGGCCCCTCGGCCACTCCGCCCAGCTCTCATCTTTGTGCTGCTCCCTGCCCTGCTCCCTTGCTCCAGCCAGAGCGTCTTGCCCTTTGTCCTGGAACTGCCAGCACCCGCGGGGGCCACTCGCCTTGCCTCCTCCCCCAGCCTCGGCAGCCCCTGTTCCTCCCCTGGGAGGTTGGCCAGCGGGCTGGGCCGTGGGGAGGCCGCAGAGCCTGGACACGTGTCCTGGCCCCAGGCAGAAGCCGAGCGCTGGCCACAGAGCCACACTGGCCAGGCCCAGCTCTGTCCCCTGAGGTTCCTGGAGCAAGTAGAGGGCAAGGCTTTTGCTTAGGCAGTGGACCCCCACCCCACTCCAGGTTGGGAAACAGAGCCCAGCTGGTGAAGCAAGATATGGGGTGGCCCCCAGCAGAATCGAGGTCAGCCAGCCATGGCCCTGTCGTCCCTCTCAGTGGGATCTCAGGGAAGAGCCTTTCCTGCAAGGGGGAGTAGGAAACAAGGACCCTCTCTCGGCTGTGGATCTTTCAGGGGTGGGAGCTGACTAGGGGACCTCCTGCGGGAGGGTAGGGAGCAGCGTCTTCCAGCCTGGGCAGTCACTGTCCTGGAGGCCCTTATTGTGATCAGTGCCATCACTCCGTCCAGAGCCTGCTGGCACCCGCCTCCAGGAAGCCCACCTGGGCTGAACTAGAAGTGGGAGGACCCCAGATCAACCGGCCTTCTTCCTCACCAAGCTCCTGTACCAGGACTTGTCCTTATCATGTTCGTTAGGCTAGACGTTGCAGCAACAGGGCTGGGCCCTCTGCTCTGGGAAGATCTTAGCAGTCACCTCCCATTCTTGGGCTTCAAGACTGGGCTGGTCACTGAGAGCCAGGGCTGCATTGGAGATGCTCCGACCTGACATCTCAGAATCCAGGGCAGGGCCCAGCTTCTGATCACTGATTGGCTGGAGTTTGAGCAGGACCCTTGCTGGGAAGCCCTCAGCCCTGACTGGGTCTGGAGCTGCAGGTTGATGAGCTGCAGGCAGATGAGCCTGGAAAATGTCAGGAGATACCAGCAGCTGGAGAAAGGGCAGGTGGGGGTGGTGATCAGTGTCTACTATGGCTGCCTGGGTTT
The DNA here is from genome assembly GCF_963930625.1 of Muntiacus reevesi. Taxonomy (NCBI): domain Eukaryota; kingdom Metazoa; phylum Chordata; class Mammalia; order Artiodactyla; family Cervidae; genus Muntiacus; species Muntiacus reevesi. The sequence continues at coordinate 255,811,603 of NC_089250.1, forward strand.
GCATCTGACTCTGCTTTTCCCTCCAGGAGTGGGTTGTGCCCATATAACATGCACATGTGTCCAGCCTGCTGCCTGGCACAAACTTAGCCTTTAATCCATGGAGCCATTAGTCCTGTTCACATCAACACACTCAGAGGGCCAGAAAATTCGTCATTTCTGCAGACCTGGCCAAGACCTGTCTCCAGGCAAAGGGAAAAACTCCTGACTAGACCTCCTCATTCTGGACCCCAGTGTCCTCAAGGCACAAACATGCAGTTGTGTATACGCACACACACACACACACTCTCTCTCTCTCTCTCACACACACACACACACACACACACACACACACACACACACACACACACACCTGGCTTCACTCCCCAGGACCCAGCCACCTGCTGGAAAACCAAAAGCTGCTTTTTCAAGATAATGATTAAAAATCAGCATTGACTATTCAAATCGAAACTCCCCAAGCCCCTCTCTAGGGTATCAGCTCCTCTGGAGCCTGTGGGTAAAAAGCTCTTACCATAGTGGAAAAAGTAGTCTGCCGAAACGGAAATCTTCCTCAATTTAGCTGAGTCATTTTCTTGTGGTTAAGGAAGTCCAGGTCGCCTCTGGCCCTTCCCCTGATGCTCAGGGCCCAGTCAGCCTGGAGGACCCCCATCCACACCCCCCCGATGCCTGCCCCTGGTTAACCCCAGGGTCCTCTCCCCAGAGCCCTTGACAGTAAGACACTCCAGCCCCCACGGCTGCTTCCTGCTCCTGGGTGGGGACCCAGAACCCTGGAGAACCAGGAACTCTGGTAGCACCCCAATGTGGACAGTGGGCTACAATGGGTGAGAATTGGGCAGCTCTGGGGGGGAGTGTGCTCTGGGTGCCCACTGGCCCACAGTCTCAGGCCCCAAGGAGGCTTGCTGCAACTGAGGGTGGGGAATGGGTGGCTCTGTTTCGTCCTGAATCTGAGGAGCCTGAGCTCATGGGCTGAGATGCTCGGCCCGAGTGGCAGGTTCCTGCCCGGCTTGAGCTACCAGTTCAATGGAAGCTCAGGCTGGTGGGTGCCCCTGCCTGGCCACAGGCTGCTGCCCTTGGAGACCTGAGGAAGCGTCCAGAGGCCACCCTGTGGGAAGATCAGGAAGGTGTGGGCGGCCACCTGCGTGCTGTGGGGGGCCTTGAATGCGCGAGTTGCCTGGCAAAGGGGGGAGGCTGACTCTCGGGGTGGGTGTTCGCTAGGTGTATCTGTGCCACATGCCAGAAACCGAGGGCCTTCCATCCAGCCCTGCCCTTCCGACCCTGGTGCACTTCCTCGGCTGTCTGGGAGTCAGCAGGAACCATGAGGCTGCCCACTCGTCTGTCCTCAGGCTTTCCTCAGCTGACAAGGGTCACGTGCTGTCTGGGACTCTGTTTCCTGCCTGAGACATGGAGATACTGATGCCCATGGCCCGAGGTCGTTGGGAAATGAAAGGAATGGCAGAGTAACAGGGAGCCGGGAGGCCAAGCCCCAGGGCGCCTGTGGGGTAATGGAAAGCCCTGATGTACCTGGGGGAACAGAGGGGCCCCGTGCTTCAGTTTTGGGGCCCCAGGCGCAGTCAGGCTCGGCACCACTCTTTGCTGCCCGCGGGAGGAGCCACGTAGCAGAGAGGGCTGGGGCGAGTCCCAGCTGGGTGTCTGAGATCACCTGGGAGCAACCCTTGGCCTAGAGATTCGGGGAGGGGAGGAAACAGCCAGACATTACCTGCATCCTAGGAACTCTGGAGAGGGGCCCAGGCCTGGAGATACAGCAGGGCTTAGAGTGGGTGTTGGGGCTCAGGGGGGACCCCAAACCAGAAGGATCAGGGCACTGCAGCAGATGCCAAGGAGGCCCACCTCCCTGGAGGGCCCCTTGGCCCATCTCCATGCCCAGCAGACATCCCCTGGCCTGGACCTGGGGGCCATGTTGCCCAGAGTCACCCCATGCCCACTTGGACCAGATCCTCCCGAGGCTCTGGCAGCCAGCGTTTGGGAAATTAGGTGAGGGGGGTCTGGGACAGGGGTGAGGAAGGGAACAATTTATGTCTAAAAGTCATCTTGAAATTTTCAACATACTTTTTATTTTTCAAAACAAAAGCTCTACACGTGGGGGGTGGGGAATGGGGGTTAAACCTAGCTTTGTGGGAAATGAGTCAGACGGCCATAAAATGTGTTTTTCTGAGCCGAGGGGATTATTTTACATCTTGTGGCATGAGCACACTGAGAGGAAGCCCTCCTCCTGGTCCCTGGCGGGGCTCCCCGTGCGCCAGCCTGGGCCGCAGCGCCCCCTCCCTTCCTGAGCTGGGGGCTCTCGCCCTCCCAGAGGAGATGAGTGCCGTGCCCCTTCTGACGGCCTGCCTTCTCATCCCCCAGGCCTCAGCCTCTACCTCCCTGACCTCACGGCCCGTTCTCTTTGGCAGGAGGGAGGCTGGGAGGGGGTGGCCTCGTGGTGGGCCCCAGTTTCACCGTGTATAGTCAGAGAATCTGGTTGAAGTCCAGTGGACCTCTGGAGCCTCCTACCCCTCATCCCTTGGACAGGCTGGTGTGGGACCATCCCCAGAGCAGCTGAGGAACTTACAAAAGCACCTGCAGGCCATTGGTGCTCAATGAAAAAGACCTTCCTTTCCCATCATCAAGCAGCATCCGGGAGCACAGGTGACAAGGTGCGTGAGGGGCAGCCTGTTCCTTTGGACGTTCTTTTTAAGGCCAGAAAGGCAGAAGTCCTCTCCTAACCTCCCCTACATGGTCAGCATCCCCACCTATCACTGTGCTCCTCCGGCCTCCCCCAACTCTGGTCCCAGGGACTGGAAGCAGAATTCCTGCCCGAGGGTTGAAGTCTCAGAAAGGCTTGTTGTGGTGGTGGTGAAGTCGCTCAGTCGTTGTCCGACTCTTTGTGACCCCATGGACTGTAGCCCACCAGGATCCTCTGTCCTTGAGATTCTCCAGGCAAGAAGACTGCAGTGGGTTGCTATTTCCTTCTTCAGGGGATCTTCCTGATGCAGGGATTGAACCCATGTTTCTCCTGCCTTGGATGGTGGATTCTTTACCACTGAGTCACCTGGGAAGCCCTCAGAAAGGCTAGGATCAAGGTATTCCAGGTTGGGAAGATGCCCTGGAGAAGGAAATGGCAACCCACTCCAGTATTCTTGCTTGGAGAATCCCAAGGACGGAGGAGCCTGGCGAGCTGTAGTCCATGGGGTCACAAAGAGTCGGATACGACTGAGTGACTAACCCATGGGGGAATAGGACTGGGAGGCTCCAGAGGACTCAGCTTGCAGCTTCCAATCCCAGGTAGGTGTTGAGTGGGAGCAGGAGGTGAGGCCGCTGCCTGGAGCCTCTCCTGGGGCAGCTGCCTGTCACCATGTGTACCCTGCAGCCCCGCCTCCACGGGCTAGGGGCACAGATCTCACGGAGAGCCTGGGGCCCAGAGGATCTGTGCCGCCTGTGGGAAGAGGCTGCTGGCAGCCTGAGGTGGGGCAGAAGTCAGGAGAGGATCTGGGGCCCGGGTCACAACAGCTGATGCCAGAACCCACCCCCAACTTCCACCCCCAGGGAAGCTGAATTTGCTTTTTGTTTGGAAGCAAGGAGTCACCCTCAGTCACTCTCAGCCTCACTCTCCATGGGCTCTATTCCACCAGGGACAGCAGGAGAGTGGGCCTGAGCTGTCTTGCCTGCCTCATTTCCTCTCATTCCAAACCCCTGGATTCTCCTTGGTGCACCGCTGCCTGCTCTTTCACCCTCAACCCATGCAGTGTGAGTGGGGCTGGCCTCCTCCCAGAGGATCTGTGGCAGGGGTAAGAACATGACTCAGGATTGGCCAGTTAGGGTCGTCCATCCTTCTGGAGAGAGTAGCTGGTTCAATGAGGAGAATATGGTCCAAGAGAATCCAATTTGAGGACTTTTGACAGAGCTATTAAAAAAATCCAAGCTCTCTTCTGGGTTGCTGGGTGTTTGTTTAGAGGTTTGGGGTCACTGGGAAGTAAGGGAAACTGAAGGCAGTGTGAAGGATGGCAAATCAGGAAATGCAGTGAGAGGGGACTCTTGATGACCCAATCAGGCTGCTGGATCCAGCTGTGCCTGAAGACACATCTGGCCGTGTTTTCTCTTCCTCATTGCACTTGGCTCCATGCCTGGCACAGAGACAGGATTTTGGGTGAGAGGTGCCAGTATCAAATGCTCCTTTCTACTCAGACCACTCAAGATAGGATTCTGTGAGCGTTTGTAAGCCTGTTACCTAGAGCTAAGGACCAGCCTGGAGTGAGGGCCCAGTCAGTGCAAACCACACACAGCCAGCCTCACCAACCATGGAAACCTAGGTATGTGGGTGAAAGGGGAGGCAAGGGCAAGCTATATTACAAGTAGTTCCCCATGGAAACCTCCCTCAGGGGCAAATCTGGGAGCAGACTTCATGGAATATAGCTTAGGATTTTCCAGTGATTACATGTAAAAAACCAACCAGCAAGATACTCCTTTGGCTTCATCTTTCCATCTGTCCAATGGGTACCTCCAGTTGTCGAGGGCACCAACGGTGGAGAGTTAGTTCCTTTTGTTAGATATGTGTTAGCATTTCTAACAGTGGAATGTAAACTCCATGAGGGCAGTTCTGCCAAGTGGGGCTCAGTCCTGTGCCCCAGAGCCAAGGAGGACAATGAGGTAAATATTTGGTGAATGAAGGAAAAGGCTTGGATTCGGTCCCTCCCCTGCTTGAAATCCTCTGATGGCTTCGTGGCCATTAAAATATGAAAAGCCTAGATTTCTTTGCTCTATCCTGTAAGGAAGGCGACCATGTCATTTACTGAATAAGCAGGGGTACTTTGTGAGTCAAGGGGGTGCTATTAAACAATTGTGCTGGAACAGCAGGAGGAAACTAGGTAAACGAGGGCTCCTTCATGTCAGTGGGATGCGGGACAGCTCCACTCCAAAGCTACCAGCGGGCTGGTCTCCGCCTGGCTCTCCAGCTTCATCTTCTGCCCCGCCCCCCTCCCCACCACCATCCCAGCTTGCTGGCCTTTCCCTGGACCTTTGCTCTTTTTCTCTACTTCTCAGAGAAGTCCTCTGAGTGCCTGGATCTTTCTCATCACTTTGGTGTCCCCTGAACACTGCCTCCTCCCAGGGAGGCCTTACCCTGACCACCCAGGCAACCTCTGCCACGAGGTTGAGTTTCATCTTTTCCTCCTTGCCCTCGGCTCTCTGCCCTCAGCACAGGGGCTGACGGGGCGGGGGTTGAAATGAACCACGATGTTTGGGAGCCCAGTTCTCAGCATCTGTCAGCCTCTGAGTGGAGGCTTCAGGCACACATCTCCAAAGTGAAAGTGAAGAGAGGGAGCTTCAGCTCCGGAGGGAGGCGGGGAAGTGGGAAATGGAGGAGAGGGAGGAAGAGAGCAGGGAGCGGGGTCAGGATTCTTCCAGAACTAAGCTCAGCAGTGGGCCCATCACATTCACCCCAGAAATCAGATGCACTCTGACCCCAGCCACTGGGACACTTCTTTTAAGAAGTGTCTGGAACCTGAATGTGACTGCGGATTGGAAAGCAACATCTTTGGAGCTCCCAGCGGCCGGACGGAAGACACCAGAAATGTTTATGATTTTCCTAATTACCTCTATCCTCTCTGATACGGGGGCTCTATGAAATTGTCACAGCCGTGGTTGTCACTGGGCTCTGGCTCGCCCTGCATGCACGCGGGTGTGTGTTTACGGAACGCAGATGGCGGCGGGGCCTTCATGTGGCTCTGACACCACCCCGTTGGCTGCCACGAGGGACTGGCCCTTCCCCAGGATTGCCAGACAGATTCGCGTCTCCAGATTCTTTGAAGCGAAAAAACCTGAGTCTTGGGGGTCACTCAAGGGTCCTTGGCAGAAAACCAGACTCAACCTTGCTACCTCCAGTAGAGGGATGTTAACAAAGGGGGACCGCTGGCGGGGTGTGACCCAGCTTGAAGAAATCAAGGGGGCCCCCAGGCCACAGCAGCAGTGGGGACCAGCAGTGCTCCAGAGGTGAGGCAAGCCTTCGTGCTGCCAGAGCCCCACGAGAACTAGACCCACGGAGGGCAGAGCCCCAGCCACCTGAGGTGGGCTGTAGTCTCATCGACTTGCAGATGGGGTGCTGCAGCAGGAAGAGAGCAGAGATAAAATGCACCCCCATCTCTCTCCTTCCTCTGTGTCATTTCCGGCTGGTACCTACCATTGGCCAAACCCAATAGGAAGCCAGAGGCCCAGGGGGCCCTCAGTGTGGCCCACCTAGGCCAGACTCACAGGGCAGAGAGCAGACAGAGCAGGTGTCAAGTTGATCTGAGGGCAAATGAAGACAACCCAGCAGGATTGGGGAAGGCATTCTGGGATAACAAAATGGTCAAGCTTGGCGGAAATCCTTCTCTTATCCCCTAACCATCCCTTGAATTTGTCCACCTCTGGGCTACAAAGCTCCCTCACCGGCCTGACCGATGCCCGGCTCTCACCCCTTGCACTTCGGCAGAGGCACTGTAATAAGCAAGCCTGATCTTGATGGTCTCCATGGCTTCTGCGGCTTTTGGCGTATTGACCAAAGTCTGAACCCTTGCTTGTGAGAACCTGATTGACCCAGCTGACCTCCGGCCTCACCTCTCATCCTCCCACTCCCCATGCCAGGCACTGCGGCCGCCACACTGGATGTTCTTTAGGACCTAGAAGGCCATGCTCCCTCCTACTGCAGAGATGGGAACATGCATTTCCCTCCATCTGGATGCTGTCCATCCAGCCCCCGACTATTTATAAATCCCATCAATTCTGCAGATCTCAGCTTAAAAACCGCATCTCTAGGAATGACTTCCCTGAGCCCACAGAGTCAGCAAGGGTTCCTTCTTGTCACTCCCAAATCTTACTTCGCAATATGCCTTACAACTGTAGTTAACTAATCAATTGAGTAACTCTTTGTTTATTGTCTGTCTCCCTAGAGAGACAGTCGATGAGTACCGCAAGAGCCCACTCTGTCTGTCTAGTTTTCTACTCTGCCCAGCACGTGATGGGCACACAGAGACACTCACAAGTGCTTGCTGAAAGACCGAAGGAGAACTTCTGGCTTCCATTAATGGCAGGTTAGGAGATTTGGGCCCATCCTTGCACTCAAAACAACTAAAAATGCTGGATAAAATTTTTTAAATGTATTAAAAGCACTGAAGCATTGGCAGTATCAAAGGGAATTGCCAGGCCAAAACCAGGTGAGAAAGGAATCCAGACAGGTAAGCAAGAGGAGAAGCCACTTTTTTCCCTTGAGGCCTTGTCTGATCCAACCAATTTGAATTTTATTTTGACAGCCTCATGAATGAGAGAGACAGAAATCAAATCTCAGAGCTCACACAGTTGGGGCCATATAATAAGACACTCCATCCCCCATGCTGATATGAAATTCCAGGAGCTACACTCTCAGGATAAGGGTGAACCAGAAGTAGACCAGCCCTCACATGAGGTTGCAATCTAAGTCTCATCTCCTAGGTGAGTTAGCTTTACAGGTGGAATAAGGTGGCCCTGAACTGGCATATTCCTCACTGTTTGGCAGGAGCAAATAAAAATGCTCTCTAGCAGAAGGGATTGTTGTGCTAAATCCAAGATTTTTCTTACAATTTTTTCTAAAACAATGATTAGCACGTGGTCAAAGAAGATTAGACACACAAGAAAATGAAGCACTAGAGCAAAAACTAGAAGAATCAACAGGAAACAGAAATAGACCCTTAAGACTTCAAGTTACTGACTATGAAAGAACTGTGCATGTGATGTTTAAAGAAATATGATATGCTTACAAATAACTGCAGGGGATAAAAATCTATGAAAAGTAACATAGTCGATCTGCAAAAGAATCAAGTTGAGTCTCTAGAAGTAAAACTGCAATAACCCAAATTAAGACCTCCATGGTCTAATAGCTGAGGAAACACAGTTGAGAAGAGAATTGGGGAATTAGAAGAGAAGTCCGAGGAAATTATCACAAATGTAGCACATAGAGACAAAAGGAAGAGAATATGGAAGAGATGATATGACGTAAAGAGGAAGAGAAGGTGTAACATATGATTGATATTGTCCCCTAAGGAGAGGACAGAAGTGGAGAAGAAGCAACACTTTAAGGATTAATGGATAAGAATTTTCTGGAACCAATGAATGAACACATGAGAAAGGCACTGAACCATTTAATGGTTAGTTGGGCTTTGGTGATATAGCTCCGTGTTTCAGACGAGCTCAAAGAATACTAATGAGAGATTCTGGACGCAGTTTGCTCTTGGCCAAGGGCCATGATGTTGTACAATGCCAAGCCCAATGTAGCAAAAGACACGAAAAAAGTGAAAAATTGACTCCTGCCTGTGCCTTGCCTCTGCAGCTCACCCCTGCCTTCTTAGGAACAATTGGGAAAGGCCTGAGATGACCCTAGCTTCAGCCTCCTGTTCCTTCTGCCCTCCTGCAGGCCTTGCTGACCCGTCACTGGGAGATAGCAGAATGCCAATCCCTAAGATCCCTCCACGGTCAGGAGGGAGGTACAGTGGCATGGCTGGGGGGCATTCTTATTCCGTACTGATGGTGACCTCCTTCTCCTAGACACTGTGCCTCTTCTCTCCTCTGACCTGGGTCTCCTTGTACCTAGACTCCCATCTTGGCTCTCAGAGGTGCTTGGTGGAGACTTACTGACTCATTGGCTGATTTGATCTGATCCTGGCTGGGGAGGAGTGGAGGGGGCCTGGATCTAAAAGAGGAGGTGATGTTAGAGTGTCCTTTTGCCATAGCAGAAGCAGCCTTGATGATGCCAGCCCCATTTGAGGGCCCTTCAACCCCAGGTCCCAACATGAGCCAAGGAGCACTACTGTTTTCACTGTCACCTGGATCTTGAAGCCGGGCTCCAGAGGCAGGAGGGGAAATGCCCAGCCCTTGATCCCGCCTCCCTCTGGCTTTTAAGCCTGAGCTCTCTTAGCAAAGTGGGAAAGTGACCTGGCTGGCAGGTGGATAGTTTGTTTCCTTTTTTTTTTTTAATTGTTAATTGGAGGATAATTGCTTTACAATGTTGTGTTAGATTCTGCTGTACAACGTGGTATCAGCTATAAGCATACATAGATCCCCTTCCTATTGAGTCTCCCTCCATCCCACCATCCCACCCCTCTAGGTCAACACAGAGCACCGAGCGCTGAGCGCCCTGTTTTATACGGCAGCTTCCCACCGGCCATCTATTTCACACCTGGTGGTGCATGTATGTCAGTGCTAGTTTGCCTCTGACTCACGCTCTTGGCTGCCAGGTGGACTGGTCCTTGTCCTCCTCAGGGTGACTCGTCCTGGGATCAGGTTCTTGTGGTTGCTCTGTTCTGCAGGGACACCCATTCATCATCTTGCCTCTGGGAATCCGGCACACCTCTCAGGCACGCTCAAACAGAGAGGCTGCCAAACCTGCGCTTGGTCACACAGCCCGTGTGTGATCAGGCAAGGACACTCACGGTCTCACGCCCCCGGTTGGGTGGCGAGGCAGGCCCAGCCCTTGTGTAACCACCTCCGCACCCCCAGCAGCAGGTCTCTCCAAACCACTGTGCTGTTGGAGGTACCATCCCAGTGGCTTATCTCATGGGGAAAGCCTATGATGAGTGAAGATGGTGGGGGGGGGGGTGGTGTGTGTGCTTGTGCAAGCCCCCAAACCTGGCTCTGCGGTGTCTCGGACATGCCCTTCCAATTTCTGAAATCCTCAAAGATATTCCAAGCAACATGCAGTTGATTTAATTTTTAAAATGAAGAACTCAAGTAGATTAAGTTGAGGAATGCTGGGCCGAGGCAGGGGAGGGAGAGGGTGTCATGGAATATGGCCAGAAAGGAGAGACTTAGGAATACATGAGTGTATCACTCCCCTGGGGGTCTTTGGGGGTGGAGAGGGCGAAACTCTCCCACCGGATGCAGAGCATAGGGCCCCCAGTGGTGACCCAGCCCCTGCCCTGGGTCTCATCACCGGTACTGGCAGACCAGGCTCCTTGGCGAGCATCTGGGGCCCTGGGGAGCCTGGGCTGCAGCTCAGTTGGCGATTAGAGGACCCAAAAGCGCTGCTGTCCTTTCCAGCTCGCCTCACACACATCCTGAGCAGTGCTGCCCCACATAATTACATAAACAGCAAATCACTCAAGATGCTCATCTCACCTCTGACATACTTCAGGCTCAGAGCCATCGTCCCTACCTCCCCTCCTCGGCTCAGGGGCCTGGCCCATGACTCACATGCCCTCCCAGGTGAGATCGCTCCCCGAATAGAGGTCAAGCCTTGGTGAACTTGGGAATTGCTCTTGGGAGCACTCGCCACTCCTCCTGGGCCTGAAAGCGCCTCCAGCCGGAGGTTCAGAATCAGCCAAGTCTATATGCCCACAGCACGCTCTTGCACCCCTGCCCACACCCCATGGCCACACTCTCCCCAGGGAGTTGCCCGCTCTCCTTTCCAGGCTGAGCCGGCTGTGGAGGAGCCAATGGTTGAGGGCCTCCCGGCCCCTCTGGTTTCCTGCTGCCCTACCTTGACAAAGTGAAAGTCACTCAGTCATGTCCAGCTCTTTGCAACCCCTTGGACTATTACAGACCATGGAATTCTCCAGGCCAGAATACTGGAGGGGGTAGCCTTTCCCTTCTCCAGGGGATCTTCCCAACCCAGGGATCGAACCCAGGTCTCCCACATTGAGGGCGGATTCTTTACCAGCTGAGCCACAAGGGAAGCCCAAGAATACTGGAGTGGGTAGCCTATCCCTTCTCCAGTCCTGCCTTGACAAGTGGCAGCCAACTGCTTCCTGTGTGGAGGTGCCCCAGAGGAAGGCCACCTGCCTCCCTTTCCTGAGGAGTTTGCTCATTAACTCGAGTCACCCTCACGGTGGCGTTCCCAGCAGCCAAGGGAGAAGCAGGGTCAGTTCCAGAGAAGCTCTTTCCTGTCGGGGGCCCCAGCTCTGGGGAAGGCCTTCTCAGCCTCCTTGCACCTCAGGGACTGCCTTAGTGGTGTGAGCCCAGCTCGGCCACCCCACAGGGCCCAGGGCAGCCTCCTCCCCTCACTTCCTGGACTCGAGCTGGGCTGGCAAATGGGAACCAGCTGGTTGGCCAAGGGCTGCTGTGACCCAGTGGGGAGCTGAGGGAGGCAAGGGCGTGGGAGTTGTCCCCCCACACCCCGTGTCCCTGACACACCAGCATACCCTCCACTCCCATTCAGCAGTAAGGGAGGAGGCAAGGCCACCCTCCTAGCTGGGGTCCCAGCCCCCCAGATGGAAAGGAGTTAGTGAGGGGCAGGATCAGGGGAGCGGGGAGGGGGTGTCTTTCAGGACTTGGGGAGGCTGATACCCCCCCAAGTGTGAGAATGCTTGTCCTCACTAACCAGGAGTCATCCCATGGGATTCTACACTAGTATCAAGAAACTTCTACCATGACACATACAGGGTGTTCTCACCTGCTCTGCTGAGAGCAGTGGAGAGGGTGTGACCTCTTCTCACTCTTCAGGGTCATAGGGAAGAGGGTTCTGCACCCAGGAGGAACTCATTAAGTGCTTCCTGAGCAAATGGAAGGTCTCCTGGGGAAAAAAATCCAAGTGACATTAAAGTGACTTCAGGAACTCGGTTATTCCGGGTACAAGGATTTTTGCCCTAAATTATTCAGGTGACTGTCTCCTTCCAGGAGAGTTTTCAGGGACTGGGCGTGGCCTTCGCGCCCACTCTGCCTCCTGCCCTAACTCTCAGAGATGGCAATCTCATCAGTTTGAGCCAAGTGTCTCACAAGCTTTGCCTGTTTACCTTTCACAACAGCTCCGTGATGTGAGATTTGTTTTGCATACCTTTTGCATAAAAGGAAACTGAAGCCCACAGAAATGAATAGACTTGGTGAGGGCCCCCACAGACAGTAAGAGGCAAAGCCAGGAGTCAGGTGGAGCCAGTGCCTCAGGCCCACCTCCAGTGGCCCATTCCAACCCTAGGATGGGAGCAAGAGGAAGCTTCTATTCATGAAGTATGAACAAAGTGCTTTCCTCCAGCACCCAGCTCAGCGGTGGGTGTATCATGCCAGGTCATCTGGGCTGGATGCATCCACTCAACAAGGCCTGCTGACCTACCGTGTGCCAGGGCTCTGCAGGAGAGTGGCAGCGACCTCCAGCCCACATTTGCTGGCCGCAGGCAAGAGGCACCTGCAAGGCTGAACTAGACGTAGAGTTAAGCAGCATAGACTCCCGTGCCTTCGAATTGTCCCAGGATAAATCCTTCGTCCTGTGGACTCTTGGATAAAGGCCAGTTAAATTGCTGCCAGGTAGGGCTTATTCCCTATAAATCAGTGGGAATGTGTTCACACGAATTTTAAATATCAGATTAAAATCAAATTAGTGGGAAAATTTGGAACAAATTGCCTTCAAGTACAGTGAATGAGTCTATTTTTAAAATGTTGCCGCACCAGGCAAAATAGTGAAGGAAATGCATTTCCTAACAGTGCATAGACACCGTGTTAGGAGTGATTTGTCATGCTGAGTCACTGTAATTGCTCTAGCAAAACTGAGGAATCAAATAAAACGTGTTTGCAAATTGTAAATCACTTGAGGAGGCTACCTGAGACGGGTCCGAACCTGATGTGGAAGGCCACAGTGGCTCCCTCTGGGGCAGGCACCCCAGCCCTGACACCTCTCGTCCCCGTCCTCGGGGACAGGGGCTGTCACATCCAGCTGAGATGAATGCCCGGTGTGCGAGCCGGAAGGGCCGCCGTAAATCAGCCATGCTTCCTCACCAGCCCGAGGGGCCTGGATCCTGGGGGACTCCAGGGAAAATACTTGTGTTGGCTGGGGGAAGGGGGTGGACTTGCTGAGTACTCCCTGGCTAGGTAGAGTAGGGCCAGGGGCTGCTGCAGAAGGACAGGCTTACTTCCTGGGGAAAGCTTGGCTGCCACCTGCCAAGAAGCAGGAATATTTTCTTGCCACCCGCCAAGAAGCAGGCTTGGGTCAGGCCCTGATGATTCCCTTTCGACCCTGTCTTGGTCACCGGGTGACATGTTCTAACTCTAGGCCACCATATTTGGTCACCGATGCTTTCCATTCTTGGGCCATCACCCTAGGGAGACACAAAAGGGGAGATACAAGGGCTGAAAGATCTCTCTATCAGAAGCACCATGACCCCAGCTGCCCGGTGTCTCTGAGCAGCCCCCACAGGCTTGGGGCACGCTGCCCCCCTCCAACCCTCTCCCCCTTCTCCTGGAATCCCACCTCCTCCCTGTATACTCCCCACCAGTACAACCGTCCTGCTGGGGCCCAGCTAGACTTGGAGGTGAGCTAATCACACAGACGTGTTGAGGATTATCTAGAACTGGATAGGTCACCTTTCGTAGGATTCTTGCTTTTAAAAATTAACTTGGTAGAAGCAACGACTCATCTAGAGTGGGCCAGCCTGGTGCAGCCTTATCTCTGGTGTCCTTGTGTTACCTCCCGACCCTCCAACCCCTGCTTGGTGAACCTCAGGCCAACCCCCTCTCCCCCAGACCCTGCATGGAGCTAGAGGGTGTGGATGTTTTTTTTTTAAGGGTGAGAGATGAGTTGCAGAGAGATCCGTGCATTCAGACACATGTGTTGAAGACCTGTTGTGGGCCAGACACTGGACTTCCATGGGGGCCAGATTCAGCCAGGGGCCAAGAAAGGCAGGATCCCAGGCAAGCTCGGGTGCCTTAGCTCTAGAGACCTGGAGGAGAACACTCTCCAGGGAGGGTGAGGGTAGAGGGTAAGGATGGGGAAGGAGAAGATGAAGTTCAGAAAGTGGCTCTCTGGGTATGTAAGAATCACAAAGGATGTTTTTAATAACACTGATTCCCATCCCAACTTGATGGATATAAGAAAACCACATCTTTAAGTCCACCCTGGGTGGGGCTCCAAACCATGGTCTGAAAAATGGGGCTATGGAAGTGTCTGTTTTGGCTCGGCCTAGAAAAGGCTTCAGAGCAGCAGAAGTTTCTTTGCCTGTGGGGCTCATTCAGCCCCTTCTAGGCCCCACAAGGCAGCCAGGCAGTACAGACCCCCTGTGCCCAGCTCTGCTAGCAATCATTCCAACCTCTGAGAGCTCAGCTGGTCCTACCAGGACTGCCTGCCTGCCGCTCTGCAACCTAAAGGGAGTGCCTGGGGTTCAGGCCCCACGGGGGTCCCCAACACCACCTCCTGCTGTCCTTGGGAATGGGCAGTAGGTTTGGACACAGCTAATGAAGAGAAAGGAAATCTTTGGGCGACATGCACCCAGGGAGGCCTGTTTCAGATGGGTGGGGCCAGAAGGCTAGAAAAATAATAAACAAAAACAAAAGTGAAGAGAAGCAAAGCTCTTGGGTGCCAGAAAGGGGCTGGCCGAGGCTGTGGCTGCCTGAGTAATGGGTTCCACATTTGCCTGGCTCTCAGCGACCAGGATGCAGAACGCACAGCGGGCCCTGCAGGGGCCAGAGGGGACAGCCCAGCTGTGGCCAGACCTAGGCCGAGACATATCCTTTGTGAAGGCCTCTTCCCCGGCTGGCCACAGCGAGCGGAGCCCTCGCTCTGAGCTCATACTCCAGCACCCCAGCCTCTCCCCGCCCCCGCCCGCAGCTCCTGGGTCCCTGCCGGCCTGCACAGATTGTTCGCGTTATTAATGCCGTTTTCCCAGAGATTCCATCTGGCTTTTTAATTGCTCTGGGATGGGGCTAGGATGCTTTGATAGTGAATTGGTATCTTTCCTATGTCTCTGCTTGCGTCAAATCCTCCATCCACAGAAAGGCGTTTGGGGGGAGGGGGAGGAGCAGGGGTGTCCTGAGAAGAGAGATAGCGAGAGACTTTCAGAGAAACAAGAAAGACCTTTCGAAGGTGAGGCGCCGGTGGTTTAGTTTCACCTGAAGAAGAGTAAAGCCCTGCCCTTCCTGCCAGCGTAGGAAGGAGCAGAAGGAATAGTGCCTCGGTCCAGGCATGGATGCGGCCCCATGTCTGTGGAAGGTCTGTGGGTGCCTGGAAGGTGAGCTTCGTGGCTGAGCAATGTCAGGGTTTCCCCCCTGACCTGCTCCATGAGTGGCCTCCTGCTTCCTCCCCACTCCCCATTTCCTCCCAGGAAACTGACAGCTCTCTGAGAGGAGATGTGGCAGGTTCTTTCCTGGGAAGGTGGGGGCGGGAGACCTGGGAGCGGCAGACACTCCTCACCAGTCCCAATGGCTCATCACAGGTGTCAGGGCCAAGCCCCGTGTTCACTAGATTCCCAGGAGATCCAGGAGATAAGGGGGACATGGCGACAACCATCAGGAGGCATCCGGTGCCAAGGGGCACCTCCCCATCTCCCTTCTGCCTTTGCTCCTTCCCTGGAGCCTGGCTCCCCTGAACAGCGCTCTCAGGGGACTCTGGGCTCCAGAGGTCTACTGAGGGGCTGAGGCCCCTGTCGCCCCTCATAGGAGAGGCAGCCAGGCACACTGGACTCGGTCCATGGCCGGGTCTTGGTCAAAACTGCTGCCTCCAAGAAGCCTTCCCTGGGGGCCTCTACTCCCCTTTGAACTTCCCCTTATTGCCCGGTCGCCCTTGAAGCACATCTCGGGTCCACAGGCCTGTGCGTTCCACACCCCCGCCACCCCCGGCATACAGTAGGCATCCAATAAATGCTTGGGGTGTGTTCTCGTGCCAGACTCTTGAAGTAGGTCTTCATGAAGGCTGTAGTCAGGAGGGTAACCATGAGGGCCCCTTCAGGAAGCAGTGGGTGGTAAGGATCAGCTCTCTGTGGGGGCCCCTCTGGCTTGGCACAGCGCACGTGCCAGGCAGTTTCACCCCACGCTCCCCCTCCCCGCAAGTGGGTTGCTCTGTCTACTGGGGACACTACTGGGGGCCTCATGGGCCCCACCCCTTTCCTGGGGCTGTCTTGTCCCCAACAAAGCCTGCCTTGGACCCCAGGGTCTGTGGCAGGAGGGGTGCCCTTTCGTGAGCAGACAGCTTTGAAAGAGGAAACCCCTGAAGCTGGGACAGTGGAACCGGAGAGAGAGGCGTGAGGGCAGGAGGGGCGCCCCTCCCCCGTTTGTCTCGGGATCTGTTCTGGGGGCAAAGGGGGAAGCCAAGGCTTGGCCCCCTCAAACAAGAAAAACTGGAATTAGCACTGAACTCAGAGAGGGTTTGCTGGGGCCTAGCAAGCTGTGGCCTGCCCCAGGCCTCTAGGCAGGCAGTGGGGCTCTGCCTCCTTGGTTCCCAGGCGGTGGGGCAGGCTGCCGCCTCCTCACCGGGGCCCTCGGCCTTTCCTCCACCAAGGGCGGCCAAGGGTGAGGAGGAGGCAAGACAGGGACGGAGAGATAGGGCGGTGGAGGAGCTGGGGGAGTGGGGTGGGAGGCGGGTAAGTCACCCCATTCACCACACGGGCAGGTGAAGCGAAAATTTTCAGAATTTAAAAAGAATGTGTAATTTCTTGAAATGGTCACAGCCCACGTTGGCATACGGCATCAGATGCTCAAGTGAACTGTCTCGGGGTAAAAACAGAAGGCAAAGAGTTTTGCCTTTTACCCTCAGAGAGAGTCAACTCTGAAAGCCCTGGGTCCTGGGTTACTTCCTCCTGGGCCCTCTTCTTGCGGGCATGAGTGAGTGCCCTCCCTTGGCAGTCCAGCACTGCTGCTAGGAGGAGGGGGATCCCGGATACCTGTCCTCATGGGGCAGTTGTTGGATTCGGGGGCTTGGTCCGGGGTGGGCACAGTGGGGAGGCAAATGCTGGGCCTGTTCCTTGCCTTCCAGGCAGTGTGTGGGGAAGGGCCAGACATCCAGTGCGGGCCTGCCGTGGGTCCTTCCTTTCTGGGTGGGCTGGGGCAGGGCAGGTGAGGAGGGCTGGGTGGAGGGCTCCTGTCAGGGCCCCCGCTGGGAGAGGCAGCAGGCACGTGGGCCTGAGCCAGCGGGGAGGGGTGGAGGGTCCTTACCGCTTGTGGCCTATCCCTGCCCGCCCACGGTTCTGCCGGAGGGCTGGGGCAAAGGCAGGTGTGAGCAAGGCTTCCAGAGCTGGGGCTGGGAGTGATCTGGAAGTCAGTGTGGTCAAAGGGCCTCTGGAGCCTGGAGCTCCTGGGCCAGGCCTGCCCGCGTTCCAGAGAAGCTGTGGCAACTTCAGGCAGAGGGCCCCCTCTCCAAGTCCCTCTTCTCCCAGGAGCTGAGAGGCCACACGAAGGCCCGGTAATACCTCCGCACACCCCTCTTCCCACCACACATCCGGAGCCTCTCCAGGCTGTGGCCTTCTCAGCTTGGAGCCTTGTCTACCCTCTGCCATTTATTTGCCTTGGTTGGGAGAAGTCACCCCCTTAATGTAAAGAGGGGCTCAGGATGGGTGGAGAGCTAATGAAAGTCAGGCTTTCGGCCAGAGAATACGCTGTGATTATTCACAAATGTGACCTGGCCCACAGAAAACCTTGGAAGTAGATTTTCTAGTTTTAAAAAGACACCAAAACTGACTTTGATATGTTTATATTATAGATATAATACATAAAACATCTAGCATGAAATTCTATGTCCTCCCCAAAGAAGAGAACCAAAGCCGCCCTCCCCGCTCCCAGGCCCAGCGATCGAATCGGTGAGTGAACGCTGGCTGAGGCCACCTCCCTTCCAGACCCGGAGCCAGGGCCTCTGGGGAGACCAAGCTGCGGGCAGCCCGGGCCGGAGGGGACCGAGGCCCACAGCCACCCCCAGGGAGAGCTGAGGGGGAAGGGGAAGCCCACCTCGCCTCTTTGGTTCCCCTGGGAGCAAAAACAATCCCAAAACCAAAAGGAAAGAGAGCCGCAGACCCTCCCTGCAGCTGCTGACGAAGAGTCTCATTTTGGCAAGTTTCTGAGCAAAACCAAAACAAAACAAAAACCAAATAAAATGGTGGTTTAGCATAGACGTGCACATTCACATTGCACAAGGCACCGCAGGGACACAGAGAGGCCAGATACAAGTGTTGATGTCGGCTGATAAAGCAAAATATTTGGAAAGCTTCTCATAACTTCGGTCCCTCTGGGATGGACTGATTGTGCTTCATGTGTATATGGCAATGCTGGCGACATACAGTACAGACAAGGCTGATGGTCCAGTGTCCCTTCACCATCCCCTAGACCCCCAGACCAGATCTCTAGGTTCCCTGCTTCCACCAGGCCACCACTCCCATGAACATATGTCCTCCTAGCTAACCCTCGACCTAGCTTTCTGATCTGACTGGGGGTCGCAGGCTCCCACTGGTCACCTGGTGACATCCATCTCAGTGAGTTCTGCCCGAGAGAGCCCAGCCTGTTGCAGGCTGGGAGTTCAGAGGCAAGGCACTAGGGACCCTCCACCTTCACGCAGAACAAGGGGAACAACCTTAGGTTCAAAGCCCCAAGTCCCTGTTTCCTCCCCTCCAAAGACAGGCGCTCAGGAGCTGCCGCCAGGGCTGACTTATCGGGATCTCTGCTCCCTGAACCTTCCTCTTCCTGGGGGCCTGCACCCCTCCTCTTGTGGGGGCAGGAACCCTCCAAATAAATTGACAAGGCACATATTTGCTCCCCCTACTCGGTAGGAATCAGAGCGGTGAGTTTGCATTTCCAAGGCACAGGGTTATTCCTTTAATACTAGAGTTGCCAGGCTCCCGGCTCAGCCCCATGGCGCTTCTCTTCTCTGCCTGACCCCTCATCTTAGACGCACCGTGTCCGGCGCAGAGGAAGGCAAGGGGCACGCGCAGCAGGCCAGGCTCTCAGGCGGCACCGGAATCTCCTGGTCCTGGCTTACGCGGTTCGGGCAGTCTTGAGATCCGGAGACCCGAAGCCACTCCCTGGGTCCCAGCCGGCAGCCGGCCCAGGGCGGTCCCGCCGCCGCGCGCCTCACGCGCAGTTGCCCATGGCCTTGACCAGGGAGCTCTCGGGCAGCTGACGGAAGATGCCCCGCAGCGTGTCCAGTTCGCGGCTCAGTTGTTCCACCCGCTTGCGCAGGCGGTCATTGTCACTGGTCAGCTCCAGCACCTTCTGCTGCGTCTCCACGTTGCGCTGCTTGGCCTTGTCCCGGCTCTTGCGCACCGCGATGTTGTTGCGCTCGCGCCGCACCCGGTACTCGTTGCTGTTCTTGTCCACGGACTTCTTGGCTTTGCCGCCGCCGCCGCCGCCGCCCGCACGGAGGTCGGGGTGAGCGGCGGCCAGCCCCTTGAGCGCGCCGCCGGGGCCTGGCAGGCCAGCGGCGCCGAGCGCGGGCGCTGGGTGCGGGCTGGGCACGGGCGTGGGCGGCGGCGTGGGGTGGCCGGGCT
This sequence comes from Muntiacus reevesi, assembly GCF_963930625.1. NCBI lineage: Eukaryota > Metazoa > Chordata > Mammalia > Artiodactyla > Cervidae > Muntiacus > Muntiacus reevesi. The sequence continues at coordinate 255,830,763 of NC_089250.1, forward strand.
GCAGGTGCATGGTGGTCTGGCCGCAGTGTGCGATCTGGAACTGCAGGTGCGGGGCGGCCAGGTGAGCGGGCGGCGGGTGCGAGTGCGGCGGCGGCGGCGGCGGTGGCGGCTGGTAGGGAAAGAGGCCGGCCAGCGCCAGCTGCTTCGCCTCGTCCTCCTCGCGCGGCTCCTGCTTGATCACCAGCGGCCGCAGCGCCGGCGCCCCGACCCGCTCGTACAGAGGCTCCAGCCTGCTGTCCAGGTAGCCGGCCGCCGCGCAGCCGTAGCCGGGAGGGGGACCGTGCGTCCCCCCGGGCATGACGGCGCCGCCGGGGCCCACGGGGGCGCCCGGGTAGTCAAAGTCGTTGCCGCCTCCTGCGGGGGCCGCGGCCGCCTTGGCCTTCTCCTGCTGCCGGCTGTGCTGGAACAGGTCGGCCAGGAACTCGTCGTTGAAGGCGGCCGGGTCGATGTAGGCGCTGATGTCGATGGACGTCTCGTGTTCGCAGATGCCGCCCAGAGGCTCCGGGGCGGCAGGTGGGGCGGGGGGGTGCGAGGGGCCCGCGCCCCGGGGAAAGCCGAAAGCGGCGCTGCTGGGCGCGTGTGGGGGGCTCTGGAGGTGGCTGCTCATCGGGGGCCGCGGCTCCGCCTCGTAGAAGTCGGCCGACTCCATGGGGGAGCTAAAGTCCTCCCGGCATGGCGAGCCTCGGCGGCCTCCAGCCTGCGCGGGGCGCCGCTGCCGCCGCCGCCCACCCAGAGCCCCTACTCGGCTCGCGCCCGCTCAACTCCCGGTCGCGAATGGCCAGGCCCGCGCGGGGCCCGAATTTATACCTGGGCGGTTTGTCGCCCTCTAGTGTCCAAACGGTGACAACGGAGCAGCGCCTCCTGGGTCTTAGCGCCTGCGGTCTGCAGAGGGCGGAGAGTGGGGCTGGAGCTCAGCGCTGGCGGGGAGGGGCCGCGGGGGCAACGCCTACTATCTCCTGTGTCGCCAGCCGAACCGAGACCCGCGCGCGGTGCCCCACCCTCGGTAGAGTTGTCGCCCCTGCGCACGAGTGGTTGACTGCAGGGCCCCCTTCTCTAACCTTTCCAGGGCACCCACCTCCAGCCAAAGACCGGGGAGCCCGGGAACACCCGACGCCGCACAGGGGGTTAGGGTTGGTTGGTGTGGGCTGAGAGGCAGGTCTTGATCTCCGAGCTTTCCTGGCGCGAACTCACTTTAAAAGCTGGAACCGGTTCCGTCCGGGTCTGGGTACTCTGCAAGGAGGCTGCGTAAAAAAGGGGTCAGGGGTGGGGGGCAGGGAACAGTTTCGGACGTGCGGCCCAGAGCATGTTGCCGCTTGGAGATGCCAAGGAGAACCGGGATTTTGCGTCTCTCTCTGATACCCAGGCACCCGCACAGGTTCCGCGCACAAGTACCTCTCCGCTCCGCTCGCCCCGAGCAAGCACTCCAGGGTCATAGGGGCCCGCAGTGCCGGGCGCTAGGACCCCGCGGGGAGCAGAGGAAAGGGGAGGTGGCCGCAGTCCTGGAGTCTAGAGGACTCGGCTCGTCCACCCGCCCCGGCTGGGAAACTTTCTTGCTAATTACTTCTCCTTGCCGGAGCTCTAGGTGTTGCTAGGTGCACGGAGTTGGCGCTGCTACCCGGCGCGGGGCCGCCAGTTTTTTTCCCAGCGAGACGGGCCCAGCTGGATTCCGGGGCTGGGGTACCCGGGCGAGCGGAGACGCATAGAGGGAGGAGGCGAATTTGACTCCGAGACGGGGATCCCGAAGCGGGGTCGGCGATCAACGGCCCTGGAACCCACAACCTTCCCCCTTACTCCCCATTCAGGTGCTCTCCAAGGCGGGAGCAGGACTGTGGAGAGAGCCGGGGCCTCCAAATCTCTGCGGCTCAGGGTCGGAGCACCTAATGAGAGAGCCCTGCAGGCTGGCTCGCAGGACGCTGGGTCCCTGGAATCCTGAGGAACAAGGTGGCCGGGCCCCGGTGACCCCTGGGCGCCGCCTCCGCACTGGCTGCTGCGGGGGGGAAGGGGTTTACGGCAGCGCGTTTCCCCAGCCACGTGGCGCCTCGCGTGTTCTACTTAGGGATCGCGGGGACAGCCTACTCCCTTGGGGCTTCGTGGGCCCGCAAGTTGCTCCCGCTTCTAGTCCCCATTGCCCCTTATCGACTAAGTGCCCCGAAGACCAATGCCGTCTGGGCACTATTTGGAAGTTTGCCTGCTTGAGAATCCCCGGGGCTGAGCCCGTGACGACCCCTCCTGGACCGCGGGCTTCCAAAGGCTGGCAAGACGCCACCACTAGTCCAGGAGCCCTCAAAGAGACGCAGCGTAAAAGCAAGGCCGGGGGAGGCTGAACTTCCACTGTGGTCACAGCAAAGAAGCAGCTTCGTCTGGGGAACGCAGACTGGGCTTTAATCAAGTTCCTATTCAACATATTCCCCATGATTAATGACCCAACTGCTTCATGTTTTGGTCCAGAGCTCATACATAAGATATTTTCAGCTTGATACTTTTGGCCTGGGAGTAAAAGTGGATGTATTCAATAAATGCATATATGAGGAGCTGCTTTCTGCCCCAGGGTGCAGGACGATTTATACACCGCGCACCTCTGGAGACCTGGAGGGAAAATATGGAATGAGATTTTCATTTTTTGCTGCGATGCTAAAAATAAGTCTGCCCCTGTGCAGGAACAAAGAGAGGGCTATCAACAATGACCTGTTCTAGCTTGTACATCTGCTGCCCTGTGCACACAGCAGGCAAGTCTCCTCTTAGGATCCAAGAAAATTGCAGAGGCTCCTGGGCTGGGGGAGCATTGGAATAAAACCTTGTTAGTAAGACCTCACTGTGGGAGTGAGAGATACCAGGTGGGGCTCAGAGCCAGGACTGTAGGTCTTCTCATGGCAGAAGCAGAAAGCTCCCCATGAGGCCAGCTCTGTGCAAGGTGTTTAGTGCCCAGAGGTGAGGCAGAAGCAGCTTCTGCCCTCTCAGAGCTCTGGTCATAGCTGGGGAGACAGACAAATTGTCACACAAAGTCTGCTAAAAGACGGGGGCCTCCTCACAGAGGAGGCAATGCTGAAGGAGCAGGAAATGGGATTGGGTAGAGGCAACGAGCCCATGACTTTGTCAGATGTATGTTGGGAGACATGGATGCAGAGGAAGGATGAGTGTGTTGTGATAAAGGGACGTCCTGCTCTGGCAAATATGGCTTTGAAGGAGGGTGCAACCAACTGAGGAGGTGCTACAGGCTTAATTGTGAAAGTGTTAGTCGTTCAGTTATGTCCAACTGTTTGTGACCCCAGGGACATAGCCCACCAGGCTCCTCTGTCCATGAAATTCTCCAGGCAAGAGTACTGGAGTGGGTTGCCATTGTATTTGCCTCAAATTCATATGCTGAAGCCACAACCCCCAGTGTAATTATATTTGGAGATGGATTTTTCAGGAGGTAGTTACAGTTCAATATGTCATAAATGTGGGGTCCTAGTCTGATAGGATTAGTGGGCTTATTTTAAAAAAAGGAAGAGAGGATGCGTCTCCCCACCACTCACCACCTCCCATGTGAGGACCCAGGGAGAAGGTGGCATCAGTAAGCCAGGAGAGCCCTCACCAGAGCCTGACCATGCTGGCACCCTGATCAATGACTTCCAGTCTCCAGATCTGGGAGAAAACTAATGTCTGTGGTTTAAGTCTTCAGTCTGTGGTTTCTGTTATGGTGGCTCAAGCTGACCTGGATAGGAGAGGGCTTCCTGTAGGAGTGGACCTTTGAGCTCCACCTTGAAGGATGAGCAGGAATTTGCTAGAAGAGAGGTGCAATTTGCAGAACGGCATGTTCAAAGGTGGAGCAGCTGCAAGTACATGTCATGTTCTGGTGACAAAGGACAAGACGTTAGAGGGACTGGAGTGCAGGTATTGCTGGGGAGGGGCCTAGATAAGACTGGATCCACAGACGGGGCCGGGTTCATGGCCAGGGAGACTACCAGGGAAGGAGAGAGCCTCTCTTACAGGCGTTTGCTGTCCATTTTTTAGCAGCGGAGGACTGTGATCCAATCTGGTTTCCTGAAAAGCCACTCTGCCAGGGGCTGGAAAGGGGACTGTGGACCAGATGAGAAGTAAAGGAGGCCTGAGGCCCCAGGAGGGGGGATGGAGGGCAGGGACTATCCTTTGGTATGAATTAGATGACATTTGAATGAGATGTCAGAACTTGGAGTCTGGGTGGGGGCTGGATGGCTGGCTTCTGGCTGAGGTCACCATCCCCCAAAATATGTAATGCAGGGGAAGCAGGAGGTCCCCTCCAAGCCCCAGGGGTTGTGGGGTCTCACCACCCACAGGACAACCACTGCCTGATTTGCCATTCTGGAGGAGAGGACCATGACCCAGAACAGCCTCCAAGATCCACCTCCATAGTCCAGTTTTTCCTTTGAGAGCCAAGAGAACACTTTGGGATGAAGAGGAAGGAGTTTAGAGGGCAGGTAGTGGTTTTGTGTCAATAACCTCAGATATGTAGATGACACCACCCTTAGGGCAGAAAGTGAAGAAGAACTGAAAGAGGAAAGTGGAAAAGTTGGCTTAAAGCTCACCATTCAGAAAACTAAGATCATGGCATTTGGTCCCATCACTTCATGGCAAATAGATGGGGAAATGGTGGAAGCAAGCAGTGTCTGACTTTATTTTTTTGAGCTCCAGAATCACTGCAGATTGTGATTGCAGCCATGAAATTAAGACACTCCTTGGAAGAAAAGTTATGACCAACCTAGACAGCATATTAAAAAGCAGACACATTACTTTGTCAACAAAGGTCCGTCTAGTCAAGGCTATGGTTTTTCTAGTAGTCATGTATGGATGTGAGAGTTAGATTATAAAGAAAGCTGAGTGCAGAAGAATTGATGCTTTTGAACTGTGGTGCTGGAGAAGACTCTTGAGAGTCCCTTGGACTACAAGGAGATCCAACCAGTCCATCCTAAAGGAGATCAGTCCTGGGTGTTCATTGGAAGGACTGTTGTTGAAGCTGAAACTCCAATACTTTGGCCACCTGATGTGAAGAGTTGACTCATTTGAAAAGACCCTGACATTGGGAAAGATTGAAGGCAGGAGGAGAAGGGGATGACAGAGGATGAGATGGTTGGATGGCATCACCGACTCAATGGACATGAGTTTGGGTATACTCCGGGAGTTGGAGATGGACAGGGAGGCCTGGCGTGCTGTGGTTCATGGGGTCACAAAGAATCAGACACGACTGAGCGACTGAACTGAACTGAACTGAGTGGCTTTGTGGCTTCTCAGGTGGTGCTAGTGGTAAAGAACCTGCCTGCGAATGCAGAAGACGCAGGAGACCTGGGTTTGACTCCTGTGTTGGGAAAATCCCTCGGAGGAGGGCGTGGTCCCTCACTCCAGTATTCATGCCTGTAGAATCCCCATGGACAGTGGAACCTGGCGGGCTGCAGTCCATAGGGTAGCAAAGAGTTGGACACAACTGAAGCAACTGAAGACGCACACGCACGGTGGATTGTGGGTGTGCAGCCCAGAGGTGAGGGGGAGTCGTGGGGCCGTCTAAGCCGTGAAACAAGAAGTGGCTGCAGTACCTGGGGGAGAGCCCAGGGTCACTGGACCGTCTTTCCATGGGAGGCGCCCACAGATGGAAGGGGGCGTGGCCTGATGGGGCGCGTGGGTAGCCAGTGTTTGGTTGGAGGCACTTAGGAGGGAGATAGCGCTGTGGCTCAAGTTGAGACAGGGCCAGTCATAAGAGAGGCTCATAAATCTGACCGCCTTTACAATCCTGCTTCATCTTAATTGATGGCACTTGGCCGTCCTCGAGGAGCGAGCGGAGGGAGGGCTTTCTGATGAGCCCTGGCTGCAGTGTGCTCAGCAGGGCGATGTGGGGCAGGGACCCTGCATCGAGGCCACCAGCTCCCGGGACCTGACCTCTGCCACCACAGGGGCCCTGGGAGAGAAGAAGCATGTGCTGGCTCTGGTTCTACTTTTTACATATTAGCAATAGAAGTGAAAATGCAGTTCGTAGGTGTGAATTATGCTCCAGGTAGCTCAGGGGAGGAGGCTGTCGCGCTGGGGGCAGGCAGGCTGGGTGGGGAGAGGGTGGGTGAGAGTCGACCCCTGCCATGAATCATGGTCCTGAGTTTTGGGTGCTCCACGAGTTTCAGAGTCATTCATAACACTGATCATTTTGAAAAGACAGAGTGAGGAAGTTCTTACTTTACTTTGATTCAACCTTCCTAATGCAATGCCTACAAGAGAATTAGTACCTATGTTTGAAAATCAATCGAATTCTGAAGAACAAAGCCAGAATGATTTAGTTGCTCACTTTGTACTATGCTCTGCTTAGGCGCTCAGTCGCGTCCAACTCTCGGCCACCCCACAGACTGTATCCCACCAGGCTCCTCTGTCCATGGGGATTCTCCAGGCAAGAATATTGGAGTGGGTTGCCATGCCCTCCTCCAGGGGATCTTCCCAACTCAGGGATGGAACCTAGGTCTCCCGCACTGTGGGAGCCACCAACTTTATCTACGGCTAAACAGATGTAGGATTGATCATTCCAAAGCAGTACTAGTTAAGATAATTAGTAAGCTCTAATTAAGATAGGAGACAAGAACTATAATTTTCCATCATGGTTTGTCCTCTGGCTAATTTAGTATATCCAATATGGCAATTTAATAAAATACTCTCAAAGACCTTCCTAAATTGTAGACAAACAAAACAAAACACCAGTTACTTTTTAATACAAGTGCATATGGTAAAACATATGAACTCCATGGACAGTCAACCTAAAGTTTAGTGTTTCTTGTGAACAGACCCTGGGCACTTGGAGAAGACATTCTTTTTTTTTTTTAAGGCTCTGTTTTTTTTTCTTTTTCTTTTTTTAAATTTATTTTTAATTTTGGCTGTGCTGGGTCTTTGTTGAAGCATGTGAGCTCTTTAGTTGCAGCAGGAGGACATAGTTGCCTCACGGCATATGGGATCTTAGTTTCCAGACCAGGGATTGAACCCATGTCCCCTGCATTAGATCCCTGATAGCTCAGTTGGTAAAGAATCCGCCTGCAATGCAGGAGACCCGTTTGATTCCTGGGTCAGGAAGATCCCCTGGAGAAGGGATAGGCTACCCACTCCAGTATTCTTGGGCTTCCCTAGTAGCTGGGCTGGTAAAGAATCTGCCCACAATGCAGGTGACCTGGGTTCGGTCCCTGGGTCGGGAACATCCCCTGGAGAAGGGAATATCCCCTGGAGAAGGCAACAGCTACCCACTCCAGTATTCTGGCCTAGGGAACTCCACAGACTGTATAGTCCATAGTGTCGCAAAGAGTCGGACATGACTGAGCGACTTTCACTTTCCCCTGCATTTGGAAGGTGTATTCTTAACCACTGGGCCATCAGGGAAGTTCCGGAGAAGACATTCTTATTACCCTTAGACTAGGTGTTCTATCTCATCAGGAGGTGTGGAGGATTCCTCAGACCTGTTACAACCCCCTGCTTCACCATTTATTAGTACTAGGGTGACTTTGGGAAAGTTATTGAATTTCTCTTAGCCTTTTCTGTAAACTGAGGGCAGTAATTCACTAGAGCGTATTCTCAGCTTGTTATAGGACAAAGCACTGAGAAGTCACACAGAATGTGACAAGGAAAAATTAATTCTGTCACCATGAGCTAGAAATGATTTAACTGTTAGGAAAGATGGCTATATTGACCGTACAAAATCAAACCCATGAGTTACTCAGGTCCATAGAAGACCCACAGTGTCAGGTTCAGCTGATTCTAGTTTTCTCTCAATTTCTATCCCCTCTAATGTGTATATGTGTTTTTTGTTATGTTTCCTGTTTAGTTTAGGTGCTTGCAACTGCTAGCAGATAGGCAAAGATTTAAGAAAAAGAAAACTGAGTCAAAATTAAAAATTCAGAAAGTCCTCCATTATCTTAATTTTGCTTAGTAAATTTGGAAAAGTCCTTTATTTCGGTGCAAAACTCCTTTGGTAGATAATGGGCCCCAGAACTGCCTATCCAGCATTTGGGGAACACTCCAGAAAGCAAGCTGTTGAATGTGGGTGGGCGCCCACCCCACATTTTTATGGGATCAGGGACAAGATTACAAATGGCAACCCCCACACCATCTGTTTAAACATTAGACGTTATCAATCAAATGAAGAAACTGTTAGATAAAATACGTTCTACTTTCCTGCCTTGACAAATAAATCTTCACAGGGTCCTAGAAGGCTAGATTTCGATTTAGAGCTGGGACTCTGGAACATGGTGGTGTCACCCCTTGTGCCATCCTCCACCAGAGGGGTCCTTAGTCAGGTGGGTGTAGATGCCCAGGGCAGGGCTCCAACATTACCCACCCCCCTTGGAGACTGCTCCCCTCCCGTCTCACCCTAATCTCGGTGTGTGCCCACTCCAAGTGCCTGGTGAAGCGGTCCATGAGGACCCAGGCAGCTGGCTCTAGACTGTCTGGGCTGGAAATTCCCTGGCCTGTAGGGTCCTCACCCCGAGGGAAGGGAGCAGCCAGAGGAGGGTGTGAGTGGGGCCTTCTAATGTTGGGGGGGGGTCCCATTTGGGGGTCCAGCTCGGGGAGCCTGAGCTGAGGGACGATATGCGGGATCCAGCAGGCAGGGTCTCAGCACTCCGGTGGGGCCAGCATCCTTCAATGCAAACAGGAGGGCAGTGGTCCTGCTTCTGTGTGAGGACCTGTCAGTCAGCAGTAATCCCCAGCCTGTAACCCGGTTTATGTCTTCCCTCCAGCTCACCCCGCAGATATCCTGGTCCCACACTCTCTCATCTGGACCACGCAGCAGTGCCTGAGTGTCTCCCCGCTGCCCTCCTTGCCCACTGACTGTCCCCAGGGAGCTGCCTGAGTTACCCTTGGATCATGACGCTCACCTGCTCCACCCTGCAGGGACTGCCCATCGCCCATGGAAGAGGACAGGCTGCGTCTCGGCCTGACCACAAGGTCTCACACGGTTTGGCCCTCACGTCTCCTCTCTTTATACCTCACACACTCCTTGGCTGCCCATGGGGCTCCCAGCCTCGGGCGCTGCCCTGCCAGCTCCCTGGTGTTTCTCCCCAGATGTTGGCATGGCTCCTTCCTTCCCATCATTGGAGCCTCACCTTCTCCGAGAGGCTCCTCTCAGGGACGTGTTGTTCACTAGCCACCTCTCCCACTGCTGCTTTGGCCGCTGTGCGTTTTCTTTTCCTCACAGCGCTCTCTGGAAAACGGTCTTGTTTACTCATTTGACTTGTTCCCCGTCTGGCTTCCCCCACTTGGAATGCCAGCTCCACAAAGACAGGACCTCGTCTGTCCTGTTCTGCCTATTTCCAGAGCTACAACAGGCCTTGGCATATGGTAGGGCCTCAAATATTTATTGAATGAACACAGAATGGATTCTATTCAAGAAAACTGCTACCCGGCCACCCTCCCAGAACTCAAGTTTCTTCCCAAGTAGGAGAGCAGCTCAAGGGTGGCCCCAAAGGATGCCGGGGAAGACCCAGCCCCCTGGGTCAGGGCTGTCCCGGGCAGACCATCCGGAGCCTCCTGAAGCTGTGCCAGGCAAGACTGCCAGGGCCTGGAGCGTCTGGACTGACTCGGAAGAAGGCCCGCCGCCACCCCAGGCACATGCAGCCCCCGGGGGCTTGGCTGAGCAGAAAGTGCCTTTGTTGGGAAGAAAAGGGGCCCCTTTCTCTGGAGAGAAGCAGCCCGGCCAGGATACAAGGCTTCGTGAGTGGAAGCCTCCTGCACTGGGGGTGTTTGTGTAAAGCAGACTTCTCCACCCTGCATGACAACCCTGGAGCAGCCCCTCCACCCTCACTTCAGAGCACCCCCTACCTGTAGGCACCCCTTCCGGCCGGGGCCCTGGGACAGCAGGACTCAGTCCTTGGAGGTGATGCACAGCAGATCCACCTGGGGAACCAGGCCAGCCTCCTGCAGGCGGAGCTGCTCCAGCATGCAGAGGAGACACCCCCACTTCTGGAGAGATAAGGTGAGGCTCCTTGAAACTCACTTCTTTTTTCAAAGTAACTGATTTTTTAAACTGGAGGGTAATTGCTTTACAATGTAGTATTGGTTTCTGCCATACAGCAACGTGAATGAGCTGTAAGTATGTATGTATCTCTCCTTTCTCTGGAACCTCCTTCCCCCAACCCCATCCCAGCCCTCTAGGTTGTCACAGAGCACCGGGTGGAGCTTCCTGTGTTATATAGCAACTTCCCACTAGCTAGCTGTTTCACACATGGTAATGTGTATGTTTCAGTGCTACTCTCTCAGTTCATCCTACCCTCTCCTGCCCCCCACTGTGTTCACAGTCCATTCTCTGTGTCTAAGTCTCTATTCCTGCCCTGCAAATAGAGGAACTCACTTCTGTCCACCCACTGCTTTGACCCCACTCCTCCTCTTTGTAGATTTATTCAAGGTTGCATCTTAAAAGCAAAACCAAAAAAAGAAAAACACCTTTAATTAGGTGAGAAGACAAATCCTTTGAAAACCAAAATGAGTTTTTAGGTGCTGGCTCCTTTAAGGCCTCAATGTGAGCCCTCTTTCCTTGGGATTATTCTCAGCAACCTCCCCTCCAGTCTAAGTTCCTCCAACTATGTATAAAACGTCCCCCAAGTGCAAGACCCTGGAGCTGCAGGAGAAATGATCTGCACAGAGTGAGCTACTTGATATGTCTCCAAAGGCCTTATCTGTTCTAGCCCATTAGTTGGGGCTGGATTAACTCCCAAAGGAAGCCGTATCTATGGTGATATACTGTCAATTTACAGAGGTTAAAAAAACTGATTTGCAGAAGTTACCATTCTTAACATCCAAGATTAATCCGTAACTGAAAAAAATCAAGTTACAGAACAGCATGTAGCTTCCACTTTGTGGGGAAACATTATTTAAATACCTATTGTTGCTGTGGAGAAAGATGTTAGGAGGAATACACACCAAACTCTTAACGGGGCTGCTGCTTTGGTAGAAACACAGATAACTTGTACTTTTAAATTTATGCACATATGTATTGGGTTGGCCAAAAGTTTGTTTGAGTTTCCCGTAGGAGCTTACGGGAAGATTGGAATGAACTTTTTGGCCAGCCCATATATTGGACTTTACAGATGAGTGTATATTTATTACTTTTCTAATTTTATAAACTATAAAAATATTTAAAGTCATGTACATTTTATGGTTTTATAATTTTTATAGTTTCATAAACTATAAAATGTTTTAAAGTCACTTTGATTTACTCTGCAAATGTGTGATGCCATAATGGATTGCATGTTTCGGTAAATTACTTCAAAATGCTCTTTAATGACCATATTTTCCAAATAAAAAAATTTGGAACCATGCTGTAAGAATGAATTGTTTCTGATTTATGAATTTGTTCATCTGCAGAACCACACCTAGTTATAGACATGGAAGCACATTTAGTTCTACATTTGAAGAGTCATCTTTACTCTCTTTTTGCAGAGAATTCAACTTCTGTTCTTTTTTAACTTTGTATTTTATATTGGAATATTGTTGATTAACAATGTTGTGATCGTTCAGGTGTACAGAAAATGATTTACGTGTACATTACACACATGTATCTTTTCTTTTTGAAATTCTTTTCCCATTTAGGTTGTTACATAATAAGGTCATCTTTACTCTATTTATTTATTTTTTTAATTTTTTTTCATCTTTACTTTAAAAGAGAAAAGCTCATTTGTATGAGAAATGATAATTCATATATAAGAAAATTCTACAAATCAATATGAAAGAGAATCATTGTCCAAAAGAAAATGGGTATGACTAGAGAGTTTATTAAACAAAAAATAATAAGTACAAATGAATTTTAAACATGCTTGAAAGTGCTAATACTCTGAATAAAAGATATACAAATTAAAGCTATGCCAGTTGGACAGGGTGTAATGTGCCATACTGATAAATGGATAGGTCAAACAGGTAGGACTGTATATTGATACAATCTCTTTGGAGGCCAATTTAGCAATACCTATTGAATTTGAAAGTGTTTTAACCTTTCACCTAGTAATTCCACTTACAGAAATTCAATCCCATAAACTTTCCTATGTGCACAAAGAGATACATGCATGGATATTGACCAAAACATTGTTTATTGTTGCAAAAGACAGGAAACAATGGACTGTCTGTCTATGAATGGAAGACTAGTTAGATAACCATGGGATAGCTGGTTAGTATCCTCTATAGCTCTGTTAAGAAAAAGAAGGAAAATCTGTCCATGAACACATAGAGCTCTGATATATTCATTCATATATGTGTGCCTGCTCACTCAATTGTGTCTGACTCATATGACCCCATGGACTGTAGCCTGCCAGGCTCCTCTGTCCATGGAATTCTCCAGGCAAGAATACTGGAGTGGGTTGCCATTTCTTCTTCCAGGGAATCTTCCTGACCCAGGAATCAAACCTGCATCTCCTGCTTGGCAGGCAGATTCTTTACCACTGAGCCATCTAGGAAGCCCTCAATCACATATACATATGCATAAAACACAGTCGTAAATATGAATGCGTGTGTGCTCAGTTGCTCAGTCATGTCCAACTGTGTGACCCCATGGACTATAGCCCACCAGGCTCCTCTGCCCATGGAATTTTCCAGGCAAGAATACTGGGTTGTCATTTCCTTCTGCAGGGTGTATATATGAATATATACAAACACATAGACACACAGTGCAGTAAATGTGCTTCCATTAGTGTAAAACGTAGGAGAGTCTACATTTATGCTATCTCTGTCTAGAACAGCTCAGGAAGAGCACATTGGCAGGGAATGTAGAGAAGGAATTGCAAATGCATGAGAATTTTTAATACACATATAGATATTTGAAAGATTTAAACAGTTACTAAATAATAAGGAATTGGGATTGCTCCAAAAATCCCAAATCATATGACTGCTGAGTATATCCTGAAAATGCTAGCCTCAGGATGATGAGACAGGGTTTTAGTTTAGTTTTTATATAGTTGAACAGAACTAAATGACCATAAAAGCCCAAACAATACTTTATTTTCATTGGTGTCCCCAAGAAAATCTATGAACCAGTCAGTTACAGTAAAACTTTTATACAACCTGAGCCCATTTCCCCCAAATATGGAACTGAACTTCCTGTCTGTATTGAGTTAGCAGTTGAGGGGCAGCAGGCAGGGTTATCCCTTCCCATCCCTCCAACTGCTTCTGTCTCTACTATTTTCAGTCAAAATTCCAAAGGTCACTTGAAAAGTACATAACCCACTAAGCTTTCCAGACACTCCCTTTTGGCTAGATAACCACCCCCCACCCCCACCCCCAAGGCTCAGATCCCAATGCAGAGTCTTGGGAACCAAAGGGACACTGTTATCAATCCTTGTCTACTTGACCAACAACTGGAGGTGATACTGAACAAATCAAGAGTTTCCACAGGTATATGTTTAGAATCCAATTTTTATTATAATAGCCAGAAAATCTAGCTTACATTCCAAATGCAGTTATTTTATCATCATCAAGGTGCAATAACAGTTAAACAAAAACCAGTATGAGTCATGCTCCCATAAAACCATCTGCTTGCAGAGTTTGGCTTTTGAGTTGGAGAAAAGCTCAGAGTCGGGCAGCATAGAAAGGGGCTGCTCTAAGCCCTCTTCAGTTCAGTTCAGTTCAATTCAGTCGCACAGTCGTGTCTGACTCTTTGCGACCCCATGAATCGCAGCACGCCAGGCCTCCCTGTCCATCACAAACTCCCGGAGTTTACTCAAACTCATGCCCAAGGAGTCAGTGATGCCATCCAGCCATCTCATCCTCTGTCGTCCCCTTCTCCTTCTGCTTCCAATCCCTCCCAGCATCAGGGTCTTTTCCAGTGAATCAACTCTTCGCATGAGGTGGCCAAAGTACTGGAGTTTCAGCTTCAGCATCAGTCCTTCCAATGAACACCCAGGACTGATCTCCTTTAGGATGGACTAAGGCCTCTTACTGGGAGAAATTAATATAAGGAAAGCAGGTCACACGGAATCTGCCCAGTGGCCCACTGACATGGAATGTGCATATCAATTGCACTCTTTGGTTGCCCAGCAGCATCTGAACACCTTTCTAACTTTCAGGGATGGTCCATCTCCCCACGCAGAAGCCAGAAATGCTTTCTCTCTGCCTCCTTCACAGTGAGGATGAAGTATGCAGGAAGGACCTGACAACATGCACGCTGGTGGTAGTCATCAGGGCTTGAATGGAAGGTTCAAGGAGCAGGCTTTGCCGAGTTTCACCTTGGAGAGGAGCTAAGAGACAGCCAGCGTCCTGGATGCTGTGGGCATTATAAGTAGTTGCATGGCCCGGTACTCTGTCCTCTGGCTCTTCTAGAGGTGTTGCCAACTTCCTAACATCCTCTTGAACTCTTCTTGGACTTCATTCTCGTTAACGAGAGTGGATTCTGTTTGTTGTACCCTGCTGGGATAAGCCTCTCGGATGACTAACAAGGACTGGGCCAAGATCAAAGTCACAGATGACTCCTTCCACCTTCTCCCTCCAGCTATGGCCTTGGTCTCGAAAGCTTGCCCTCTGTGTAAGCTGTGTCTCATGGCCGGATTGAAAAAGAAAATGGACTGTAGAGTGAGCAGCCCAATTGAATGCCACTCATGCACAGTGACTTTAATGAGCAACTAAATCTCTCTTGCTCAATATTCTCATCTGTAAAATGGGGATAATAAAGTCATCTTCCCTATAGAGGAGTTGTGAGAATTAAATAAAATAATCCATGCATTTAAAAGCACTTGGATAAATGTTGAGGACTAGTGGTCCCAGTAAGCAAATAAAATAAGATTAAATATGGGGAGTTAGAAAGCCATATTATACAGGATAAAAATAACTGTCCCTTTAACAATGAGATCAGGGATTCTGAGCCGTAATTTTTTCTGCCCATAGACCTCTTAAGAATCAGTCAAGAATATCCAATGATATCCAACTATGTACTCTAGACAAAATCTATACATCAACTATCTGAAGATACTGGAGAGTGAAAAAAGCAAGCAGATGCTGGAAAGAAGTTGGCACTTGGAAGAAAAGGATACCACAGAGTTTCTTTTTAAGTAGCCTAAAGGAAGGCCTCAGTGTGTACGTGAAAGTGAAAGTCGCTCAGTTGTGTCGACTCTTTGCAACCCCATGGACTATACGTACAGTCCATGGAATTCTCCAGGCCCGAATACTGGAGTGGGTAGCTGTTCCCTTCTCAGTCTGGGTCTCCCACACTGCAGGTGGATTCTTTACCAGCTGAGCCACCAGGAAAGCCCAAGAATACTGGAGTGGGTAGCTTATTCCTCCTCTCACAGATCTTCCCCACCTAGGAATCAAACCAGGGTCTCCTGCATTGCAGGCAGATTCTTTACCAGCTGAGCTATCAGGGAAGCCCAGTGTGTGCATGAAGGGTAGCTAAAAGTCTGCCAGAAGAACCTGGATTATTATTGGCTTGATGAACCAGAGGACACATTTTAGGGCTCCACAGTCACTGGAGAGTGAGGAGATGGGAATCTGAGAAAGGGGAGAGGGAGTCTAAATCTGCGGTTGACCCTTAAGCTGCACAGAAATGGGGCAGACACCAAGCAGCCAGCTAAGGCTAAGAGAACTGCACTTGAATTTGAGCTGCCACCCACTACAGGGGGGAGACAAAATTTACAGTTTGAATTTAGTCAAGTTAACTACAAGCTCAAATCTAAACCAATTTTCTTAAGAGAAACATAACAGAAGCCAGAGACTCTACAGTGTATCATTCATAACATCCAGGATACAGTCAAGATTCCCTGATACACCAAAACACACACACACACACACACACACACACACAAGAAAACATAACAGTCTAAGAAAAAAAGATAGCCAATGAAGACCAACTCCAAGATGATTCAGATACAAGAATAGCAGACAAGGATTTAAAAGCAGCTATTGGGGCTTCCCTGGGGGCTCAGACGGCAAAGCGTCTGCCTGCAATGTGGGAGACCAGGGTTCGATCCCTGAGTCGGGAAGATCCCCTGGAGAAGGCAATGGCAACCCACTCCAGTACTCTTGCCTGGAAAATCCCATGGATGGAGGAGCCTGGGGAACAGTCCACAGGGTGGCAAAGAGTCGGATAAGAGTGAGCGACTTCACTTTCACTATTACAACTATGCCCAAAAGGACATTAAAAAAAATGTATTTGCCATAAATAAAAGAATAGAAAATCTCAGCAGAACAGTAACTATAAAAAGAGAATGAAATGGAAATTCTCAAATTTTCCCTGAAAATTCAGTATCAGAAATGAAAATTTCAATATCATAAATTAAAATATATCACTAGGAGGTTTTAGGAGCAGAAGAAATATTACAGAAGAGTCAATAGAAATTGTCCGTCCTGAAGGACATACACATTGAAAAAAATGAAGAGTACTTCAAGGACAAGTGGGACAATATCAAAATGTCTGCACGCATGCTAAGATGCTTCAGTCGAGTCTAACTCTTAGCGACCCCATGGACTGTAGCCGCCAGGCTCCTCTGTCCACAGGATTCTCCAAGCAAGAATACTGAAGTGGGTTGCCATGCCCTCCTCCAGGGATCTTCCTGAGCCAGGGATCGAACCCGCGCCCCTTACGTCTCCTGCATTGACAGGTGGGTACTTAACTACTCCTTGCCACCTGGGGAGCCCATCAAAATGTCTAGCATACTTGTAATCAGAGTGTTAGAAGGAAAAGAGAGGGGAAAAGGGACAGAAAATGTTTGAAAAAAGAGTTTTAAGAAAATGGCTACCTAGTGAATATATCCTTCAAGAAGGGCTTCCCTGGCGACTCGTTGGAAAGAATCCACCTGCCAGTGCAGGAGACTCGAGTTTGATGCCTGGGTCAGGAAGATCACCTGGAAGAGGAAATGGCAACCCACCCCAGTATTCTTGACTGGGAAATCCCATAGACAGAGGGGCCTGGCAGGCTACAGTTCATGGGTGGCAGAGAGTCCGGCACGACTGAGCAACTAATGCAACAATTAAAGAGAATCTGTCAGCAGCAGCTTTGTATTACAAGAAATGCTAAAGGAAGTTCTTCAGACAGAAGGAAAATGAAACCAGATAAAAACTCAACTCTACAGGATGGAATGAAGATCATTGAAAAAGGTAAATAGGTGGATAACTAAAAGAATTTATTTTTGTCATCTTAATTTCTTTAAAATACAAATAAAATACAAATAATGTTGAAAAATTGTAACATTATATTATGGGGTTTACAATGTGGCTCAGAGGATAAAGCGTCTGTCTGCAGTGCGGAAGACCTGGGTTCGATCCCTGGGTTGGGAAGATGCCCTGGAGAAGGAAATGGCAACCCACTCCAGTATTCTTGCCTGGAGAATCCCCATGGACAGAGGAGCCTGGTGGGCCACAGTCCATGGCATGGGGTCGCCAAGAGTCAGACACGACTAAGCAACTTCGCTTATAGTAATTATAACAACTCTACATGAAGGACAGGGATGTAAATGGACCTACATGGTTGCAAGCTTTCTACATTTCACGTGAAGTGTGGTATAATACAAACTCTGAGCAGATTGTGAAAAGTTAAGGATGTACCTTGTAACTTTAGAGCAGAGATGGAGAAGGAAGCATGGTTTTGAAAGATATGTAGGAAACTATATGGTGAGAATTTGGCAACTCTAGACCGAGATGATGACACACACTGACATTTATTAACTCCCTTAAGTCGAGTTTCATGAAACCTCTTGGTCAAGTGCTACTTTATTCTTATTTCTTGTAAAATAATAATAATACCATAACGATATCTACCACTTTAAAAGTTCATTTTATTCAATGCCATCCCCAGCAGAATCTCAGGGACTTCCCTGGTGGTCCAGTGGTTAAGACTTCAGCTTCCAGTGCCGAGGGTGTGGGTTCGATCCCTGGGATCCCAGCTAAGATCCCACAGGCCTCGTGGTCAATGACCAATACATAAAAGAGAAAAACAATATCATAACAAATTCAAGAAAGACTTAAAAATGGCCCATGTCAAAAAAATCTTTTAAAGAATAAAGAATCTCAAGTGAACTTACTTATAAAACAGAAACAGGCTCATAGACTTAGAGAATGAACTTATGGTGGCTGGGGGGTGGGGGAAGGACACATGCATGTGTGTGGCCAAGTCTCCTTCACTATTCACCTGAAACTATCACAATATTGTTCATCGGTTACATCCCGAAACAAACGTATTTGTTCTTTCAGTCGCTGAGTCGTGTCCAACTCTTTGCAACCCATGGACTGCAGCATGCCGGGCTCCCCTGTCCTTCTCTATCTCCCAGACTTTGCTCAGATTCTTGTCCACTGAGTCAGTGATGCAATCTAGCTATGTCATCCTCTGCCACCCCCTTATTTAACAAAAACCCCAAACCAAAGAACCTCAGCTGGTTTCTTTGTAGAAATTGATGCACTGATCATAAAAATCACACGAAACCCAAGGAACCCAGAATAGCCAAAATAACCCTGAAAAGAAGAACAATGTTTAGAGAACTTACTCTTTTTTATTTCAAACCTTACTACAAAGCAAAAGTAATCAAGACAGTGTGATACTGGCATGCAACATATAGATCAATAGAACAGAAATGAGAGTCCAAAAATAAACCCATATCTTTACGGTAAATCACTTTTTTTATAATGGTGCCAAGACTATTCAGTTGGGGAAGAATGTCTCTTCAATGAACGAAGCTGGGACAACTGGATATCTGTATGCCAATGAATGAAGTTGGATCCCTCTCTCACATCATATATAAAGATTAACTCAAAATGGATCAAAGACCTGAATGTAAGAGCAGAAACTATAAAACTCTTAGAAGATAACATAGGAGTAAATCTTTGTGACCTTGGACAAGGCAATGGTTTCTTAGATATGACACCAAAACCACAAGCAGCAAGATGAATTTTGACTTCATCAAAATTAAAAACTTTGTGTTTCAAATGGTATTATTAAGAAAGTAAAAATCTAATCTATGCAATGAAAGAAAATGTGTGCAAATCATACATCTGATAAAGGACTTGTATCTGGAATATATGAAAAACTCTTTAACAACTCAACAATAAAAGTAATCTAATTGTATTAACTAGATTAATATTAATGGGCAATTGTTAACTGTTATTCAGATTAAATATTTCTCCAAAGAAGATATACAAAGGGCCAAGAAGTACATGAAAAGAAGCTCAACATATTAGTCATCAGGGAATACAAATCAAAACCACAATGAGATATTACATCATACCCACTAGAAATCAGAAGACAAATAACCCAAGTGTTACTGAGAATATGGAGAAATTGGAACACTTATACACTGTTGGGAGGAGTGTAAAATGGTATAGCCACTCTGGAAAACTGTTGGCAGTTACTCAAATAGTTGAACATATGTCTCTCATCTGACCCAATCTACCTGGATTTATACCTAAGAGAAATGAAAATATATGTACACACAGAAACTTCTGCACGAATGTGGATAGTATAGTAGCATTATTGATAATAGCCAAAATGTAGAACAAAGGTGGCAACAGTGATAAAGAACCCGCCTGCCAATACAGGAGACGTAAGAGATGCATGTTCGATACCTGGGTTAGGAAGATACCTGGAGAAAGGCATGGCAACCCACTCCATTATTCTTGCCTGGAGAATCCCATGGACAGAGAAGCCTGGCAGGCTACAGTCCATAGCATCGCACAGAGTTGAATACGACTGAAGTGACTGACCATGCATGCACGCATGCACAACCAACTTAAATGCCCACCACCTGCTGAATGGATAAAGCAAACATGGCGCATATATCCATCCAGTGGTATACTACCGGGCTGTAAAAAGGAATGACGTATTGAAACACGCTACCACT
The DNA here is from genome assembly GCF_963930625.1 of Muntiacus reevesi. NCBI lineage: Eukaryota > Metazoa > Chordata > Mammalia > Artiodactyla > Cervidae > Muntiacus > Muntiacus reevesi. The sequence continues at coordinate 255,850,535 of NC_089250.1, forward strand.
CAGATAAACCTTGAAAGCATTATGCTCAGTGAAAGCAGCCAGTTACAAATGACAGCATATTACGTGGTTCTGTTTATATGAAGTGTCCTAAAAGGCAACTCTGTGGAAACACAGAATGGATTACTGGTTGCTTAGGAATGAGGGGGATGGGAAGATAGGAGGGCAGGTGTAGATAAAGGGTTTTTTTGAGGCTGAAGAAAATGTTCTAAAATTGATTATAATGATGGTTATACAACTCTGTGAATATACTAAAAGCCAATAAATTATACACTGTGAGTGAATTATATGGCAAATTACAAACATTTTTAAATTTCATTTTGTTTTTAATTTTTAAAGCTATATAGTTAATACATGTATATTTTATGTTTAAGAAATCAAAAATACAGCAGGATATAGAGGAAAAAAAATTTTAATTATCTTTAAAAATGTTTTTTATTTTATGTTGGAGTAGAGTTGATTAACAATATTGTGCTAATTTCAGTATGATTGAAAATGATTCAATTTTTAATTACCTTCTTATTCCAGACTTTTAACACTACTTTTAACCCAGAGGAAGTCTCTGTTACCAGTTTAATACAAATCTTTCTGTACACTTTTTTTTGTGTTTGCATATGTATGGACATAAATTGTAGATATATTATTTAGTTCTGTAATCTGAAAAATAAGAAGTTTTGAACTATATATATTCTGCTGCTTGCTTTTTTCACTTAATGTTGTGTTTTATAAATCTTCCATATTATTATATATAGATATTCCTTTTTAAAAATACTGCATAGTATTTACATAGTACTGCATTAGTAAAGATGTATGTAGGCTGAATATTTAAGAGTGAAATTGTTGGATCAAAGGGTATGGGGTTTAAAATTAATAGATACTGCAAACAATCCCCCCAAAAGGGTGTACAATTTCACATACCTAACAATAGAGAATAAATACATCCCCCTATACCCTCGCAAGCAATGGACATTATTAGTACTTTAAAATTTTGATATCTCATTGTTGTTTTAACTTCTATTTTCTTGGTTACTTATAAGTTTAGTGAATATGAAATTCCCTAACATTTTCACCCTGAATTATTGTTTTTGGGATATCTGGTATGTTTGTTACATCCATTTTTAAAGTTTTAAAATTCTCTGTTTATCATTTATTTTGATTTTTATTTTGTTTTGTCCATATGTCAAATAGCTAGGTTTTCTTGACTATAAATCTAACAGAGTTTACCTGATCTGAGAGTTGGAAAAAAGGGAACTTGAAAAACCCAAAGAGTTTATTGACAAATCGCCAAGACTAATGTTATTTAAGAGTCTGTCTGTGTAGCTGTATATTATCTTTGTTAAGTACATCATCATATTTTGCTGTAGAATTGAAGTTTTAAAGTTTGTTTATATAGTGCATTCTTGGTTTTATCATGAAGAATTCCACTTGGTTATTATGATGGCTTTAAAACATGTCCACGAATTCTTTGACCCTTCTCTCATAAGAGGTGGAGCCTGATTTCTCCTCCCCTGGAATATGAGCTGGCCTTAGTGACTCACCTCTAACAAGCAGAATGAAGTGAGGCTGAGACTTCCCGCTTCCACTTGGCTCTTTTTCTGTTGGGACGTTTGCCCTTGGAACCCAGCCACCATGTTGTGAGGAAGCCCAGGCCACATGCAGAGGCCCAGTCAGCAGCCAGCACCAAGTGCCAGACATGTGAGTGAAGAACTTTCAGCTGAGGCTCCAAACATCGGGAGCCTCCCTCCACTGTGCCCTGCCCCAGTTCCTGCTCCACAGAATTCATGAACAAAAGAAATCATTCTTTCACGCCACCATGTTTTGGGGAACAACACCTTCCAGCTGCGGTGGAAAAGAGAAGATTTAATCTTTTTTCTAATAACTCATTCTTCAATTTCTCAATGAGATACGTTTGGCACTGTTTATACCATCTTTTTTTAGATTTTCTATTTCTGCACAGAAGTATTTTTTTTTCTTTTGCCTTTCTTCCCCTCTTTTAAGAATCTCGCATTTTCTTTGAATTAATAGGTTTTGGTGTTGTTCCATTCTTTCCTTCTGGGGATTAGAATGTATAGACTGTATACATCTTCTGTTCTTTTTAGGGTTGTGATTACAATAGTGAGAGGTAATAACTAGGTTTAACCAGATTTCAGAAACTAGAGGTAATCAGTATCTATTTCCTCCTCTGAAGGAGAGGAAGAACTTAAAGGACTTTCACTTCCCTCCTCTCTCTCTTTACCACCTCCTCTTACGTTGATAAGCAGCTGAACTTGAGTTTCAGACTGCCTTAAAAAAAAAAAAAAACAGCCAGCAATTAGTTATACTTAATTATAAGCACACCCTCTACTCTCATTTCTTTGCTTGGCATTGTTTTTAGTATCACATATATTTCTCATGGATTTATTGTCTGACTTGCTGGGAGATTTTCAGGGATGTGTCTGGGAGGGTAAACTTTATGAATCTTTGGGTGACTGAAAACATCTTTATTTTGTCCTCTCCATTTGAATGTTGGTATAGAGCTCTGGGTTCAAAAGTTAAACTTCTCTCGGAACTATCTCTACGGCATGCTGTTGTTCTCTAGCTTTCGGTGTTGCCAGTGAGAGATACGATGCTAAAAGGCTCATCATTTTCTTGTGTGTGATCTGGTTCTCTCTCTCTTGGAGAATTTTCTCTTTATTTTTGGTATTCTGAAATTTCATAAAATGGGCCTTTTCCTCACTCTTCTTAGCAATCTAAGGACTGGTTTCTTTTTTCGGCTCTGTAAATATTTCTCTCTCTCCATTCCCCTCCTGCTTCGCTTTCTGCCAGCATCCTCCACCCCCACCCCACTCTCACCAAACAGGATCCCTTCTTATGTCTAATCTACAGGGTTCTCACATTCTCATCTTCTCCTTCACCTCCTCCTATTGTGACAGGGAAGGTGACTTCCTCCTGCCCTAAGTCAAGACTTTTCTTCTTGCTCTGGATCCATTCCTCTCCCCTTTTCAGCACTTCCCTGATCTGATCGCTATTCAGCGTTCAGCCAAGCTCTCATATCCCCCACTTAAGAAAACAAAACACCTCTCATTTTAAATTTTTTAAAAAGATTTTTCTATGTAGACCATTAAAAAAAAATCTTTATAGAGTTTGTTATAATATTGTTTCTGTTTTCTATTCTTTTTTTTTTTGGCCACAAAGCATGTGAGATCTTAGTTCCCCAGCCAGGGATCGAACTGGCACCTCCTGATTTGGAAGATGAAGCCTGGACCCACCAGGGAAGTCCCAACACTGCTCTTGACTCCACACCCTTTCTACCCACCTCCCCATTTCTCAACTCTTTATTCACAACTGAGCTCCTTGACAGAGTTGTCTCTATATGCCATCTCTCCTTGCTCACCTTTTATGAATTTTCCAACTCAGTCCAATATACTCACCATGTCTCACCTACTTACTGAAACTACTTTTGGTAATGTGCCTTCCAGGCTCCTGGATTTGGTAGTCTCCTTTATTGGCACACCCTTTCCCTGGCTTTAAATACCATCTATTTGCTGCTTATTTCCAAATTCATATCTCCAACCCAAACACTGAGTCTGAGCTCCACCTTCCAACATCTCACCTCTTGATCTGGTTTCACAGGTGGCCTGGAGTTGACAAACTAAGACTGAATCTCATTTTTCTTCTGAACTCCCCTCCCAATCAGATCCTCCTACCCAGTGATTTAAACCAGAATCTCAAGAGTTCATCTCTACATCTCTATCTCATGCTTCCTGTCTGATCTCCTAGCATAATCTATTGACCACGTTAGCCCTTCATTATGTGTCTATCAACTTCTACACCCATAGCCAGGACCCTAGTCCACACCACCACTGTCTCTCACCTGGACCGCAATCATATCCTCCTAACTGTGCTTGTTTTTAGTCTTGTTCCTTTAGTGCATTTTCCATCCAGCAACTACAGGCATCCTTTCAAAAACATAACCTAGCTCATACCTTCCCTTCACACTTCAATCTTACAAGGCCCTGTGTGACCCGTGTCTGCTTCATCTCTCCAATCATGTCTTACATCATTCCTCAACTCCACCTTCATCCTCATTCAGTCAAAGACTCTGGCCTTTCATTTCCAGCCTTTCACACCAACAAAGACACTTATATATCACTCTGTTTTGAAGGGAATTAACCTGTTGGGGAGGAGGTGAACGGAGAGGCAAGGTGCCCAAGGAGGCAGCAAATGGGATGCATTCTCCTGTGACATGAGAAATGACATTTCATTTTCTGACTCAGGACTAAGGGGGTGGGGCTGAGAGATCTATAATGGGAGAGAACTTGCAATGCACATGATAACTGAAGGGTTAAAATCTTCAAAAGACAAATACCTTCAACCTGGGAAGAAAAATAATCCAACAGATAAATAGAGAAGGGATTTAATAGAATTTTCAGAGGAAGAGAAATTCAAAGAGAGAATAAATGTGAAGAAACTGAAGTACCTTTCTTTTATAGAAAACAGCTCATCAGATTGTCAAAAATGAGAAAGAGTAACTGGTATGAATACATGAAATTAGATACTCTCACACATTGTTAGTAGAAATGTGAATTGCAGCAATGCTTTGGGGAAATGGTCTGGCAACATTACTAACAAAATAGAAAATTACTCCCTACATCATGTTATGTAAAATAAGATAGAAAATTCCATCAATATTACTGCAAGTCTACAAACATGGATTGAGCATATGGACAAGGACCAGAGGATACCATTAAGTCAAGTGAAAGTCACTCAGTCATGTCGGACTCTACAACCCCATGGACTGTAGCCCACCAGGCTCCTTTGTTCATGGGATTCTCCAGGCAAGAATACTGGAGTGGGTGGCCATTCCTTTCTCCAGGGGATCTTCCTGACCCAGGGATCAAATCCAGGTCTCCTGCATTGCAGGCAAATTCTTTACCATCTGCGACACCAGGGAAGCCTGAGGATACCATGGATGTATACAAACCGATGAGATTGTGGGAAATTTTGCCTTGAATTTTTGCTGTTAAAGTAATATTATTTTTCCAGTATTGTAACTTTTATTTTTTTAAGGCTTTTATTTTATATTGAAGTACATATGATTTACAGTGTTGTGATACTGTAACTTAAAAAACCACACATGGTGAACCCAGGAAGTAGTGATTGTTTATAGGGTGGAGGTTAATTTGCCTTGAAGGTCATTTAAGAATTTTCAGGCTACTCTTATGGGAAACCAGGCAGCAAGGATGGGTTGGGGCTTGACCAGCTGGAGAGCAGTGGGTGGTGGGGTGGCCTTGGGGCTTGAGAGTGCTGGATGAATGGAGGATGGAGACTAGAGGTGAACCGCGAAGTTTCTGCCATGCTCTGTGGATAAGCCTGCTCAATGGATAAGCCACGCTCTATACATAACCTGCGATCAGGTCTGGGGCAGTGGAGAATGATGTAGGTTCAGAGTGCATGTCAGAAGAAACCACTGACCCGGTCAGTGAAGGAAAGAGGCATGAATGGGATTCCAAAGCACAAGATGGGTGGCAGGGAGAGCTGTGGGGTCAGGGGAGTTCTTCAAAGAGGTAGAGTGGGAAAGAAGAATATAAATTGGATTTCAGACGCGCTGAATGTGAATTTTGAGAGTTTTCTGACATCAACTGGGAATAGGGAAATGGGAACCTGACCAAGCTCAAAAAATATACATATATATCAGAAGTCAGAGGTTGAACATTCTTCTGTTACTTGATTGATCTGTGGAAAGATTGAACTTTCCCTCCAATAAGACACATTCTTTCAGCAGAAGGAGTTCCAAAAATAGTACTTCCTCACTTTGTGGTGAAACCATTCCTCATTTTGTATAACTTTATCTTAATATATTTTTTTTTTGTCTAATATTGAACTCAAATTCTCCTTTTTAAGTCTTTGTCATATTGCTAGTATATTTCCTCTATTTTAAACATCCTTTTCCTTAAAAAATTTTTTTTCTTGCTGCTTTTGCCCATCATATACTTGTAAAAAGTGGACGCTGATGACCCAAACTACCCCCTTGGAGATTTAGTCTTTGCTCTGGACCAATTCCTCCATTCTTTTAATAACTTTGGTTCCTCTTTGTCCCCTGCCAGCCTTTTCTCTACATACTTGTGGTAGAAAGCAGGCCTAACTAAGCGCAGTTTTCTGGGTGTGGCTCTACTGTACTTCCCTCATCTGGGCAGCCTTGTCTCCTGCTGGCTCTTTCAGGTTCTCTGATATTAGCTGGCCGGTGACCTTCTCCCACTGAGACCTCTTTGATTCCTACCACCAACTGTGGTTACTACCAGTACCCTCTGCCACAGGTTACAGCTCTACATGCTCCAAATCAGATGCGAGCATTAAAACCTCCACGTTTACCTATTAGGATGGTTTTAATATTAAATTCTTAAAAGGAAAATATGAAGCATTCTTGAGGGTGTGGAGGAGTTGGAACACTCATGCACTGCTGATGGGAAAGAAAACTGGCTCAGCTACTGTGAAAAATAGGATAGTCGTTTCTCAGAAACATAAAAATAGGGCTTCCTTGATGGCTCAGTGGTAAAGAATCCACCTGCCAATGCAGGAGACACAGGTTCAATCCCTGGTCTGGGAGGACCACACATGCCATGGAGCAACGAAGCCCAAGCGCACAGCCAGTGAGACTGAGCTCTCGAGGCTGTGCATGCATGCTAAGTCGCTTCAGTCATGTCCAGATCCTTGAGGCCCCATGGACTGTAGCCCTCCAGGCTCCTCTGTCCACGGAATTCTCCAGGCAAGAATACCGGAGTGGGTTGCCAGGCCCTCCCCCAGGGGATCTTCCCAACCCAGGGATCAAACCTGCATCTCTTAGCTCTCCTGTATTGGCAGGCAGGTTCTTTATCACTAGCACCACCTGGGAAGCCCCAAGTCTGGAGGCCACAGCTACTGAGCCCGAGTGCTGCCCTCACTGAAGCCAGTCCGCCCTAGAGCCCATGTGCCACAACAGGAGAAGCCACTGCAATGAGAAGTCCATGCAACACAGCTGGAGAGCAGTTCCCACTTGCCGCAAGTAGAGAAAAGCCTGTGCAGCAATGAAGACCCGACCTAGCCAAGAAAGAAATGAAAAAACCAAACAAGTTAAAAATAGAATTACTATACGATCCAGCAATTCCACTTTGGGGTAAATAACTGAAAGAGTTGAAAGCAGAGTCTCAAAGAGATAGTTCTACACCCATGTTTATAGCAACGTTATTCATCACAGCCAAAAGGTGGAAACAACGCAAGTATCCATCCATGGATGAACGGGTAACAATGTGGATGAATGTGGTGTCTCCATACAATGGAATATTCATTCATCCTTAAAAAAGAAGGAAATTCTGACACATGTTAACCTTGGATGAACCTTGAGGACATTATGCTAAATGAAATAAGCCTGTCATAAAAAGACAAATGATGTATGATTCCACCTATGTGAGTTACCTAATAACAGAGCAGTCAGATTTAGAGAAACAGAAAGTCGAAAGGTGGTTGCCAGGGCCTGGGAGGAGGAGGGAGTCAGGAGTTATTTAATGGGCACAGAGTTTCAGTTTTGCAAGATGAAAGACTTCTGGAGATAGATTGCACAACAGGATGAATGTACCACCAAACTGTACCCTTAAAAATAGTAAAAATAGCACATCTTACATTATGTGTATTTTACCAAAATAAAAAAAAGTTTTGAAAATTTTTAAAAGGAAAAAAAGAAGTAGTGAAGCTAAGATCCAAATCCAGGTCATCTGATGACAATGCCTACTTTCAAACACTAGGCTACGCTAGTCCTGCAGGTAATGGGACCCATGTGCCTTAGAGGGCAGGCTATCCATCACCCACTCATGCCAGAGCATGCCCCATGGAGGTCTCAATCCCCAACTCAAGCAGTTTATCAGTGGATTCTTTATATGTACATTCAGAGCACCTCCCCCTGCCCCACCCCTGCCTGGAGGTGTTCTGGCAAACATATTTCTCTAAGTCTATTTGTCTTCTCATGATTGGTGCCCCAGCAGCCAGCTGGCTGGGCCACTCAATCAGATTTCTTAAAAGTAGCACCAGTGTTGCCTGGAAAATTCCATGAACAGAGGAGCTTGGTGGGCTACAGTCCAAGGGGTCATGAAGAGTCAGACACGACTGAGCAACTGAGCGCATACATACACTCACACACACACACACACAGCACATCCTCTAACACGTCTTAAAGCTTTGCTAGTGGCTAGAACTCACCTTGGTACCCACCTCATGGAGTTCATGCATCTTTACCATTCTGTGCTCATTTGGCTCCCTGATGTCAGTATAAGTTCATCTGCATCTGAGGGATCTTTGTTCCACATCTGTGCTCACAAAAACTTTTCTACATGGACCAAGAGTTCTGTATTTTCATTCTTTTACCTAATACACTCCATAAAAGTAGAACTTTGTCTTGTACTCCCATAGTATTGCCACCATCTTATACATATGAGAGGTATTTTGAAAAGAGAGCAGGAACTAACTGACCATCTTAAACATGAAAGACATTTTTTTCAAACTTCACAAAAGTAGAGAAAAGAGTATAATGAACGCCTTTGTGGTCATCCCTCTGCATTGACATGTTGTCACTCTTGTTACCTAATAAACATGTAATAAATACATAATTAAATAATAGCATTAAATGGATATAGTCCCAAAATTGACAATTTTATCTGTTTATTTTTTTAATTTAAAATTTTTTTTATTTTTTTCATTTGTTTTTATTAGTTGGAGGCTAATTACTTTACAATATTGTAGTGGTTTTTGCCATACATTGACACGAATCAGCCATGGATTTACATGTATTCCCCATCCCGATCCCCCCTCCCACCTCCCTCTCCACCCCATCCCTCTGGGTCTTCCCAGTGCACCAGCCCTGAGCACTTGTCTCATGCATCCAACCTGGGCTGGTGATCTGTTTCACTCTTGATAAGATACATGTTTTGATGCTGCTCTCTCAAAACAAGAGAATTTTAAATTAATGTAAGAGGAATTTCTTGGGAGAACTTCTTCGTAGACACTCAGTTTTTTAGTAGGTGACATTATGGAATATACTATTTCTGTTTAGCTAAGCTGGATTTGACCCTTTCTGAGATCATTTCTGCCTAATGATGGTCTACAGATGGGCTAAATTACCTCCTAATGTATTTTCTCATTGTGTTAGGTCCAGAATGCAGCAAGGTCTTTGTTTATGAGGAACGGAAACTAAGTCTTGTTAACTTAAATGGTTGGAAGGATTTGGAGCTCATAGAATCCAAGGAAAAACAGAACAACCTTGTAAAGGAGACCATCCAGAGGGAGTTCAGAGCTCCAGAGAGCAGGAATTAATGACCATCTATTCCAGGTGCCACTGCTGCTAAGGTGAATCAGTTCCAAACACTCTCTGACCTTCTCATTCCTGTCACCATTCCAATTCCCAACAGATGACATTAATTGCTCTAGCCTGAGTCATGTGATCATGGCACATGTTCACCCAATCACTATGGCTCTGATTTGGCCAGGCCAAGCTGGTCCTTCAAAGGAAGAACCTTGTACTAATACCAAAAGAATAAACAAGGAATAGAGGCTTCTCTTGTGGTCCAGTGGTTAAGAATCTGCCTGCCAATGCAGGGACAGGGGTTCGATCCCTGGTCCGGGTAGATTCCACATGCCACAGGGCAACTAAGCTCATGTGCCACAACTACTGAAGCCAGAATGCCTAAAGCCTGTGCTCCAGAACAAGAGAAGCCACTGCAACGAGAAACCTGGGCACCACAACTAGAAAAAAGCCTGCACAGCGATAAAGACCCAGCACAGCCCAAAATAATAAAGAATAAACAAGGGATAACAAAGATGAGCAAAGTCCACCCCAAATATCCACTAGCACTTCTTCCTGGCAGCAACTTCTAGCTCAGAGTCTTGTGAACTTGTCTTATGTAACTTCAGATGTGGCTTTAATTTTTTTAAATGATAAATAGTTTTAAATTAATCCCCAAAACACTATCACCATCTGTGATATTGCCTCTCTGTCTACCTGGACCTCATGGAGAATGAAGTGTTCAAAAGAGTAAAAATACACTCCATCCGTTTTTAACCCCAGCTTCATTTTAAATGGTAAAGAATCTGCCTGTGATATGGGAGACCTGGGTTGGGAAGATCCCCTGGAGAAGGTACTTGCAGGCTTCCCTAGTGGCTCAGTTGGTAAAGAATTTGCCTGCAATGCAGGAGACCGGGGTTCGAACCCTGGGTAGGGAAGGCCCCGCAGAGAAAGAAATGGCAACCCACTCCAGTATTCTTACCTGGAGAATTCCATAGACAGAGGAGTCAGGCAGGCTACAGTCCATGGGATTGCAAAGAGTCAGACACAACTGAGTGACTTCCACTTTTCAGTTTATTTATGCTTCCCAGGTGGCACTTGTGGTAAAGAATTCACCTGCCAATGCAGGTAGATGTAAGAGATGCAGGTCTGATCCCTGGGTGGGGAAAATCCCCCGGTGGAGAACATGGCAACCCACTCAAGTATTCCTCCCTGGAGAACCCCATGGACAGAGGAGCCTGGTGGGCTATGGTTCATGGGGTTACAAAGTCAGGCATGACTGAAGTGATTTAGCACGCATGCATGTAATTGATAAATGTTTCGATTCTATATCAAATAAGTTTCTTTTGGGCAAATCAAGTTATATTTTCCTATTATTTGTAATATCGAAGTTTTGTCATCTTCATGTTCTTTAGTTAATGGTGGTCATGACAATGGGATTTCCTTTATGAGTTAAGTGATGCTCTATTCAAAGATTACTCTGTGTGAGATCCTAAAATAAATACTTAGCAAAGAAAATTTCTGTAAAGTGAAGCATCCTTCTTACTCTTTTTCCAAAAAACAAGTGTTTATTTGAGCTTCATGCATGGACAGAGGAGCGTGATGGGCTGCAGTCCATGGGGTCACAAAGAGTGGGACATGACAGTGATTGAGCATGCATGTGTGTTTAAAAAGAACACATAAATAGTTCTTTTAGGGCCAGGAAGCAGAAGAAACTCAATTAGCAGAATAATTATAAAAAATTTCCATTTTCTTTTTCTATGTCATTACTCAATTTTATTCAAAATTACTCAATTTAGTCCTCTGGTTTCTGAACTTAGATGGTCTTTAAGTCAGACATTTGTGGGCTGGCTTAAACACATACCTCCAATTATGATAAACATGTATTTAACCCATCAATTAAAGGACTGTCCCAAAGAAGATTCTAGGTTGCTGGTAGAATCTGTTCCTCAACACCCCCTCCTGCTCTTTCTTTTCATGCTTTGTTTTTTCTTTGCTTAAAGATAGATGTTTACTTTCAAAGTTTTTTCAAATCTTCTGGTTGAACAACATTCTCAATGAACATTTTGTCTATTCTCCTGGCTTCAGGCAAGGCGTCTAAACTCACCTGATCCTTCATTACTTTGTTCAGCAGTCACTAGACTCAGTATTTCCAGGATAGTCTAGGCTGACCCATTACACAAAAAGACTACACTGAAATGCACAGCATTGAAGCATTTGTCCCATGAAGGGTAGAATACTGTGCCTCTCGTGAGAATGATAGATTCTGGGAGGATGAGGTACAGAGTTCCTTCCCCACCCAAGAATCTCTGGAAAAATGCAATATTTTTTCAATAAATTGTTATATTCTTTACCTTTTTCATGAGCTAGCTTCTCTTGTTGTGCCACCCACACACTGGCTGATAAAACCTGGTTCCTTTGCCTGATGCTTGCATTCAGAAACACAGACCTCGGCCACTCTAGAGCAGTGCTGTCCTACAGAAATAGAACATAAGCCACGTATGTAATTTAAAGTTTTCTGATATCTGGATGAAAGAAGTGAAAAGAAGTAATTATTAATTTAAATTTAACCAAATGTATGAACTTATTTTGACATATAATCAGTAGAAATACTGATTAATCAATAGACTAATCAGTAGTCTAATCAACAGACTTTACAGTCTTTCCTTCCAGGTTTTATTGAGATGTAACTGACATAAAACTCTGGATACATGTAAGGTGTGCAATATAATGATTTGATATATGAATATGTTGCAAAATTTTACAGTCTTTTTTCATACAAAGTATTCAAAATCTAGCATCCATTTTACACTTAGAACATACCTCAATTAGGACACTAAATTTTTATTGGAAATAATTGGTCTGTATTTAAATTTCATAAAATTGACAGTGGAGTCACATACCAAAGTATTTAAAAGATTTCTAGTCGCTAAATCAAGTATTAGCTTTAAATTTTAAATATAAGTTAATTAGAATGAAATAAAACAAAAAACATAGTTCTTTAGTTGCACTAGCCACATTGCAAGTGTTGGTTTTTTGAACAGTGCAACTCTAGAGCCTTGTTACTCAGAGTATGGTCCAGGGATCAGCAGCATCGCTTGGGATCTTGTCAGAGCTGTAGCCCCACTCTAGATCTCAGAAGCTAGTTTCCAGGGTTCAAATGCACATCAAAGCTGAAAAAGGATGCTCTAGACCAGTGGTCAGGAAACTTTTCCCATAATGGGCCATATAGTAAATATTTACACTTTGTGGGTCACAGACAATCTCAGCTGCATGTTCGTCTCTGATTTTTTTTTTTTTTTAACAAATCCTTAAAAATTTAAAAGTCATTCTTAGCTCATGGACCATATAAGAACAGTCTGCAGGCCACATGTGGCAAAAGCAGGCTACAGGCCACATTTGACCCACAGCCATAGTTTGCTAATCCATGTCCTGACCACATCTTTTAAAAGAACAAAAGAATCCTTAGCCCTTTCTAGTGGCCTAGTTACCTGGTATATTCTCATTAGAACAAACAAATATAATTTAAAAAATATCACTGGACTTCTCTGGTGGTCTAGTGGTTAAGACTTCAGCTTCCAATGCAAGGTTCATGGGTTCAATCCCCAGTCCAAGGACTAGGATCCCATATGTCAGCGTCACAGCCATAAAAGCACTGTGAATTTTACAAGGCATATTTGCCACTATCCACCTAAATGAAGAACACACACACCCTCTGATCCACACATTTCCACTTCTAGACATCTATTCTACAGAAACATATAATTACACACATACACAGAAAACATAGCAATTGCATATAATCAAAGATACTCACTGTAGTTTTGTTTGTAAAAGAAAAATACTGGGAATACTGTAAATGTCCATTAGTAAATGTTCTATAAATTATGATGTCTCCTTTACCACAAAACACTGTAAAGTTGATAAAAGAAATAAGTAGATCTACATACAATGACATGGATGTATGTTCAGGATATGTTGCTAATTGAAAACAAAAGGATTTGTAGGGATTTCCCTGGTGGGCCAATGGTTAAGAATCCACCATGCAATGCAGGGGAAGTGGGTTCAATCCCTGGTCAGAGAACTAGGATCCCACAAGCTGTGAAGAAACCAAGCCCCCGCCTCGCAACTACTGAGCCACAACCAGAGAGTCCACATGCCACCCATGAAAGTTCCTGCGTGCCACAACTAAGGCCTGATATAGCCAAATAAATAAATATTGTTAAAAAAGCATTGCAAAACAGTGTTCTTATTTTAAAAATTGAAAACACACATGTGCACACACAGTCCAGATTAATTCAGTGATTATCCCTGTGGAGTGAGAGTTGGGAGAAAGAGGCAGAAGGGACAGTGAACTTTCACTTTTTGCTTTAAATCTTTCTGTAGTATGATGATATTCAGTAGGCATGTGCTATCTCTGTAAAGCTCCTACGTGTGCCCTGAAGGAGGACCTTAACTCCTGTACCTGCAGGTCTGAGATGAATTTGAAAATCAAACTCAAAATCTTATCCTGTGATTGGCCAGATTACCACTGTGATTGGTTGAACTCTCAGCCGGCACCTATGGCCTCAAGGGAAGATCCCTACCCTCAGCTGACAGCAGAAGAGAAGACAGAGAAGACTTAGGCTTGGTCTATGGATGGTTCTGCATGATATGCCGGTACCACCCGGAAGTGGGCAGCTGCCGTACTAAGGCCCCTTGCTGGGACATCCTGAAGAAACAGTGAAAAGTTTTCCCAGTGGACAGAACTTTTACCTGTGGACCTGATTCATTGTTCATGGAAGGAGAAATGGCCAGACATGTGGTTTTACACTGATTCATGAGCCCCGGCCAATGGTTTGGCTATATGGATGGGAACTTGGAAGGAACATAATAGGAAAAATCGGTAACAAGGATATTTGGGGCAGAGTTGTGTGGACAGACCTCTCTAAATGGGTAAAAAATATAAAGATTTTTTTTTTTTTTATCCCATGTGAATGTTCCCCAAAGGATGACCTCAGAGGAGATTTTAATAATAAAGTGGATAGGATGACGGGTTCTGTGGGGACCACTCAGCCTCTGTGGAGACCCCTAGCCACTCCTGTCATCACCCAATGGGCTCATGAACAAAGCAGCCAATACTGGCAGGGATGAAGTTATACATGGGCTTCCACTCACCACGGCTAGACTAGGTAATGTTGCCACTGATCACAACTCTCTGGTTGCAGCTCACTGGTTGCAAATGAGACCAACTCTCAGTCCTGGGTATGGCCCTATTCCCTGAGGTGATCAGTCAGCTACCTGATGGCATGCTAATTACACTGACCGGCTTCATTCATGTAAGGAGCACTGTTTTGTTCCTACTATACCAGACACTTTCTCTGTGTTTATTTCACTCCCTGCACACAATACTTGGGCCCGAACTCCCATCTGTGGACTGAATATCTTATTCATCATTCATGCAGCGTTTCTTCTTTTTTCCTTTTTGTTTCGGACACACTATACAGCAGGTGGGATCTCAGTTCCCTGACCAGGGATTGAACCTGCACCCCCGGCAGTGGAAGCGTGGAGTCTTAACCACTGCACTGCCAGGGAAATCCCAGGAACATACTTCACAGCAAAAGCGGAGCAGTGGGCTCACGGTCCTGGATTTCTCTGGTCTTACCACGCTTTTCACCATCCTGAAGCAACTGGTTTGGTAGAATGGTGGGATGTCCTTTTGTAGATTCAATGACAGCAATGGCTAGGTAGCAGTTTCTTGCAGTGTTGAGGCCAAGTTCACAAGAGCTTCAGAGTATCAACATCCAAAAGCCAGGAGCCAGGATTCACAGGCCTAGGAATCAAGAGGCAGAAATGGGAGTGGCACCATCACTATTATCCCTGCTGATCCGCTAGCACGATACATGCTTCCTGTTCCTACACAGGTATGCTCTGCTGGCCTGGGGGTCTTAATTCCACGGGAGGAATGCTTCCACCAGGAGTCACAACAATGACTCCATTGAACTGGAAGTTAAGACCGCCACCTGGTCGTTTCGGACTCCTCATGCCTCTGAATCAACAGGCAAAGGAAGAAGTTACTGCGCTTGTGATGAGAGGGGTGACTGATCCTGACTACCAAGGGGAAATTGAAGCTGCTCCTCCACAACAGAGGCAAGGAAGAGTATGTCTGGAATACAGGAGATCCCCAAAATCATCTCTTAGTATTACCATGCCCTGTGATTAAGGTCAATGGAAGACTACAGCAACCTAATCCTGATAGGACTGCTAATGGTCCAGACCCTTTAGGAATAAAGCTTTGGGTCACCCTACCAGCTAAAGAACCACGACCAGCTGAGGCGATTCCTGAAGGCATAAGGAATAAAAAAAGAGCAGTAGTAGAAGGTAATTATAAATACCAGCTATACCCACTTGGCCAGTACAAAAATAAGGACTGTAATTATCATGAGTATTTCCTTATATTATTATGAAAATGTTTGCGTGTGTATAGCAAATGTCTTTGTTGTCTTCCCTCTCTTATTGTGCAACACAAGTATTGACTTTATTTTATAGGATTTAAGTATTGTTAGTTTTTAAATTGTATTTTCAAGTTAAAGGTTATCAGGAAAAGAGTAAACATCACTCAAGGACTTTACCTCTTCTCAGGAAGGAGTTAGTGTGTTTTCCATTGTTAGCAGAATTGTTGTACCATATTTGGTGGAATTATGGCCCTGTTATTGTCTTTATTTGGAGATTAAGTATGGTTTAAGAGATGCTTTAGTGCCAAGTTGACAAAGGGTGTACTCGTGATCGTTAATTTTATGTGTATGGGAAAAGGGAAACACAGAAAATACTGAAAGTAATGAAAAAGACATGTTTAAAGTGTTCCAGTTCAGTTCAGTTCAGCTCAGTCGCTCAGTCATGTCCTACTCTCTGAGACCCCGTGAACCGCAGCACGCCAGGCCTCCCCGTCCATCACCAACTCCCAGAGTTCACCCAAACCCATGTCCATCGAGTCAGTGATGCCATCCAACCATCTCATCCTCTGTCGTTCCCTTCTCCTCCTGCCTTCAATCTTTCCCAGCATCAAGGTCTTATCAAATGAGTCAGCTCTTCACATGAGGTGGCCAAAGTATTGGAGTTTCAGCTTCAACATCAGTCCTTCCAATGAATATTCAGGACTGACCTCCTTTAGGATGGACTGGTTGGATCTCCTTGCAGTCCAAGGGACTCTCAAGAGTCTTCTCCAACACCACTGTTCAAAAACATCAATTCTTCTGTGCTTAGCTTTCTTTATGGTCCAACTCTCACATCCATACATGACTACTGGAAAAACCATAGCCTTGACTAGATGGACCTTTGTTGGCAAAGTAATGTGTCTGCTTTTTAATATGCTATCTAGGTTGGTCATAACTTTCCTTCCAAGGAGTAAGTGTCTTTTAATTTCATGGCTGCAATCACCATTTGCAGTGATTTTGGAGCCCAGAAAAATAAAGTCAGTCACTGTTTCCATTGTTTCCCCATCTATTTGCCGTGAAGTGATGGGACCAGATGCCATGATCTTAGTTTTCTGAATGGTGAGCTTTAAGCCAACTTTTTCACTCTCCTCTTTCACTTTCATCAAGAGGCTCTTTTGTTCTTCACTTTCGGCCACAAGGGTGGTGTCATCTGCATATCTGAGGTTATTGATATTTTTCCCGGCAATCTTGATTCCAGCTTGTGCTTCCTCCAGCCTAGCATTTCTCATGATGTACTCTGCAATAAAGTGTTTAACATTATATAATTGGGGTCCCAAAACAAGAGGAAAGAGAGAATGGATCCCAAGCTAGACATACACAAAGAAAGCCATAGTTAGGCAAATCATAGTGAAGATGTTAAAAATTTAAAACAAAGGGAAACCTTAAAAGTACCCAGAGGAAAATTTGACTCATTTTCTCCAAAAGAAACAATGAAATTGACGACTGAGTTTTTGATAGAAAGGATAGAAGACTGAAGAAAACAGAATAAGAGCTTTAATGTGATGAAAGAAAATAATTGCCAGCTTGGAATTTCACATCCGGTGAAAATATGCTTCAGAAAAGATGGTGAAATGAAGAAATATTTAGACAAGGAATAAGAAATGTTTAGGCAAACAAACATTTAGAGAGAATTAGCTATTGTATAATCACTCTAGAAGAATGGCTAAAAGGAGTTCTTCAAGCAACAGAAAAATAATTCCAGAGTTAAGGGTGGAAATTCAGGAAGGATTAAAGAATGGCAGAGAGAAATGTGTGTGTAAATCTTAAGTGAAGACTGATTACATAAAACAAAAATAACGATGACTTACGAGTTTTACAGACACACAAAATAAAAAAAAAAAAAATAATGACACAGTATCACAGATGGTGGAAGGGGAGTTCACCAGAGGAGATCCTGAAACAAAGATCTGAGTTCAAATAATTTATTTGGGGAGTTAACCCAGATTGTATCAGTATGGGCCTGGGGAAGTGAGGTCTGGAAGGGAGGAGACCAATGAAGAGCCTATAATCTAAAAAATTCTCACTAGGGATAACTGGAGCTTAATCCTGCCTGGAACCTTTAGGACCAGAGGAGATCAGGCACCTCAGAGCTAATCTCACCCGAAGGGCAAAGAAGCTGGGATATTTATGCACCATTTCTGATAGGCAATTCATTGAGGACTACTTCAGGCAGTTTTAAATTTTTAGGCACTCTTCTTGCCTGCTTGGCACTCAGCATCTGAAGAAGCCCTCAGGCCAACTGAGTCACAGATGCTGGGAGTTGTAAACTGGGTCAACATGCATGGAAATGGTGCCAAGGAGGTTTAGGTGGGACAGAGAAAGCACCCACCCCTGGGAAAAAAGGGAGAGTTAAAAAATTAAAAATTTAGTTTTAATCAACCAGGAAGAAATAAATGTACTAATTTATGTTAGGCTCTAAAAAATAGAAGACACATATTGTAATCTCCAGAGTTTTAAGAGTAATGTGTATTTGACAAATCAGTAGAGAGAGGAGAAGAATTGGTAAAAATGACTCATTAATCCAAAAATGTTAAAAAGTTTAAAAAAATGAACATACAAGACAGAATGAGTGGAAGAGAAATACTAAGATGGTAGATTTTAATCTTGATGTATCATTTAATTGTGGGCTTCCCAGATGGTGCTAGTGGTAAAGAACCTGCCTGCCATTGCAGGAGACGTAAGAGACGTGGGTTTGATCCCTGGATTGGAAAGATCCCCTAGAAGAGGAACCAGTTCCACTATTCTTGCCTGGAGAATCCAAGGGACAGAGGAGTCTGGCGGCCTATGGTCCACAGGGTCGCAAAGAGTCGGACACAATTGAAGCGACTTAGCACACATCATTAATTGTGCAAATGTGAAAGGATGAAATATTCCAATTAAAGGACAAAGATTATCAGATTGAACAATAAAGCACAGTACAACTCAATATTGCTGATAAGACATTTTCAACATAGGATATAGAAAATCGAAAATAAAAAGATGGGAAGCACAGACAAGACAAACCAAAATAAAGCAGAGGCAGTTATATAAATGTCATACAAAGGTATGCTGAGATAGGAAGCATTACTAGGGCTAAAGAAAGATGAAGGAGAAAGGTGTCAATAGCCAAGAAGATATGACAATTTAAATTTACATGTATCTAACAACACAGCCTCACTGTGGATAAAGCTAATGAGTAGAACTAAAACAGACAAATTCACATTCATCAAGAGAAGTGTTTAGCAGATTTCTTTCAGTAACTGTTAAGACTTACAGAACAAGAAGGATATATCAATATAAGATGTAAATAAGATTAACAAACTTTAAACAGATATAACCATTGCTTTTAACATCTGCGGAATACACATTCTTTTCAAGAATACTGCAACATTCATGAAAATTGGCCAGCTCTTGGGCCACAAAGCAAGTCTGGGCACATTTGAAAGAATTGAAATTGTATAGATTATGTTTTCTTATTATAATAGAATTAAGCTAGAAATCAATAATTAGAACCCAAATCCTCAAATGCTAGAAATTAAGAAACACTTTAAAAAAAATTCTGAGTTAAAGAAGAAATTTCAGTAAAAGTTAGAGAGTATTTTGGACTAAATGATAATAAATACATGACAGTGAAAGTATGGATGCAGATAAAACTGTGCTTTTCATACTTTAAATGTTTATGTCAGAAAAGAAGGCTTCAAATTAATGATGTAAGTATCCATTTTAAATGCTAGGAAAAGGAAAGCAAGTGAGTACACCCAAAGAAAATAAAGATTAGAAAAGAAACCAGTGAAACTAAAAACAAATGTATATTAAAGAAACAGAGACTTTCCTGGCAGTCCAGTGGTTGAGACTCCACACTTCCAATGTCGGGGGCTTGAGTTCAATCCCAGGTTGGGGAAATAAGACCCCACACGCAATATGGTACAGCCAAAAAAACCCAAAACAACAAGAAACAAAGACAAAGATTGTTTCTTTGAAAACAATATTGAAATCTATAAACACCTGGTAAGACAAATCAAGAAAAGAGAGAAAAATCACAAGGTACCAGTATGAGACTGGCAAAGAGGATATCATAGTCAATCTTCATATGTTAAAAAGATAAGATGATAATAAATTTTTTATGCTAATGAATTTGGAAATTTAGGGGAGAAACCCCCTCAACCTACCAAAAGTGAAAAGTAGAAACAGAAAAATCTGAGTAATCTTATACCTATTTAATGCATTGAATCCATGATTAAAAATCATCCCACAAATGAAACTCCAAGTATAGATGATTTCACTAGTGAATTTAACTGAACATTTATGGAGAATAAATATTTATTTGGGGGGGTACTACTTAAAGAGGGAGCACTCCCCAACTTGTTTTATGAGACCAGAATAACCTGGATCCCAAAACTGACAAGGATGTTATAGGAAAAGAAAAAGCCAATCGTTCCCATGAATTTAGATGTAAAAATCTTAAACATTATTAAACTAAATCAAGGATCACAGAAAAAGGATAATATACAAAAACCAAGAAATGAAAGGCTGGTGTAATCAACTGATATAATTGCATACCATCAGGACTTCCCTGGTGGTCCAGTGGTTAAGACTCCAAGCTCCCAATTCAAGGGACCTAGGTTCAATCCCTGGTCAGGGAACTAGATCCACATGCTGCAAGGAAGACTCCAAGCGCTGCAACTAAGACTGGATGCAGTCAAGTTAGAAAAAGAAAGAAAGAAAATAAATTTTTAAAAAAGATTGAAAAAATTATTTCATGCAATCTTTAAAGGAGAAAACCATGGAATCATATCAATAGATGCAGAAGAATCATATAATGAAATTCAACACATTCATTGTAAAAATTGTTAGCAAACTAAGAAGAAATGGAAACTTCCTTTTGCAGGGTATTTAAAAACACCAGAAGAAAAGTGAAATACTGAAACCCCTATCAGAAAGTGATAACAAGAAAAATACAGATCTTCCTTGGTTTATGAAGGGATTATATCCCAATAAACTCATTGTAAGTTGAAAATATTGTAAGTTGAAAATTAATTAAATTAAAAATTCAATATAACTCACCTATCAAACATTGTAGCTTTAGCTGAATCTACCTAAACACTCTCAGAACACTTAGATCAGGCTACAGTTGGACAAAATCATCTAACACATTTTAAAGTAAAATTGGGAGTATCTCATGTAATTTATTGACTACTTGTACTGAAAGTGGGGCTCCTTCATGGCTCAGCAGTAAAGAATCTGCCTACCAATCAATGTAGGAGATACGGGTTTGATCCCTGAGTCAGAAAGATCCCTTGAAGAAGGAAATGACAACCCATTCCAGTATTTTTGCCTGAGAAATCGCATGGACAGAGGAGCCTGGCAGGAGTCGGACACGACTTAGCAACTAAACAACAACAGAAAGTGATAAACATAGAATGGTTGTAAGCCTGTTGTTGTTTACCCTTGTGATGATGGGGATAACTCCTGTGGTTACACTATTGCTGCCCAGCATGACAAAATAATGTCTAACTGCATATCGCTAGGCTGGAAAAAGGTAAAAAATTCAAAATACAGTTTCCACTAAATGTGTATCACTTTCACATCTTCATAAAGTATAAAAATCATAAGCGGGGCTATAGTAAGTCAGGAGCCATCTGTGTATTGGTTATTACCACTTACATTCAACATTGTACCAGAGGGCATAAACAATGCAAAATGACAAGAAAGGAAACAAAAGACATATGGATTTAAAAGGAAGAAATAAAACTGCTATTATTTACAAACAATATGACTGCATACCCAAAGGAAACCCAAAGAATAGGAAGCTCAAAGCATCACAGACAAATTGTTGAAATCAACGTCTGACAAAGTTATAGAATACGAAGTCAACAAACAAAACTTAATTATATTTCTATGTTCGGCAACGGACAATTAGACAATAAAATTGTAACAGACAAGTAACATTTTTAATGGTATAAAATAGCCAATAATTGGGTATAAATCAAAAGAAAGAGAAGACCTCTGCAGTGACAGCAAAAAAATCATAATTGAGATTTAAAAAAAATATCTAAGTACATTTAGGGGATATGCCATGTTCATGAACTGGAAAACTCAATTTTGTAAATGTCAATTCATTCCAAATTCAATGCACTCCAAATAAAAATCCCAGTAGATGTATAGGAACTTGGCAAGCTGATTTTAAATTTATGCAATACAAAGTGCTAAAAATAGTAAAGACAGCCTTGAAGAAGAATGAATGAATTTGGAGGATTTATACTGCCAGATATGAAGACTTACTATAAGGTTAAAACAATATGACAGTGTGATATTAGCACAAAGATAGACCAACGAACAGCACAAAGAGTCTGGAAATAAATCCACACGCGTATAGATATCTAACTTATGAGACAGATGACAAATGCAAGGGAAAAAATGTTTTTTCAATAAATGGTGCCAATCAACTGGATATCTTCAGGTGGAAAAATGAATCTTGGCCACTACTTCAGATCACTCATAAAAATGAAGTCCTGTCATATCAGTGATCTAGGTGTGAAAGTCAGAACAACAATGCTTCTGGGAGAACAAATAGAAGAAGATCTAGATTACCATGAGGTAAAACTTTCTTAAACAGACCACAGCACATAAAGAAAAAGATTGACAGATTGGGTTATATTAAAATTAGGAACTTCTTCTCATCAAAAGACACTATGGAAAGCATACTAAGCGAAGCCACAGAATGGGCAAAGATGTTTGCTGACATATATCTGACAAACGACTTATGCACAGAATATGAAAGAACTCTTACAAATCAAAAAATAGATATCCCAATAGAAAAAGACTTGAATTGACAGTTCACCGAAAAGAATGTCCGAACGGTCAATTTGTTGTTCAGTCACTCAGTCATGTCCAACTCTTTGTGAACCCATGGACTGCAGCATGCCAGGCTTCCCTGTCCTTCACTGTTTCCAAGAGTTTTCTCAGACTCACTTCCACTGAGTTGATGATGCCATCCAACTATCTCATCCTTAGGCATCCCCATCTCCTCTTACCCTCAATCTTTCCCAGCATCAGGGCCTTTTGCAATGAGTCGGCTCTTTGTATCAGGTGGCCAATAAATATAGAAACATGTGCTTTCATTAGGTCTCAGGGAAATGCAAATTAATAGAACAACAAAATATCACTGCACCCTCCAACCAGAATGGTTAACACAAAAATGACTGATAATACCATGTGTTGGTGATGAGATGGAGTGGAGTGTTTTCATTTGCTAGGGCTGCCATAACAACGTATGGCTTAACAACGTATGGATGACTTAAACAACAGAAATTCATTTCCCCACAGTCCTGGAGACTAGAAGTCCAAGATCAAGGTGTCAGCAGATTGGTTTCTCCCGAAGGCGTTTCTCCTTGGCTTAACTAACCATCTTCTCCCTCAGTCTTCACACGGACCTTCTTCTGTGTGTATTTGTGTCCTAATTTCTTCTTCGTGTAAGGACACCAATCATATTGAATTATAGGCCACCCTCCTTACTACTTTTAAAAAATTAATTTATTTATTTTAATTGTAAATTACTTTACAATATTGTAGTGGTTTTGCCATACACTGACATGAATCAGCCATGGGTGTACATGTGTTCCCCATCCTGAACCCCCCTCCCACCTCCTCATCCCATCCCTCTGGGTCATCCCAGTGCACCAGCCCTGAGCACCCTGTCTCATGCAGCGAACCTGGACTGGGGATCTATTTCACATATGGTAATATACATGTTTCATTGCCATTCTCTCAAATCATTTCACCCTTGCCTTCTCCCATAGAGTCCAAAAGTCTGTTCTTTACATCTGTGTATCTTTTGCTGTCTTGCATATAGGGTCATCGTTACCATCTTTCTAAATTCCTTGTATATGCATTAATATACTGTATTGGTGTTTTTCTTTCTGACTTACTTCACTCTGTATAATAGGTTCCAGTTTCATCCACCTCATTAGAACTGATTCAAATGCATTCTTTTTAATATCTGAGTAATATTCCATTGTGTATATATACCACAGCTTTCTTATCCATTCGTCTGCTGATGGACATCTGGGTTGCTCCCACGTCTTAGCTATTGTAAACAGTGCTGCAACGAACATTGGGGTACACAGAATTTAACTACTTTTTAAAGACCTTGTCTCCAAATATAGACCCATTATGAAGTACTGGGGTTAGGACCTTAACATATGAATTTTAGAAAGATACAATTCAGCTCATAATCTGGGGAAACTCGACCTCTCATATACCAGAAGTATGTGTGTGTATGCGTGCTAAATCACTTTAGTCGTGTCCGACTCTTTTTTGACTTCAGAGACTGTAGCCTGCCAGGCTCCTCTGTCCATGGGATTCTCCAGGCAAGAATACTGAAGTGGGTTACTGTGCCCTCCTCCAGGGGATTTTTCTGATCCAGCAGTGGAACTCACATCTGTTTATGTCTCCTGCATTGGCAGGTGGGTTCCTTACCACCAGTGCCATGTGGGAAGCCCATCCCACAAGTATAAATTAACATAACTGCTTTGGAAAGTGGTGGACAACATTGAGTACACACCTCTTGGGCCCCGGGGATGATTCATTTCTAGGTGGATATACAGCAGAAACACAGACATTCACACATCAAAAGGCATGTACCAGAATGTTCATGGAGGGCTTCCTTGGTGGCCCAATGGTTAAGAATCTGCCTTGCAATGCAGAAGACAACAGTTCAATCCCTGGTCTGGGAAGATCCCACATGCTGTGGGGCAACTAAGCCTGTTCACCACAGTTACTGAAGCCTGTACGCCCAGAGCCCTTGCTCCACAACAAAAGAAGCCACTGCAACAAGAAGCCCACACCCTGCAACTGGAAAGTAGCCCTGACTCACTGCAGCTAGAGAAAGCCATTGGCAGCAACAAAGACCCAGCACAGCCCAAATAAAATTTAAAAGAGAGAGAGAGAGAATGTTCGTGAAGTTTTCATAATCACCCCAACCGGAAACAAACCAAATATCCAGTGGATAACTGGATAGATAAATTTTGGTATATTATTCCTTGTTGTTTAGCTTCTAAGTCACGTCTGACTTTTTGCAACCCTTTGGACTGTAGCCCACCTGGCTCCTCTGATCATAGGATTTCCCAGGCAAGAATACTGGAGTGGCCTGCCATTTTCTTCTCCAGGGGATCTTCCCGACTCAGAGATCAAACTTGTGTCTTCTGCATTGGCAGGCAGATTTTTTACCATTGAACCACTAGGGAAGTGCCAAATTTTGGTATGGGCATGCAACAGAATTCTACAGAAAAATAAAAACCAACTATCTATTGCTACTCCCAACATACACGGATCTCATGAACACAATGTTGAGTGAAAGGAGCCAGATATGAAAATGTACATTCTGTGTAATCTATAGAATTGCATTAACTTCAAAACTAGGCAAACTACTCCATGGCGTTTGGAGGAAGAATTAGGACAGTGACTGTGGGGAGGGAACCATGAAGGGGGGCTTCTGTTCCTTGACCTGGGTCCTTACTTTGTGCAACCTTTCTTAGTATCTCAGTTTATCAAAGAAAGCAAAGCAGGGACTCCCTTGGTAGTCGAGTGATTAAGAATTCACCTTCCATTACAGGGAACGCAGGTTCGATCCTTGGCCAGGGAACTAAGATCACCGCACCTAAGGTAGGCAACTAAGCCCGCACCACTCAACTAGAAAGCCTGGGGGCCACCATAAAGATCCAGTACAGCCAAAATAAAGCGTTTTAAAAGTAAGGAAGGCAAAGCACCTCAAGCGAGTCTGATACGGGTCTGCAATTGATTTTTAAATCACTACTTAGGCCAGGAAAATTGCAAGGTCCCTATTGTCTGTCTACACCAGGTAGGAGGTAACGAATAACAAATCTGGGTTAGGCTCTCCAAGCTGCTGACAGCATTTGTAATCCAGCTCCTCAGCAACAGTTTGGAAAATGTTTCCCCAAAGACTGAACTTCCCATGGTCAAAAGAACAATTACATTGATTATTCTTAGAAATAGGAGCTCAGATAAGGGACTGCTTTTTATTATAGAACTGAGGAGGAATTCAGGAAAGAAAACTTGCTTAAACAGAAGAATAGAGTCCAGCACATTTTAACCCAGACACTGTCTTGATCCCAGCAGGATCAAAAATGAATTTTCAGTACAGATCCCTCTTAAGGACTTAATTTCTTTATTCCCAACTGATTATTTAGCTGAACTGGGGCATTCAGTGTCCCAAAGCTAGTTGAGTCTGCAGTCACCATTCCCAAACCCCTCTCTTTCTCCTCTCTCCTCCTGGATACCATGGAGACTGGTAATCAAAAGCCAGGCTGCCCCTCCTCTTCCGTATCCCAAGGGGCAGAGTTGAGCACTCGGAGCTACAGCTTTAGATTTCTCTAGTTTCGATGTAACAGGAAAAAAAAAAAAGAATTGAGCCAACTGAAGAGTTATCCTTGGAACTCTGAAGATCTGGCATCTGTGTGCCTCATGTGATTCTGGGAGAACTCTATACCAAAACCAGAATTTTTTTCATGACGATCTCAGTTTTATGAATATCCCAGTAATTACAAGTGGGGATTTCCTCCTACTCTGGTGACTTGGTGCCTTGTTGGCCCAATGCCATGACTCTTTTTGCTCTTCCGGGCTCAGGAGAGCAAAATCCTGGCAGGACTCAAGGGAGCTTTTGGAAAGAGGAGTTGTGGTTACTAAATCCAAACACAGGAGTACCAACTCTATTCCCAGGTGTGTCCCATGGCTCTTGTTTGGGCCTGTTTTGGATCGATAGGCTCCTTTAAGAAAAATAATTCACTTGGTATATAGCTTGGGTGGGTTTTGCTTAAATTTCAAATTAAAAAATATCTCCCTGTTAAAAGAAAGGAACTTACTTTTTCTCCCAGCATACATCTGGCTGCCTCTCTGAGCACAAATCCTATATATAATCCTTGAAAAGAAAGGCGGGGAGGAGGGGTGGAAACATTTCCCAAAAGAATGACTGTGATCATGTCTACAATACCATGTCCTAAGAGAAAAGAAGTGAACCTGGAAGTTTTCAGAGTAATGTGACACCTGCAGCAAACCATTCTAGATAATTCTGTTCTCAAGGCATATTTTGGGGGCTTTGACTGTCTCAGACTCTGGAGTCTGATCCGCCATGGAGCTCCTCACCCAGGTTTACCCTGACCATCCTATTTGATTATCTTTTAAGAATATTTATTTATTTGGCTGCACTGGGTATTAGCTGCAGCATGCAGGATCTAGTTCCCTGGCGAGGGACCAAACCAAGATCCCCTGCATTGGGAGTGCACAGTGTTAGCCACTGGACCATCAGCGAAGTCCCCTGACCATGCTATTTAAATATACTCAATCTTATTCTGGATGGCTCTGTGGTAAGGAATCTGCCTGCCACTGCAGGGTTTGATCCCTGAGTTTGGAAAATCCTCTGGAGGAGGGCATGGTAACCCACTCTAGTATTCTTGCCTGGAAATTTCATGGACCGAGGAACCTGGCAGGCTACAGTCCATGGGGTCTCAAAAGAGTTGGACACGACTGAACACGCAAGCAATCTTGTGTCCAGTCCTCCTTTTACTCCTCCACTTCCCCCTGCCCACAATGTTTAGAACCTTTTAATATAGTGTTCAGTTTATCTCTGTTTTCTACTGTCTGTTTTCTACTGTTTTCTACTCCCCCTGCTAGAAGATGACCCCAAGCAAAAAGAGCTCTCCCTCTGGTTTGTTCCCTGATACATACTAAATGCTGAGGACTGTCCCTTGTACAGTGAGGACATTGTACACTCAATGCTTGCTAACAACTTGAAAATTCAGCACCTCAATTAATCAAGTGCCAAGCCTTTTCACCTTCTTGCCTCAAATCAAATTAAAAATTTTGAATGCAAGGTCTTTGCTGTTATCCAAAATGTTAACATATTTTCCAGACACAGGACTGGGTTGCCCTATCTCTTTTCATCACACCATTTAAAACAAATTTTTAATGAATATTGATCTTCTAATATCAAGGTCTAAAAATTCTGGAAATTTTTAAAAAGTGTGCATGTAATACATACATACTCTATGATGTAAAGCAAATTGGCAGTTAATCTAAGATTCTCTAAAGAAGAACTTAAAGGCACAACACATTTGTCTTTAATCAAGGCATGAAATATCTGTGTGAGCAACAGCTCATGACAAGTCCATGTCCGATTACAATTAGTTAAAACTTGTATGTTGGATGTCTGCTATGTGCCAGGCACAAAGGTTTGCCTGCACTATCTCTGATTATCCCAACAATCCTTCAAGGTAGGTATTATCATCCACACCCATAGATGTGGAAACTGAAGCCCAGAAAGGAGAAAAAAGCTAGCTCAAGGTCACACAGATCTCAGATGAGAACGTGGGTTTGCTCAGCCCCAGGGTTTATCCCCAGACACTTGGCTATTTCTCCAGAAAACAGTGTAATGTACGACTTTATGTGATACTCAACACATGTCATTGGTTTCAATATTCTTAGTCAACACATATGTTTTGAGTAATTGTTATGTTCATAGCACTGTGCCGGCTTCCTGGGAGATGGCTGTGAGAAGCTTGCCATCTCGCTGGGAGGTACTCATGAACCCGGGCATGGGATGTGACGTGACAAGTGAGTGGAATCCACGGAGATGCTGTGGGAGCTCAGAAGAGGGAGACGCCCTCCTGGGTCGGGCTCTTGCAGCCCAAGCACAGGCTGGTCCTCTACTTTTTCAGCCAGACTGGGATTGGGCTAAGTTTTGGCGGCCCAGCTCCTATTTGCACTCAGTTCTCAGTTCTTGCGAGAAATGACTTTTCCCCTACCCCGTGGTCTGTGCACAGGGGTTGGCATCCCAGTCTCCATGGTAACTGAAGAGGTGAGCGCTTCCTTGCTTGAAACGATGGGGGGAAGCAGGGAGGTGTGGGGCCCACACTCTGGCCAATTGCAGGCCTGTTGCTGGGACCTTGGATCTTGAGGAGATGACGCAAGGGTGGCGGACCATCTGCTGGCAGCAAAGACCATGGTGGACAGAGGCTAAACTGAAGCAGCCACATCCTGATTGGGCTGCTCCAGGGTTGAGGAAGTGACACATGTCCCTGAGAGCAGGTTTGTCGCCCGTCAGAGCTAGGACCCCACGAGAGCTTCCCATTAAATCTCACGGTACTTGATACAGTCCTAAGTTTATTGTCTGGCCTTTACTGGAAAAAAAATGTATCTTTTCCTTTATCCTTTCCCCCCTGCATTTCACACTGTTGGATATAGTTTGTGAAAAAAATGGAAACAAACAAAAGGTTCCAGAGACAATCATCAATGAATCAGAAAGTGAAATCTGCCTTCTGTAAACTGTTTCTGTGCTCTGATGGTCTCTCTGCAGGTTGAAGAATGTCTGTGTGCATGCTCAGTGGTGTCCGACTCTTTGCAACCCCATGGACTGTATAGCCTGCCAGGCTCCTCTGTTCATGAAAATCTCCAGGCTAGAACACTGGAGTGGGTTGCCATTTCCCATTGCCCCAGAGTGTCTGATGTTTACCTAATAAAGTTTGAGATGTTTCAGTGTTTTCATCATTCCTCTGAAGTTATCTGAAGCTTAGTAATCCCACAAGAAGCCACCCAGAGTCATGGAGTCCTGGGGGACATGGAACCATCTAGGTAGAGGGGGCTCTGGCTGAGGTGTGGAAGAGGGTGATGTCAGGGTATTGGGTGCCCTGCTGACTTTGCTCTGCGGGATGGTGCAGGGAGAGGCTGTATTTTGGCTCAGAACACAGGCAAGATCTCATCTGCAAAACCACAGCACCATGCCTGGTCCTGAAACTATGAAAGAATGAAGCTTGGGATGACCCACTTACTGAGCGAACGCTATACATCTCAACACTGTTCATTATCTTCCATAGTGTAATGCACTGATTCAGAGAGTATATTTTCAGAGCACATCTGCCCGTTTAAACTCTCTGCACCCAGAGTTACAGTGCAGAGCTGGAACTTGAATCCATCAAAGCCAATTATTCCAGTTCCTTTTTTTTTTTCAGCTTGGAGTTTTTCATTTAAAAGTTGTCATGGGAAAATAACTCTTAATAAATCCCTTTAAGCACAGGGAACTAGGGCAATTACTGACATTTTAAGAATTATTGAAACATTTTAAAGTTTTTTTGATTTATGTTCTGAAGGACATAAGTAATCCTTTTTTCTTTTTGGAAGACCTTCAATTAATTTCAAGGACAGACATTGGCACTCAGACTGTTCAAATCTAATTAATTATCTGACTGTGCCCACAACAGTCACACCTTCAAAACACTGTGGTTATAGCTAATCATCTGAGATTCTCCCACACTGAAATAATTGCACACACCCTTTTAGTCCATGACAGATATATGTATGGGGTGAATTACAAGAAGGGATGGTGCATTCCCAGAGGGAAATCAAGTTTTGTGTGTTTATTAGTGACTCATCAATTTAGTGCATTAAATATTCAACATCTGATGTAAAACATTTAAAATCCTGAGGTAATTTCTTGAAGCAAAACTATACAGGTCAGGTTAACCAATCACTTGAGTAGCTTTGTACCATAAATTAAATTAGAAAATCCCACAGCTGGGAAAAGCAACGACGGAAAGATCCCAGGGATGATGTGGCTCAGAAATCCATGGGTGAACAAACCCAGCGAGGCAAGGGGGTGAGTTTTCTTTCAGTTCATGATCAACAGGAAGTTGAAGGCCAGTCACCTTCGGGCACTGTAGACAACCACCCTTATCCAGTGGCGTTCACTTGGAGTTGATTTACTGCCTCAGGATGTGCATCCAAAAA
The DNA here is from genome assembly GCF_963930625.1 of Muntiacus reevesi. Classification (NCBI taxonomy): domain Eukaryota; kingdom Metazoa; phylum Chordata; class Mammalia; order Artiodactyla; family Cervidae; genus Muntiacus; species Muntiacus reevesi. Next base: position 255,881,066 of record NC_089250.1, read on the forward strand.
GGAGCAGAGAGCTTAAAATTCATTCTCACATTTAACCTAAAAACTTCATTTTCCCACACATTGCTAAACTTTAAAAAATAGGAGAAGAAAAAAAAAATAGGAGAAGAGACAAAATACTTGATCCTGAAACTTCTCTTGGAAAAGTTACTTAGGTTACTTGTAGTGAAGCAAAAGATACAATGTGGCGACCACATGTCCCTCATTGCTGAGACCAAACTCTTTCTTTTTCTCCATAAAAAGAAATATTACACTATGCCTTTATTTTTATTTTAAAATATTTTGTAATAAAAAATATTGTTTTTCTGTTTATTTTTGGTTGCACGGGGTCTTCATTGTTACACACAGGCTTTCTTTGGTTGTGGTGTGCAAGCTTCTCATTATGGTGGCTTCTCTTGTTGTGGAGCAGAAGCTTTAGGCTCTTGGGCTCAGTAGTTGTGGGGCTTGGGCTTAGTTGCCCCTCGGCATGTGGGATCTTCCCAGACCACAGATCAAACCTGTGTCCCTTGCATTGACAGGTGATTCTCAACCACTGGACCCACAAGGAAGTCACACACCATGTTTAAAAAAAAAAAAACACGCCACAAGCCTTATCAGAGTCACGGTTGAGTAGTGGTATGTAGGTCTGGAGTACAAATACAAAAATAATTGCTAGAACGTGCCATGACATGTCACCTGCCCCATCAGATGCCTGTTTTGTTGCATACAGAAGTTTGGAATTCGCCACTCCAGGGAATAAACTACTTGTCTGGACACCTGTATAGGTGGGGGCCGATTCAATGATAACTTCCAAGTGTGACCTGAGTGGTTTCTAAAAGACAAGGGAGCGCCCCTGTGAGGCTCAGGCGCTGTTGCCCTGGACAGGTATTGGCAACGATCAAGAGAAGCTGGCTTCTTCAGAGGAGAACGCCCTTTGTGAGGCAAAAGAGAGGTGAGTGGCTGAATAGAGCAGGCCAAAAGATGGACTTCCATACGGTTTTTGTTGACGATTCAAGGGAAATCAGTGTTTGGACCCGAATGTCTGAGAATTGCTGCGCTTCCGTCAACAGAGCCTGTGACTTGTTTAGGGCCCGTCTTCTGCTTTCCAGGACCCGAGGCACCAGGCAAAACTGAAGTTGGCAGTGTGTGCTCCCTACTTGGAGCACCTGCTCCTCCAGCACCAACTCATCTGAGTTGTTCCACTATTTCCAAAATGCCCCCCAGTTTCTTGCCTTCACCTTTTCAGGAATCAGAAAAAGATATTCACACTAAAGAACTAACTGCTGGTGAAATGTCAATTTGGAGAGGATGGAGGCCACATTATCCAAGGAAAAAAATAGTACCAAAAATAAAGGGAGGGGAATGAGAGTGAATCCATTTAAGACAGGAGCCAAAATTTCATAGTACAGTGAAAAAATATATGATTAGGGCTTTGCCTTGAAAGTTGAATAAGCATTACAAAAGGTTTTATTTTGTGTTTCAGAAAATGGGTTTTAACTGCAATCATGGGCAGTTCTTAAATATGAACAGAGAATGAATCAGGTGATGTTGGGGGAGGTTTTGTTTATTGTGTGTGCTCATCCTCTGTGGATTTCCCTTTAGACTGTCACAGTGTGAGGACAAAGAAGGTGACTTTATTAATTATCCCCAAAGCCTCCCTTTGCTATTTAGCTCATTTTTTTTCACGTCAGTATCCTTTTAGCCATCGATTTCCTTCCTCAGTTGTTGACCTGTCTGAATTGTGTCCCATCCACCTCTGACAATGGCTTTGCTTGTGATACGAGCAATCAATAAGTCTTACACAGACAGTGAGGAATCTGGGCTGTTGTGTGTGGGTTTTTTTTTTCAATCTCACTTTGTGGTGATCTGTTGTATGTGTATCCCATTCTTTTGCCACAAAGAGACTGATCCCTCAAAACGGTAACATGAATGGCAAAATGGCTCTCCTGTTGGGTTGGGAAATATGAGTTTATTTTAACCATGGCAAATCCTTTTACCATGACCATAAATATTTCCATGTTATGATTACCTTGGATTCCCTGAGCAACTTCCTAAATATTGGATTTCAGATAAAGAAATCCCCCATTTACTTCCCCAAACTGAATGATTGCTCCTTTATTCTTTTCCAATAATACAAGCCTTTAGGGACTTCCTTGACAGTCCGGAAGATAAGACTCCAAGCCTTCAAAGCTGGGGGCGCAGGTTTGATCCCTGATGGGGGAACAAAGATCTCACATGCTATGGGATGTAACCAAAAAAAAAAAAAAAAAAAAAAAGCCTTTAAAACTGAATTCTATTGAGTAAATAAATATATACCCTCAAAAGTTAATATATACCGTTTTCATAATATTTTTTAAACATAAGTGAAATTGCCATTTTTATTTTTCCCAAGATATATTCAAAATATTTTAAAGATTATTTTATTTTGATTTATAAGTTTATTATTTTGATCCTTTTTATTTATCATCTAGTTTTATTGCATTGTGGATAGTGAAAGTTCTGCTTTGGGGGAATATATTCACATTGTTTTTATTGCCCAATGTAAACTTCTTTTGTATGTGTGACTATTCCATGGGTATTTGGAAAGATTGCATGTACTTTGGCCAAAAGAGCATTGATATGTTTTATCTATTAGATTGCAGTTATATGTTATTATTCAGATCTTCCATGTCTTTTTAAATGACACATTTATTGAGGTATAATTTACATACCATACAATTCACAGATTTAAGGTAGACAATGCAGTGTTTCCTGATATATTCACAGAGTTGTACCGAAATCACCATACTCTTAAATTTTAGCTTACCTTATCAAAATCTACTTCAGATTTATAATGACTTAGTTACAGTGAAATTCAGAAACTTTACTCCTAAAAAGCTCCATTCCACCTCTTCTGTATGCTATCACTGTTATAAATTTTATGTCTTTTGTTGACCTGAAACAAATAGACTACTAGAAACTTCTTCAGCAAAGATGGATTTATTTGAGATTGGCAGAGAATTGTAATTTGGGGTCTGTAGCCATGGGAAGCCACATGCAAGTCCCCACATAGCAAGGAAAGGAGAACATTTTTATAGGGGGGAGGGTTGAGGGGTAGAGGAAGTTGGCAGGGTTCTTGTAAATAAAGAGTCCATGCCTTTTCATTGGCTGAGTCCTTGCCAGGAAAGAAGAGGAGTCTTTCTTCTTCCTGTTGGGTTCTGCTATTGTCACAGGACTTGAGAGCTCCCCCTTCTGGTCTCCTGACTGTGTAATTGAGTTTTCTGAATACTAATTTTTTACACTTTATATGTTAAAAACCAACACTACATTATTATAATTAATTTTATGTAGTATCCTGTGTTTTAAAGAAACAGAGAAGAAAGGAAAGCAAATATATATTTATAGAGTTTTTATATTACCTTCTTACCCTTTCTTTTCTCTTCATCTATTACTGTAGATTTGGGTTATCACCTTTATGCCTTCCCTGATTTGGTTTGAACCCACCTTCCTTCTAGGTAATGTTATTGTCAGATATATTGTATGTCTATATGTTGTAAACTCAACAATACAGCTATATACCATAGTTTTATAATTCAGTTTAGGGAACACAGGGGAAGAAATATGCAATTATGTATTATTTTACAACTCCCTCATACTTACCAATGCTCTCTGAGCGTGTGTATGTGTGCATGTGTGTGTTTTCAAATTACGGTCTGTAGTCACTTGCTTTCTGCCTGAGTATTTCTTGTCATATAGGTGTGCTATCAATAAATTCTTTCAGGTTTTGTTTATGTGGGAATATCTTTCTTTTATTCTCATTTTTGTAGGGATAATTTTACTAGATATAAGACTCGTGCTTGACAATATTTTACTTTCAGCACTGTGAATATATCATCCCAGTGCCTTTTGATCTCCATTGTTTCTTATGAAAAGTCTGCTGTTAATCTTACCAGGGAGTCTGTGTGATGAATTGTTTTCTTTTGGTGCTTTCAAGATTTTATCTTTGTCGTTGCCTTGAAACATTTAGACTCTCATATGTCTGGATGTGAATCTCTTTGTTTATCATGCTTGGAGTTAGTTAAGTTTCTTGGCAATATAGGGTAATGATTTTCATCAAATTTGGAAAATTTCAGTCATTGTTTCTTTGAATACTTTTAATGCCCCTTTCTCTCTCCTTTATTTCTGTGAATTCCTTTATGTATGTATATATATGCATATAACAGTGGCTCACATTTTTCTGAGGCTCTGTCAACTTTTTCTTATTTTATTTCTACTTTGTATTTCTGACTGGATAGACAATATTGACCCATCTTAAGCTTCACTGATTTTAATTCTCCCAGCTTACATCTTTTGTTGAGTCTCTCTAGGGAAGTTTTTACTTTTGATTATTGTACTTTTCAACTCCAGAATTTCTGTGTTGCTGTTTAAGTAATGTTATCTCTTTATCAGTGTTCTCTATTTGATGAGACAATATTATCTTTTTCTTTAATTCTTACAGCATAATTTTTTTTTCATTCTTTGAACGTATTTATGCTAGCTGTTTTGGAGTTTCTGTTTGCTATTTTACCATCTGTACCCCTTCAGTTCCATGTGTTTTATCTTGGTCTGTCAAAGAGTAAAGGTATATTAAATTATTCTACTAAAATGTGTTTTTTTACATTTTCCCCTTTTGTTTTTAATTTTTGACTACAAAATTTAATGCTATTGCTATATTAAGCACATAAAAGGTTTTTTCCTATTGTTATGAAGTATTAAGCAGCTATAAATTAATATTTGTAAAATATGAGCTGTAAGTAACAACTACTATAACAAGTATCAGAGTGTGTACCCATCAAATTTAGGAAAAAGAATACTGTCACCAATTTTTCATTTTGTATTTTGAAGAATTATTTTGGAGAATTTATATTACTAGACATAAAAACTGGTTATTTTGCCATAGTGTGACAGTGATCACATTAGCACAAGGGTAGACAAACAGACTAATGGAAGAGAACAGAGAGTCTGAAAATAAATCAACACGTGTGTAGATACAATTTATGATAATTGGGACAAATGCAGAGAGTACATTTTGATTTGTAGAAACTCATAGAGTTACAAATATTTCCTTTGTAGCTTATCCTTTAATCATTTAAACTTTTCCTTTTTTCTTTTCTGTTTTTTTTCTGTCACACAATATTTTTTTTATGTTTTGCTTTTTAATTTTTATATAGTCAAATCTGTTTATATTTTCTTCTTTAGATTCCAGGTCTTCTGAATTATTTAGGAAACTTCTGCAATCCAAGTGCATAGAAATATTTTCCTTTAATGATTTGGAAAAATATATATATGTATGTGTATGTGTGTTTGTATGTGACTGTGTGTGTGTCTGACTCTTTGTGACCCCATGAACTGTAGCCCACCAGGCTCCTCTATCCCTGGAATTCTCCAGGCAAGAATACTGGAGTGGGTTGCCATTCCCTTCTCCAGGAGATTTTCCTGACCCAGAGATTGAACTCAGCTCTGCCTCATTGCTGGCAGATTAATTCATTCAGAACTTCGTATATATATATATATATAATCCCTAATTCATCCAGAAATTCTTTTCAAGTGTAGTATGTGGTAGGCATCTAACAGATAGCTACTTGTCACTTTCCTATTTGTTGACTGATCCTTTCTTTCCCCAGTAATTTAAAGGGCCACATTTTTTATCTCCTAATTTTCTGCTTTGGGGTTCTTTGTCTAATCTTGGACCAATATCTCACTGTTCTAATAGCTATAACTTAATAGTATATTTTTGTTTCTGGTGAAACAAGTATCTCTTTGGTGTTTTTTCCCAAGCCTGTAGTGAATTCAGAGGGTACCCTTTAAGGTCCTCTGAGTCTAGATACACAGGCTGAGGTCAGGCAGAGCATACAGATCAGATTCTAGAGATACATCTTTAATTTTATGCTCTATAGAAACAACCATAAAACATAATGAACAGAATCATGATCTTCAGCATCTACTGGGCCCCATGTTGCTCTCAAGTCTCACTTTTCCAGAGTCAATTCTCTTTCCTATTCTTCTTAGCTCCAGTTGTACACCTAAACCATCCCTCCATTTATTCCTCCAGGATGAACTCCCCATCTTTGTTTCAGAATAGAAACAAACCATAACATGGGATATTAAAATGGAGAGAGAGCCTCACCCTCTTTCTGCCAAGCTCTGTTTAGTGAGATCTGGTCCCACCCCTTCCCATTCCCTTAGGGAATAGCTCCTTTTCACCGTGTGTTTAAACATGCCTATCTCTCTCACTTTAACACACATGCATGTGTGTGCGCGTGCACACACACACACACCCCCTTTTCACTCCATGTTTCCTTGCAGCTGCCTTGCTATCTCTTCTTGTTCAAAGCCTCATTTCTAGAAAGAGTTGTGCAAACTCATCATTTCTCCTCCTCCCACTCATTTCTCATTCTACTCAAAGGTCACCTGTCACTTCCTTATTGTTAAATCTTTGCTAATATTCTTGCCTCTGGTCTTGTTCCTCATCATTGTAGCTGCCAGAATAATCCTTTTAAGATGCCAATTTGAACACATTATTCCCCTCCTTGAAAAGCTTTCATGGCTTCTTACTGATCTCCAGATAAGTTCCAAACTCCTAGGAGGCCACCATTTTCAGTCTCCCCAGCCTTCTCCAACCCTAAACTCTGGTCACACCATGCTTCTCACTGTCCCTGGCTTCCTCACTATGCCTTCACCTATTCTTTCTTTCTGCACATTTGCATGGCTAATGCATACGTACCTTCATTACACCATTACTTCATTACTCAGGAAAGAAGATGGGAAGGCTTTCCTGACCACCACTCCAAGACCAGACGAAGCTCCCTCACTTTGTGTTTCCTTGGCACCTGTACAATGTGGAGCCCATATCACACTGTTTATTTCTCTCTGTCTCCAACTGGGCTGAAAACTCTTGAGAGCAGAGATCATTTCTTAATTATCACCTAACCCCAACATTAAGCAAAGTGCCTGGCACATAGCAGATAAACTGTAGATATTGAAATCAATGAATGCATATCTTCTCTGTTAGCTTGAGAGCTCAGCATCATCTTTTATTTTTTAAACTAAAGAGTATTGTTTGTTTATACTATGGTAAAAAATCACATGGTGCTTCCCAGGTGGCACAGTGGTGAAGAATTCACCTGCCAATGCAAGAGACACAAGAGACACGGGTTTGATCCCTGGGTTGGGAAGATCCCCTGCAGTAGGAAATGGTAACCCACTCCAGTATTCTTGCCTGAAAAACTCCATGGACAGAGGAGCCTGTCAGGCTGTTTCCATGGGGTCACAAAGAGTTGGACACGACTGAACAATAAAGCACAAAAAACCACATATCATTTAATGTATCCTCTTAACTGTTTCTTAAATGTACAGTTTAGTAGTGTTAAGTATATTTATATTGTTGTGAAACAGATCTCTGGAATGTTTTCTCTTGCGAAACTGGAACTCTATATCCATTAAATAATAGTTCTTCTTGGCTTCTTATCCTTAACTCCTGATAACCACCATTCTACTTCCCATATCTATAAATTTGACTACTTTAGATACCTCATATAATGGAATTGTATGCTATTTGTCTTTTGTATAGTATTGTATAGTATTTGTGTAGTATTTGCCCTTGACTAGCTAATTTCACTTGGCATACTTCTTCAATGTTTATGCATGTAAGAGGAAGGAACACTTCTGAACTCATTCTAGAGATCACAATCACCCTGATAACAAAACTAGACAAAGCTATCACATGCACAAAAAAGTTACAGGCCAGTATCACTGATGAACATAAATGCAAAAATTCTCAGCAAAATATTAACAAACCAAATCCAGCAGCGTATTAAGAAGGATCATATGCCATGATCAAGGGGGAGTTATTCCAGGGATTTAATATCTGCAAATCAGTCAACCAGTGTGTTATATACCATAATAACAAATTGAAGAATAAAACCTTTATGATCATATCAATAGATTCAGAAAAAAACTATTGATAACCATTTAACACCTATTTATGACAAAATCTCTCCAGAAAGTGGGCATAGAGGAACATACCTCTACATAATAAAGGCCATATATGATAAACCCATAGCTAATGTCATACTCTATGATAAACCCATAGCTAATGTCATACTCAATGGTGAAAAGCTGTAAACATTCCTTTAAGATTAGGAGCAAGACAAGAGTGCCCACTCTCACCAACTTTTATTCAATATGGTTTTGGAAGTCCTAGTCACAATATTCAGAGAAGAAAAAGAAATAAAAAGAATCCAAATTGGAAAGAAATATGTAAAACTGTTACTATTTGTAGATGTCATGATACTATATGGAGAAAATCCTAAAGATGCCACCAGAAAACTACCCAGTTCAGTACAGTTCAGTCGCTCAGTCATGTCCGACTCTTCGAGACCCCATGAATCGCAGCACGCCAGGCCTCCCTGTCCATCACCAACTCGCAGAGTTTACTCAAACTCACGTCCGTTGAGTCCGTGATGCCATCCAACCATCTCACCCTCTGTTGTCCCCTTCTCCTCCTGCCCCCAGTCCCTCCCAGCATCAGGGTCTTTTCTAATGAGTCAACTCTTTGCATAAGGTGGCCAAAGTATTGGAGTTTCAGCTTCAGCATCAGTCCTTTCAATGAATATTCAGGACTGATCTCCCTTAGGATGGACTGGTTGGATCTCCTTACAGTCCAGAGGACTCTCAAGAGTCTTCTCTAACACCACAGTTCAAAAGCATCAATTCTTCAGCGCTCAGCTTTCTTCAACAGTCCAACTCTCACATCCATACATGACCACTGGAAAAACCATAGCCTGAAAACTACTAGAGATCATCAATGAATTTGGTAAAACCACAGGATACAAAGTTAATATACAGAAGTCTATTGTATTTCTATGCACTAACAATGAAATATCAGAAATAAATTAAGAAAACAATCCCATTTATCACCACCCCAAAAAGAATAAAATAGCTAGGTATAAACCTACCTAGAGAGGCAAAAGATGTGTACTCTGAAAACTATAAGACATTGATGAAAGAAATTGAAGAAGACACTAACAGATGGAGAGATACACTGTGTTTTTGGATTGGAATAACCAATATTGTTAAAATGACCCTGCTACCCAAGGCCCTGGTAGCTCAGTTGGTGAAGAATCCACCTGCAATGCAGGAGACCTGGGTTTGACCCCTGGATTGGGACGATCCCCTGGGGAAGGAAATGGCAATCCACTCCAGGATTCTTGCCTGGAAAAATTCCATGGACAGAGGAGCCTGGTGGGCTATAGTCCATGGAGTCACAAAGAGTTGGACTCAACTTAGCACCAACCATCACCACCCAAGGTAATCTACAGATTCAGTGCAGTTGCTATCGAAATACCAATGGCATTTTTCACAGAACTAGGACAAGTAATGTTAAAATTTGTATGCAAACACAAAAGGCCCCAAATAGCAGAACCAGTCTTGAGAAAGAGGAACAGAGCTGGAAGAATTATGTTTCCCAACCTCAGATTGTACTGCAAAGATACAGTGATCAAAACAGTATGGTACTGGCATGAAAACAGACACATAGATCAATGGAACAAGATAGAAAGCCCAGAAATAAACGCACCCTGTTACAGTCAATTAATTCACAACACAAGAAGCAAGAATATGCAATGGGTAAAAGACAGTATCTTCTATAAGTGGTGCTGAGAAAACTGAAAAGTTACATGTAAAGGAAGAAATTAGAATATGATCTAATATTGTACACAAAAATAAGCTTAAAATGGCTTAAAGACGTAAATGTAAGACCAGATACTATAACACTCCTAGAAGAAAACTTAGGCAGGACATTCTTGGACATAAATTGAACCATTATTTTGTGTGTCCTTCTCCTAAAGTCAAAGAAATAAAAGCAAAAATAAATGGGATATAATTAAACTTGGAAGTTTTTGCACAGCAAAGGAAACCACCAACAAAATGAAAAGAAATCTACTGAATGAGAGAAAATATTTGCAAATGATATGGCTGAAAAGGAATTAATATCAAATATATATACTCAACATCAAAAAACGACCCAATTTAAATATGGGCAGAAGAACTGAATAGACATTTTTCTAAAGAGGAAATGCAAATGACCAACAGGCACAAGAGAAGATGTTTAACATTAGTAATAATCAGGAAGATGCATATCAAAACCACACACAATTTCAGCTCATTCCTGTCAGAATGGCTAAGAGCAAAAAATATCAGTCAGGATGTGGAGAAAAGGAAGAAAGGGAATACAATGCTAGTGGGAATGTAAATTAATATAGCCACTGTGGAAAACAGTATGGATACCTCTCAAAAAACTAAAAATAGAACTATCACATGACCCAGTTCTTCCACTCCTGGGTATATATCTGAAAAAAAAACCCCACTAATTCAAAATGATACATGCACCCAGTGTTCATAGAAGCATTATTTTTAATTGCCAAGACAAAAACAACCGAAGTGTCCATTAAGAGGTGAATGGATAAAGAAGCTGTGGTATATATATATACACATACACACACACCTACTGGAATACTGTATGCATACTAAGTCGCTTCAGTTGTGTTCAACTTTTTCCAACCCTACGGACCAGAGCCCGCCAGGTTCCTCTGTGCACGGAATTCTCCAGGCAAGAATACTGGTGTGGGTTGCCATGCCTTCCTCTAGGGTATCTTCCTGACCCAGGGATCAAACCCGTATCTCTTACGTTTCCTGCATGGCAGGCAGATTCTTTACTGCTGAGCTACTGGGGAAATTGGAATACTACTTGGCCATAAAAAAGTTTTGCCATTTGCAACAACATGGATGGACTTGGAAGGCATTATGCCAAGTGAAAGGCGTCAGACAGAGAAAGACAAAAATTGTATGGTATCAGTTATGTGGACTCTAAAAAATATAACAAAACAGAAGCAGATTCACCTAGATAGAGAACAAACTAGTGGTTACCAGAGGTGGGGAAGGGGCAATATAGGGGTGAAGGAGTGGGAGATACAAGCTTTTGGGTGTAAGATAGGCTCAGGGATGTATTGTACAACAGAGGATATAACCAATATTTTGTAGTAACTGTAAATGGAAAGCAACTTTTAAAAATTGTGTAAAAATTTCAAATTTTTAATTAAAAAAAGACTAATGCATGTAGTATATTATAGGCTTTCCTTCCTTTTTAAGGCTGTCTCATATTCGATTATATATATATATATATACCACATTTTTTTGTCATTTTTTGTCCATTCATCCACTGATGGACATTTGGGTTGCTTCCAACCACTGGTGATTTTTTATGATTTTCTACAGTATTTATAATTCTGGGTTTTCACAAGTTTCTGATCCTATAACATTCAAATTCCAGATAGTATATGCAACTATATGCTTTACAGAAATAAAAAGAGCTTTATTAAATATAAGCTTTTGTAACTACTATAAAGTTATTCAGTTTTTCTAATTAAAAAACTTATTAAAATGTATACATTTTAATATGCATTCCACTGTATAAATCCTCATTAAAAATAAGAAATGCTTATGCATAATTTGGTATCAGTTTATATAGAATAATGACTCTAATGAGACTGATCTTTATAAGGTCAATTTTTAAACTTGTGTGTTAGTCGCTTAGTCGTGTCTGACTCTTTGCAACCTCAGACACTGTAGCCCGCCAGGCTCCTCTATCCATGGGATTCTCTAGGCAAGAATACTGGAGTGGATTGTCATTTCCTTTTCTAGGGGATGTTCCCAACCTAGGGGTCGAACCCAGGTCTCCCTCATTGCAGGCAGATTCTTTACCATCTGAGCCACCAGGGAAGCCCAACTTAAAAGTGTACAAATCTTCAGAGTCTGAGAATGAATAATCATGAATATTCATGAATGAACATTCATGAATGAATATTCACATATATCTATAGATAGATAGATAGATATAGATATATATTCCAAAGTTTGTTTATCTTTTTAAAAGAGAACACAAATCATTAATCTTTGTTTTCTTCAACCACCAGGTAGCCCACAGGAGTAGATTTTTAATCAACAAGTGAGATCAGGTGGGATGGATAGAATTCTCTGCCCTAATGATCAAATTACAGTGCAATCCATACAAATAGGCATTCAGTTCCTCAAGGGATAAGAAGGCAAAAGAAAGAAAGGTGACAAAAAAACCCAATAATAGTGCCAGTTATAATCCTGTTACTTTAAGTCAGTAACCCATGTTAGGCATATCTTTTCTTCCATTTCTTCATTCCTTCTTGTTGATTTTGAGGACTGGGGCTCATTCAGATGGACATTTAGATAAATTGTCTCTCTTTCTCTGGTTATTGTAAACAACGAGACAATGTAATTCCTTGTATTTTCACATGCATGTATGATGATCTTCTTGGAATAAATGACTAAATTGGAATGGCTGGATCAAACAGTACACCACACACTTCTAGGAGAATATATGTATATCACATGGTGTTGTGATTACTCACCTAGAGCCAGATATCCTAGAGTGTGAAGTCAAGAGGGCCTTAGAAAGCATCACTACGAACAAAGCTAGTGGAGGTGATGGAATTCCAGCTGAGCTATTTCAACTCCTAAAAGATAATGCTGTGAAAGTGTTGCATTCAACGCCAGCAACTTCGGAAAACTCAACAGTGACCAGAGGACTGGAAAAGGTCAGTTTTCATTCCAATTCCAAAGAAAGGCAATGCCAAAGAATGTTTAAACTACTGCACAATTGCATTCGTTTCACACGCTAGCAAAGTAATGCTCAAAATTCTCCAAACTAGGCTTCAATACTATGTGAACTGAGAACTTCCAGATCATAGAAAAAATAAGAGAATTCCAGAAATATCAATAACCTCAGATATGCAGATGACACCATCCTTATGGCAGAAAATAAGGTGCCTCTTGATGAAAGTGAAAGAGGGGAGTGAAAAAGCTGACTTAAAACTCAACTTTCAAAAAACGAAGATCATGGCATCTGGTCCCATCACTTTATGGCAAATAGATGGGGAAAAAATGGAAACAGCGATAGATTTTATTTTCTTGGGCTCCAAAATCACTGAAGATGGTGACTGCAGCCATGAAATTAAAAGATGCTTGCTCCTAGGAAGAAAAGCGATGACAAACCTAGGCAGCATATTAAAAAGCAAAGATATTACTTGGCCAACAAAGGTCCGTATAGTCAAAGCGATGGATTTTCCAGTATTCACATATGGATGTGCGAGTTGGATCATAAAGAAAGCTGATTGCCAAAGAACTGATGCTTTTGAACTGTGGTGTTGGAGAAGATTCTTGAGAGTCCCTTGGATAGCAAGGAGACCAAACCAATCAATCGTAAAGGAAATCAGTGCTGCATATTCATTGGAGGACTGATGTTGAAGCTGATACTCCAATACTTTGGCCACCTGATGTGAAAAACTGACTCATTAGAAAAGATCCTGATGCTGGGCAAGATTGAAGGCAGAAGGAGAAGGGGATGACAGAGGATGAGATGGATGGATGACATCACCGACTTGATGGACATGGGTTTGAGCAAGCTCCGGGAGATTGTGATGGACAGGGAGTCCTGATGTGCTGCATTCAGTGGGGTCACAGAGTCGGATGCTACTGAGCAACTGAACAACAATAACAGATAGGGAGAGAGAGAGAGAACATATATTCTCTCACATATGCCTGCACACATATGTGTATTTATTTCTATATCTATCAATAGATGAATATACACCAAATCATGAATTCATTCTGATAATCTCTGATTCCAATCCAACAACACAGGGTTCATCTAGTCTTGTTCTTTTCCTATTTGTAACCACTTTCTCCGAGTGAGAAACTTGCTCTCATTCTCGAAATATATTTACTTAATTGCTAGCACTTACATAGGGCTTCCTTGGTGGCTCAGATGGTGAAGAATCTGCCTGCAATGCAGGAGACGCAGGAGATGCAGGTTCGACCCCTTGGTCGGGAAGATCCCCTGGAGAAGGGAATGGTCACCCACTCCAGTATTCTTGCCTGGAGAATTCCACGGACCGAGGAGCCTAGCGGGCTACAGTCTACGGGGTCACAAAGAGCCGGACATGACTGAGTGAATAACACACACAGCACATACATAAAATAGCTTCAGAATTGCTAACCTATACCCCTTTGAATAACCTAGTAACTAGTGCATATTGTTTGTGTACAGTTCTTTTTGTATTTTGCCTATCCATTCAAAATACTATGTTCTAAAGCTACAGAGGTTAGTTCCTTTCTTTGCCACAGTGTGGTTATATTGTTCATTTGTAGTACAGTTAGGTTAATGGTTGTTATTTGTATTTCATTTTGGGTCCCCCCTCCCATCCTGGTTGGTGTTAACTATTTGTTTCTGGGGTTTGTGAAACCTCACTGTAGTTCTCAGAGTCAGAGCTGTACAAAAAGGATACTCACAGATCAATCCAGTCCATCCTAAAGGAAATCAATATTGAATATTCATTGGAGGGACTGATGCTGAAGCTGAAGCTCCAATACTTTGGCCACCTGATGAAGAGCCAACTCATTGGAAAAGACCCTGATGCTGGGGAAGACTGAGGGCAGGAGGAGAAGGGGGCAACAGAGGATGAGATGGTTGGATGGCATCATCGACTCAATGGACATGAGTTTGAGCAAGCTCCAGGAGATGCTGAAAGACAGGGAAGCCTGGCATGTTACAGTCCATGGCACTGCAAAGAGCTGACACAGCCGAGCGACTGACAACAACAACATACTCACAGAGGTCTCAGTCACTCCCTCATCTGTTCTACCCACTTCCCACTCTCCTGTTCTTTCTATGTCTGTCTCATCTACCCCTCATAAGTAATTTGTAACTTTAGTTTCTGGTTTATTTGTACTGTGTTTCCTTTACATTACTGATCCCCTGCTGGTCTTGATGATAAATGGACAAGTGCTGTGTTGTGTTTATTGCGCAGTCGTCTCTGACTCTTGGCGACCCACAGACTGCAGCCTGCCAGGCTCCTCTGTCCATGGGGATTCTTTAGACAAGAATACTGGAGTGGGTTGCCATGCCCTCCTCCAGGGGATCTTCCCAACCCAGGGATTAAACCCAGGTCTCCCACATTGCAGGCAGATTCGTACCAACCGAGCCACCTGGGAAGCCCTAAATGGACAAAAACAGCAGTCAAAGCCTTAAAAGGACGTGGAAATAAAGGGTATAGATTGCTTAAGGTTGATGCTTACCCTACCAAGTAAGTCTGTTAGGCCAGGAGACAGGCTGGCCAAGGCTGAGGAGACTTTAGAAGGAGTACTGATAAATTTGACACTATCAAATAAAGTCCATACTCTATTTTTATTTCCTTAGTTTTTACCCAATGTCCTTTCTCTGTTCCAGAGTCCACCCAAGGAACCACATTACATTTGACTGTCATGTCTCCTTAGGATTCTCCAGACTGTGACACTTCGTCAGACTTTCCTTGTTTCAATGACCTTGACAATTTTGAGGAGGTCAGACACTTTGTAGCACATATCTGTTGGGATTTGTCTGGTGTTTTTAGTTCCTAGGGCTTCCTTGATAACTCAGTTGGTAAAGAACCTGCCTGCAACGCAGGAGACCCTGGTTCGATTCCTGGGTCGAGAAGATCCACTGGAGAAGGGAGAGGCTACTCACTCCAGTATTCTTGGGCTTCCCTTGTGGCTCGGCTGGTAAAAAATCTGCTTGCAATGTGGAAGACCTGGGTTTGATCCCTGGGTTGGGAAGATCCACTAGAGAAGTGGTAGGTACCCACTCCAGTATTCTGGCCTGGAGAATTCCATGGAATGTACAGTCATGGGGTTGCAAAGAGTCGGACATGACTGAGTGACTTTCATTTTAATTCCTAAGTGATCAATGCAAAGAAATAGAGGAAAACGATAGAATGGGAAAGACCAGAGATCTCTTCAAGAAAATTAGAGATACCAAGGGAATGTTTCCTGCAGAGATGGGCACAATAAAAGACAGAAATGGTATGGACCTAACAGAAACAGAAGATATTAAGAAGAGGTGGCCAGAATACACAGAAGAACTATACAAAAAAGATCTTAATGACCCAGATAGCCACAATGGTGTGATCACTCACCTAGAGCCAGACATCCTAAAGTGCAAAGTCAAGTGGGCCTTAGGAAGCATCACTACGAACAAAGCTAGTGGAGGTGACAGAATTCCAGCTGAGCTATTTTAAATCCTTAAAGATGATGATGTTAAAGTGCTGCCCTCAATACACGAGCAAATTTGGAAAACTCAGCAGTGGCCAGAGAACAGGAAAAGGTTCGTTTTCGTTCCAATTCTAAAGGGCAATGCCAAAGAATGTTCAAACTACCACACAATTGCACTCATCTCACATGCTAGCAAAGAAATGCTCAAAATTCTCCAAGTCAGCCTTCAACAGTAGGTGAACTGAGAACTTCCAGATGTTCAAGCTGAATTTTAAAAAGGCAGAGGAACCAGAGATCAAATTGACATCATCCACTGGATCACAGAAAAAGCAAGAGAATTCTGGAAAAACATCTACTTCTGCTTCATTGACAATGCTAAAGCCTTTGACTCTCTGGATCATGATAAACTGTGGAAAATTCTTAAAGAGATGGGAATATCAGACCACCTTACCTGCCTCCTGAGAAATCTGTATGCAGGTCAAGAAGCAACGATTAGAACTGGACATGAAACAACAGACTGGTTCAAAATTGGGTAAGAAGTACATCAAGGCTGTATATTGTCACCTTGTTTATTTAACTTATGTGGAGAGTACACCATGTGAAATGCCGGACTGGAGGAAGCACAAGTTGGAATCAAGATTGCAGAGAGAAATATCAATAACCTCAGATATGCAGATGACACCAGATGGCAGAAAGCAAAGAGGAACTAAAGAGCCTCTTTGATGACAGTGAAAGAGTCATGTCTTTCATGTCATGAAAGAGTTAAAAGAGTAGAGTAAAAAAGTTGGCTTTAAACTCAATATTAAGAAAATGAGATCATGGCATCTGGTCCCATCACTTCATGGCAAATAGATGGAGAAACAATGGAAACAGTTACAGACTTTATTTTGGGGGGCTCCAAAATCACTGCAGATGGTGACTGTAGCCATGAAATTTAAAAATTTAAAAATGCTTGCTCCTTGGAAGAAAAGCTATGACAAACCTAGATAGCATATTAAAGAGCAGAGACATTGCTTTACTGACAAAGGTCTGTATAGTCAAAGCTATAGTTTTTCTAGTACTCACGTATGGATGTGAGAGTTGGACCATAAAGAAAGCTGAGTGCTGAAGAATTGATGCTTTTGAACTGTGGTGTTGGAAGAGACTCTTGAGAGTCCCTTGGACAGCAAAGAGATCAAATCAGTCAATTCTAAAGGAAACCAGTACTGAATATTCATTGGAAGGACTGATGCTAAAGCTGAAACTCCAATACTTTGCTCACCTGATGAGAAGAACTAACACATTAGAAAAGACCCTGAAGCTGGGAAAAATTGAAGGCAGGAGAAGGGGACGACAGAGGATGAGATGGTTGGGTGGCATTACCGACTCAACGGACATGAGTTTGAGCAAGTTCTGGGAGTTGGAGATGGACAGGGAAGTCTGTTGTGCTGTAGTTGATGGGGTCACAAAGAGTTGGACATGACTGAGCAATTGAACTGAACTTTCTCATAGTTAGACTACCATGAATTCTTGGACGTCAAGTGGCATTGTCAACTCAATATAGCAACGGCTTTCCTGGTGGCTCAGAGGTTAAAGCGTCTGCCTCCAATCAGGGAGATCCAGGTTCGATCCCTGGGTCAGGAAGATCCCCTGGAGATGGAAATGGCAACCCACTCCAGTGTTCTTGCCTGGAGAATCCCATGGATGGAGGAGCTTGGTAGGCTACAACCCACGGGGTTGCAGAGTCGGACATGACAGAGCGACTTCACTTTCACAGCAACAAGATGCTATGGTTGGATGGCATCATTAACTCAATGGACATGAATTTTAGCAAACTCAGGGAGATAGTGAAGGACGGGGAAGCATAGCATGTTGCAGTTCATGGGGTCACAGACAGTTGGACATGATTGGTGACTGAACAACAACATCGCAGTATGGTTTATGTCTGATTGATGTTGACCTTAATCGACTGAGGTAGTGTCATCAGGTTTCTCCACTGTAAAGATTCTCTTTATTTTTCCCTTTCATGCTCTGCTTTTCAGAAGAAAGTCTCTTTGTGTAGTTCTTCCATAAGGAGTGAAGAATTATGATCCCCCATCTGAGGGCAGAGTATCTACATAAATTATTTGGAATTCTTCTGCATGGGAGACCCATCTCTTTCCTGATACTCATTTATTTACATCAACATGGACTCTTGGGACTTTCCTGTGGTCCAGTGGGTTAGACTCTGCCCTTCCAATGCAAGGGGCACAGGTTTGATCCCTGGTTGGGAACTAAGGTCCCATATATCTCATGGGGTGGCCAAAAATTAAAAAAACAAACAACCATGAACTCTTGGGTATTTGTTTTATACTCTGGGTTATAACTCAACTCTACACTATTTATTTTGCTACTCACACTGGCATCGGGGCTCTCTGGGCACGAGGGACTCATCCATTTGTTCCTGTGCTCCCTTGGGACATGATTTTGGACTGAAAGTTTGTGTGTCACCGTTGCCCCTCCATATTCACATGTTGAAACCTTAATCCCAAACATGTTGGTATTTAGAGATGGGCATTTGGACATTAGGGTTAGATGAGGCCATGAGGGCCCTCATAATAGGATTAGTGCCTTTATAAGAAGAGACACTGGAGAGCATGTCTCTCCCGTATCCATACAAGGATCACATGAACACACAGTGAGCTGGTGTCTGACTTCACACCAAGAAAAGAGGCCTTGGCATAAAATCGACCTTGTTGGCATTTTGATCTTGGATTTGCCAGCCTCCAGGGCTGTGAGAGAAAAACTTCTGTTGTTTAATCCACGCAGTCTATGATGCTTTGTTATGGCAGCCTGAGCGAAGACACATACCTCATTGTTTTGCTTTTTGAGTACTTCCTCTCTTTCTGGCGTTGCAAGATGCTCCAGGCTCATCTTGTGTATTTCCTGCCTCAGTCCTAGAATCAGCCATTTTTCCAAGGAGTCCCATTGTTGTTACTGGAGAATGTTATCAGACACCAGGAACCAGGTCTTAGGTAGCAAATTCTTTTTGGATAGACAGATTATTTTGTGCCCACTATGTTTCATGCTATGCTAGCTTCTTTTCACTGCAGTTTACTTGACCCTCATAACAATTCTATGAGGAATTTACTGTTAACCCCCTCTGCAGAGGGGGAACAGAGGTTTAGCTAGATAAATGCTAGCCAGCATCACCTCGTTCTATTTCCTGAACCCATCATACCACTATAATGGAGACTGGTGTCACATATCCCACAAATTCCAAACGACCCTCTGTTTATCTGCAGTTTTGTACTTCATAAACTCTAGAGTAATTTGCATTACAATCAACATGTAACAGGTAATCAGCGCTTTTTCAGAGGGGTGAAGATATAAGCCGCTCCTGGATCCACAAGGATAGTAGATACAAGTTACCTCTCCTGATATGTACAGATGTCACACCCCTCTTACGAACACAGTTCTCATGTACAGTCTGAGACAGTCTGTACCTATTTTCATGTGTTTACATAGTACACACCACAGCACACACCAATCCTTGTGTGCACAGATAATACGGACTATTCTAAAATGCATGGATGACACGTCTTTTCAAAAAATTTATTTATTTTTTCATTGAAGGATAATTGCTTTACAGAATTTTGCTGATTTCTGCCAAACATCAACATGAATCAGGCATACGTATACATATGTCCCCTCCTTCCATCTCCCTCCCCACCCCCACCCCTCTAGGTTGTTACAGAGCTGCTGTCTGAGTTCCCTGAGTAATACAACAAATTCTCATTGGCTGTCTATTTTACACATGGCAATGTAAATTTCCACGTTAGTCTCTCCATACATCTCACTTTCTCCTTCTCCCTCCCCTGCCAGCTCCGTGTCCACAAGTCTGTTTTCTATGTCTGTTTTTCCATTGCTGCCCTGGAAATAGATTCATCAGTTCCATCTTTCTAGATTCCACATACATACATTAGCATATGATATTTTTCTTTCTCTTTCTGACTTACTTCATTCTGTATAATAGGTTCTGGGTATGGATGGCATCTTAACTGACAGAATAATGAAATCTGACATGTGGGAAAGTGCTTTATAAAAGACATTGACACTACTCTAGTTTAAACTATGTCAGATTTTTCTCTTTCACACAAAGGACCAATTTATGAAATTTGGGGATGTCCTAAGACAACTACTGAGCATCTTAGCTATTATTCCAAATAGTGCTTCCAAAGGTAAAATTGGAGTTTTAAATCTTGTCCTCAAGGATGGGGATCATATGGTACAGGAAAGAACAAATCAGACAACCAGAGTGATTAAGGCTCCCTAAGAGTGGCCACGGTGTGAGCTGGCATTTGAAGTAGACATTGGTGGATTTGTCTGCTCAGCGCCCCCTTTCCCTCTGGGAGCTGCTTTTGCCTTACCATCCATAGCTGCCACATTAGTACAAGGTGATCATTTGATCATTCCAGGGAAGAGCACTTGACCCAGCTGGACCAGCCCCCAAGTCCTTGTCTAGGACTTTTATAACAGGAACTGGTAAGGAGAGTGGGCCTTTCTTTAGTGACCAAAGCCGTGAACAGTGAGGCTGTCAGTGGCTGGGTGAAGTAGGAATAATGTGTGCAATGCCCTAAAATCTTTGACCAAATCCTTCTTTGTGCTAAGCATACTCAGGGTTGGTTTTCAGTTATTTCCTATCAAAAGAGCCCCAACCAATGCAGAATAATTGCCAATTGCTGTCATGTAATTGCTAATATAGCACAAAAACCATCTATTGAGACTCAAACCTGTGACAGACAATATCTCAATCCCCAGAATATTATAGCTGTGGTCCAGATCTGTCAAAGGTGGTTAATTTGGTATATTAATTCTTCAGAAACTTTACAGATACACATTTATCATACTTAAATATTATTCTAAGTACTTAAGATACATTTATGATAAATACTTAAGTTTCCATGGCAGACCTCTATTGATCTGGCTTTCAAATACTAAGAAATTTCAAATTACTAAACTTTTTTTCCACTCTGTGGAAAGAAATGAAATGATAAAATGTGGTAACTAAGGGAATTATCCTTTAAAAAATGCCTTTTGAGATACCCTATCGAGTCAACATCACCTTCAATATTGTGACTATTTCAGTGCCTGAATCATCAAAGTAATATTAAGCACAGGGTGACCTTGGTTTGAAGTGTATTGTAGTTTACTATAATTCTGTGGATATAACTGGTTTATAATTCAGTTATGAGCATCATGGTAATAATAGCTGATACTTCTGAACCATGTATCAGGGGTTTCCCTGGTGACTCAGTGGTAAAGAATCCACCTGCCAATGTAGGAGATGCAGGTTCAATCTCTGGGTTGGGAAGATCCCCCGGAGAAGGAAACGGCAGCCACTCCAGTATTCTTGCCTGGGAAATCCCACGGACAGAGGAACTTGGTGGGCTAAAGTCTATGTGGCTGCAAAAGAGTCGGACACGACTTAGCAAATAAACAACACTAACAACAATGTTGTATCAGCCAGGCTGTTTTAGGGCCCTTTTATCAACTCCAATCCTCACAGCAATTCTATTGGGTAGGCATCGTTGGTCTCCCCATTTGCAGAAGAGAGAGAGGTTAAGTAATTGGCCTGAGGTCACACAACCAGTAAGAGGTGCGGCTGTGAACAGAACAGCCTGACACTAGAGTCCACACCTGTTAGGTAACTAAGTAGTTAATCGCAGTAGCTCTCAGGTAATTGGCCCATTCAATTACAGGAGGTCTTACTTCTCAAGTCCTTTGGAGGGGATTTTAAGGTACTACTTGTTTACAAATTCTCTGGATTTGTAGACTGTGTATTGAGTATCAGTGAGGCAGAGATCTATGCACAAAATTTTTCTTTGGTTGTAGTGGCTTGGGTCCCTGTGACATGCAAGAAACAGTATGGTGGATCTCCTCAAACTAAAGAGAACTCCACCAGGCTCTCCTCATTTCCTTACGATGAGAGCAAGTCTTTCAGAGGATTCCCATCTCTCTTACGGTAAGAATCAGAACACTTCCCAGGCCACAGGGTCCTGTCCATCTCATCAATCTCCTCTGGGGCACTGTGCTTCAGTCACTCTGGCTTTAAATTTCTCCCATCTCAAGACCTTTCGGAATTCCTCAGTGGCTCAGAGGGTAAAGAGTCTGCCTGCAATACGAGAGACCAGGGTTTGATCCTTGGGTGAGGAAGATCCCCTGGAGAAGGACATGGCAAGCCACTCCAGTATTCTAGGCTGAAGAATCACATGGACAAAGGAGCCTGGCGGGCTACAGTCCATGGGGTCTCAAACAGTCGTACACGACAGCAAATTCACAAAACTTTTAGATAAGCGAGATCCTCTGACTTGAAGACACATTCCCTTTATCTGTACCACTTAGGCAAATCCTATTCATCATACAGGGTTTCCCTAACCCACAGACCAGGTTTGATTCCCTTCTCATAGTCTCTGCAGCATCTTGTACTTTCTTCTTAAAATAACAGTGAGAAGTGATTAGAAAATTGTGTGATTACTGAAAGTTTCTAAGTGTAAGCTCCGAGTGGACAGGGACTGTTTATTGCTGATTCCTGACAGCTTAGCACATAGTTGGCACCAAATAAATAACGTGTAAACTGAGTAGAAGAAAGAATTACCAGCTACCAGCTGAGGAGGAAATAAATAGTCTCCTTGACATTGACTAGACCTGCTGAATGTGGAAGGCCTGCCCAGACAGACACGGAGAATGCCGGAGCAGCTTGGCAGAGAGGTTAGCAAACCTGAGGATACATGAACCTACCTATACTTTATTTTTTATACAGTTTCTTAGGTGATTAGGAAAGAGTGGGTGTAAAGTTATGGTTTTGTGAGCAACAAAATTGAATCCAGTTTTAACAGTGCTAAAATCTTGATCAAAGAAATTTCAACTCAGAACACTAAGGGCCAAAGTGAAAGAACATAGTGTTTTTGATGATTCTGTCATTCTACCAAGTGTGCTTCTGTGGTTATCAGTGCTCATTTGCAGTTGCCTCTCTTTTTGATTTTTATAATCTTTATTTTTTTGCAAATATTTTATCATGTCTTCACTGATTCCTCGAAACAGTCTTATGCGGAGAGCTGGTGTCATGGCCTGGGTGATGTAGAAACGTTTCCTTTTTCAAAGACTCCAGTTTCTGGACGATAAGAAGTGCTAAAGAGGAAGCAATCAAACCTATCTGCCTCCACCCTGCGCGCTGCTTCCTGGTCGTGATACCCTTTCAGATTCTCCTGTGAATTGTCTTAGATAAATAAGGATGGACTGCCATCCATTTTTTGAGATCACGTCTCTGTTCACCTGGAGGACAGTAGAGCACAAGGGAATGGATCGTGGAAATGCATTCCCCCATAACCACAGTCTGCACCAATGTGACATCAACACTAATCCTACGTTGGGAAATTTTGCTCCCTTAGTCTTTCAACAAGTTTGCAGTTGCCTTCACTGCCCTGAGGTCCAGGTCTTCTCTCCAGGCTCCCTCCGAGTGGTGCGGGCCGTCAGCGGTGAAGCGTCCGTCGGGCACCCAGCGTCCCAGGAGGCGAGCCTGGTGGGCCGTTCCGGGAAACCGTTCCCGGGAGCGACGCCGAGGCGGGGCTCCCCGAGGACCTGGTGAAACCAAAACAGAAATCGGTGATTCAAAACATCATCTCAGGAAATTGTGCTTTCCAAAGACAGGTGCTCCCTTCCCGAGGCTACGGTTCTCCAACTCCCACCGAACCTTCCCCGCGGCCGGCAGTCCACCCCTCCGAGGGCCGCCCCGCGCACTCGCCCGGGGAACCCGGGGCAGCCTCTCCGCCAGCCCCGCCCGCCCCGCCGAGCCGTGGGATACGCCTTCGCCACGTGCCCGCCTCCCGCGCCTAGACCTCCCGCAATTGGCTGGTGGCCCTGCCCGTCGCGGGGGGGAAGGCGTGCCCCCCGCAAGGCGGCGCTCCCATTGGTCATGACGGCAGCGGCCGCGCGCGCGGACCCGGCGAGGAGGGGAAGCCGGTGGTGGTGGCGGCTGCGGCGGCGGAGCGGGCGGAGGCAGCCGGTTTCGTAACCGTCGCTCCTCCTGGCTGACTCGCGGGCTGCGAGGCCTGGGTCGGGTCGGGCCGCGCCGTGCGGGGCCGCTTGGAGTGGAGGCCGCCTGGGAGCAGGCGGGCTGGAGGCGCCAGGTAAGGAGGCCGCGGGCGGGCTGAAGGAGGAGGAGGAGGCCGCGGCGCCGCCGGCCGCTCGCGTGGGTGCGGCCCCAGCGCGAGGAGACCCGGCCCGGCCCTGGGCGGCCGGCTTGCTGGGAAGGCCCCGCGCGGCCCGCGGCGCGGGCGGCGGCCCCGCGCGGCGTCTGATGCAACCTGCCGGCAACACTCGGCGGGGCCGCTGAGCTCATCCCTGGCCCCGGCCCAGCGCCGCGGCGCCACCCGCCGACCCCCGCGCTGCCCCGGCGCCCCTGCTGCCGGCCCCGGACGGGATGCGAGCCCGGCTGTGCCCCCCTCCAGAACCCGGCCCTCTGTTTCTGCAACGCGCAGTGTGACTAGCCAGGCTCGTATTGGCCCCTGGGGATACAGGGTGTTCCCAGAATAGCAGAAGGTGGATCGCGTCCTGTTGAGTGCCGCCTGGGATTATTTCCCAGGTGCTAAACTGCTCGGTGTGGGGCAGTCGGGAATCTTGTTCAGAAGTTAGTAGAAAAGTAGGCAGGGAAAGCAGTTGAGTTTAAAATATATGACTTTACACAGATATTATTGTGCTTCCTTATGGAGCTGTACTTCGAGTATACATTCTGCGTTAACTGTTGAGCACACGTTGGATGAACGTGCAGAGCCACCACGTTGAATAGGAAAGAGGAGGGCAAGAAATGAAGCGCTTCATTAGCGTGTTTGGAG
This sequence comes from Muntiacus reevesi, assembly GCF_963930625.1. NCBI lineage: Eukaryota > Metazoa > Chordata > Mammalia > Artiodactyla > Cervidae > Muntiacus > Muntiacus reevesi. The sequence continues at coordinate 255,906,028 of NC_089250.1, forward strand.
GGAACACAGTAAGGAAAACTGCCAGCGGAGGTGTCTAGGCGGAGAGGATGGAAATGCATGTTTGAGGGGAAGGATAATCTGTTCTTCGAAGTAAGCTTGTGGGTTTTTATTCTTCAGAAGGTTTAATTGCTTGGCTTTCCTCTGATCTGAGGTTTGTGCTGTCATCTAGCATCTTACATAAAATGTGTCCGTTTCAGAAGGGTGTTTAACATTGGTGGGTTACCCAAAAGTTGGTAGTTCTCTCTCCCAGGATACCCTGTCAGTTGAATTCTTGTTTGAAGAGATTACCCTTTAATTCAGGTAGGATATGGGATGCTCAGAGACACATTTGAAATAAAATACTATGGAGGCTTGGCTTTACTAAGAAATTTAGCCTTTAAAAGCCCTTGGTAACTAAAAGTTAAAATTTGGTCAGCTGTTACTACTTGAGTAGTATTTGGGATAAGCTATTCTTAAAGTTGGTTCACTGTTTTGGAGAAACTTAGTGTAAACAAGGCTAAATAATTACAGGATGCTAGTGAGCTGAAGAACTTTTCAATTTCTTGAGTCCTACTTCTGGTGGGCACACTTGGCAGATTCAGCCATTTTAATACCTGCCTGAAAAACATAGGTGGAACCAAAACTTCGTGTTTTTTTTTTTTTTTCTTTACCCCCAGAATATCCTGTTAAGTTCTCAAGATCATGTCATAACTCTCAGCAAAGTTGTCTGATCTTGGACAGGTAGTTTCATCCCTAGGGATTTAAACAGCACCTGGTGAGTCCTAGGTAAAGATGAATAGGGCAGAATTCATGTGGCTGAATTTGGTGTTATGGCCTTAAATTGCCCCACCTGATCACAGAAATGGTAAACACAGGTAGTCACAATTCCATGTTTATTGTGTGTTCTTAGGCCAGGGTAGCCGATGCTTCTGTGGGTTCTTAGGCTGATAGGTACATTGATCTCCTACCTTTTTGGTTTTCCAGACCAACCAGTAAAAAGAAAAAAGAGCATGACTCTAAAAGATGTATATTTATAAACAGTGTGGTGTGTTATTAATAGTTCATGTGTGTTTTAAATGACACCAAAACTAGAGTAAAAAGATGACATTAAAAAAAGACAAGAGATATTTTCTTCTCATACTCCAGTGGACCACTTATCTACTCCCTGAAGGAGTATACTCGTTTGTGGACCCTTGTTTTGGGTCATGAAGCCAGCGTGGCAAATTCGTAGAAATCCTGCTCATCTGGTGTGTGTGAAGTTTGACAGCTTCCCTTCATTTCATTTGTAGTACTGAGTTGCCAGACCCTGGCAACGTATGCCTAGGAACTTGAGGTTGTGGAAAAACGTAACTGGACAAAGTGGAAAATAAAGGTTCTCAACTGAATGAAGCAAAGAACAGACATGAATGACCGTCACTGTATAGGCTGGGGACTAGAGTAGCAAATGTTTTTATTTTCCTGTATTCCTTTAAGATAGACCAGGAACTTTGGATCATAAGGCTGTGTGTACCTTAGTAGCACTCAATTTAATTATGGTTGTTTTAAGAGATTTTAATGCTAGAGAATCTTATTTTTATATAAGACACTTAAATGTTTTCTCTTAGCCTTTTGAGACTGTATTCAACAAATGTTTCTTGAGCACCACCACTGGATGCTGGGCGTATGATGATAAAGACAGAGGCCTGCCTCTAGCTTATTCTACAGGGAGCCACACTGTGGAGCTGGCATTGACAGAGAAACTAGGGGAACAAATTGGACAAAAGCACAAAGAACAAAGGGCAGACCATTTAGGGGTGTGATGTTGACTTCCAGTATTGTTGGGGGGTAATGAGAAAGGGAACTGGGCCTGAAGAGATTTGATCTGTATGTTGAAGCCACAGAAGAATTTTCAGTGAGAGGGAGGCTGTGACACACTCAGGTTTGAGTGTTAGATTGCTCTGGAGACAGTGGCTGGAGGGAACACTGCTGGAGCAGGCAGGCTGTGCCCCTGAGAGATGATGCCAGCCCGAGGTGACTGTGGCATAGAATGGAGCGGGATGGTGGAGTGAGGGGTTTTGGGGGAGACATCTGGGCAGAATACCAGTAATACCAATGGTTTGAACAGATTTGGAACAAGGGACAAATGTCTGAATATTGTGGAGTGTATATCTTGACTGGGGAAATTGGAGGTAAACATTCATTTGGGAAGAAGGAGAGGAAGGATATCTCATTGTATATATATGAAAAAAAAAATGACAAGAGGGCTAGGAAAAGGCTTGAGACATTTATTATCCCAAGTGAAACTTGAGAAAATTTTGATTTTGCTTTACTCATTCTAACATTTTGAGTTTTCCTGATTTGAGTGTGTCCCGGATTTTGAATGAACGTCACTTGATTTAAGAAATTTGAATTTAAAAAGTGGTACCCACTCAGCCCATCTTTCTGAAGATCTGCAGTTGGTTTGTGGCAGTGGCTGTCAAACTTCAGTCACTCGGGGGTCCTGTTGAGACGTAGATTGCTTGGCCCTGTTCCGAGAGCTGCTGATGCCTCCGTCTGGGGCAGCCTGAGAACTTGCATGTCTACCAGGGGGATGCTGAGGCCACTGGTTCAGGGACTGTTTTTCTGAGAACTGCTGCTTTTCAGTTTTTCTCCTGCTTCCTGCCGGAGTGATTCACAGCAGGGAGCAAGGTGCCGCCCTGCTTCCTGTAGTCTGAACTTTGGAGTAGCATTTGTCCACGTAGGAGCCAGACTTTCATTTAGGGTTGAACATCCAGATTTGAAATAAGCTTATTTTCCATTGTAGGTGCTCAGTAAATGTTCGTGAAAGAAACAAAAGCACAGACAACAGTGTAAACTGCAGAACTGTAAACTGTATGTAGCATTTAGAGGTAGCTGTTTTACTCAGTGTGAAAAATAAAATTGACAATCTATTTGGAGCAAGTCTTAGCCCCATTTAGCTCTTTGACCCCCTTTCCATCGTGGATAACTCTTCACCTTGAGCATTACTTTCTTGGCTTGTCTTTGGTTGGGGAACTTAATAAAAACAACTCCTTTTTTTTTTTTTTTAAATCTCCCAGTTTCCCTTTCTTACATTTTTTACCAGTTAGATGATTACTGTTTGTTTTACAAGCCAAGGGCTCATTTTCAAAACCTTGCCTGCTGTATTCAGCCTAGTACCTTGGCAAGATGAGTCAGATTGAAAGCGCCCTTCCTTGTTCTGATGTCTTTGAGAACAAAAACGGGCATGAACCTCACTAAGTTTGGAGCCTGTAATAAGTGTTTTTGGTGACTGACGTTCATGGTATATTGTCAGCGTCGGAGGGCATTTTACATTCCTCCTTTGCAGAGGGGGAGATGGAAGGCCCAGAGAGGAAACGGGTGTGTCCAGAGTGGGACGGGGGATGTCCGAGCCAGGATGAGAATCGACTTGGTTCCTGGTCTCTACTTCTTTGGATTATTGTTATCTCTGAGTTTATTAGGGATTCGCTTTAAAGACTAAAAACCCAATTGGTATATAGAAGATAAAAAATAGATGAACATAATCATTGATTGTTGAGACAATCCCAGGACAGGTGTTAAACAAGTTCTTAAAAGTTGAGTAAACACTTCACTTTAGACCAGTAGATAAGCAATAGTATAGATGGCCAGTAACACTATTAATGCTAAGTGTGGTGCAAATTATACTCAACTGCCACTTTGAAGAAAAAATAGGCAGCATGATAAATTATCAAGGGAAATTGTGAAACATTCATTGCTGAAGATAAACTTGGAGTAGATATCCATCATGGTTTGGAAGGAAGCTTTTGGTGTTTCCTTAGTACCGAAGTGAGAACAGATGACCCTCTAGCTCAGGACTGCCTGTGTGGCCTGAAAAACAATGGAAAGCAATGATATATGGCCTTTTAAAAAAAACAGCCCAATACAGAAATGGCTCGCTAAAGGTTTGGGCGAAGCTTTTCTTAAGAATTGTGAGGTGTACTCATTCGAAGCTGTTCATAATTGTGGCTTCAGGTTTTTTACACTGATGCAGTTTTGTGAAAAAATGGGGTAGTTCTGTGGTTCCTAGCACTGCTTCCTCAGTTTCCAGCAGTGCTGTGACTTCTTGGTGGGCATAGTTCACTCAGCTTAGACAGTTTGTCTTGAAGTGGCCTCGTGATGATAGGCTAGGTCTGCTTTTGACACATCTTGAGGCAGTTTTAGGACCAGCTTGGATTCAGAGTAATCCGAATGTGACTGGTTTCTGAAGCTGTGACTTTGTTTCTCCCGGCAGCGCTGCAGATTTGGCATGTCCTCTGTTGTCTGAGCAGCGTCAGGCGGGTGCAGGCCGCTGCTGCCCTGGCTCTTGGTTCAGCCTGACTCCCAGCTTGCACCTCCTTGGATGCATCATCAGGGCCTTTGTTTCTCTCCTTGTGGTATCAGGGTGACAGTGTTTAGATGTGTTTACTAGTTATGTCAAGAATTAGGAAAACACTGGAAGCTTGATGTGAGATGGGGAAGCAAACTGGGTGTCTCAGAGCTCCGCAATGAGCCAAGAAACTAACTTAGGAAATCTCTGTAAACTACCATCATTTGAGGTCATTAGGAAAATAAAAACAAGCCAAAAAACACATTTTCAAAATAGCCCATACAGATACGCTTTGGGAGAACAGTTAAGTCCTTGCTGGCTCAGTCTGCACGTTAGAGTAAGGACCACGCAGAGATGGTAGTGCGGTGTTCCTGAGGAGACTGGCCTGGGTGCTCTGCGCTGGCCTTCTGATTTGATCTGAACCAACAGTTGAACGTTGTCCCTCTTTTATTGCACTGTGTCTCTCCTGTTGTAATTGAGCTCATATTTTCTGTGTTTAAACCAAATACCTCACATTTCTCTCTTGCAGATTGCCAAGTGCTGTCATTCATATGTGCTACCTAATTAGTGATACTGTTTTGTTTTTTCCTCCCATTTTTGATAACACTCACAGATGGGCAGTCCCCTCAGGGATTCAGGTGGGTTAAATTTGGCCGTGTGGTGCCTATGTATTAACTTACTTCTCTGAATTACATGACTTAGACTTCTGAAACAGGGGAACAGTTGGCCGTTGTTATAGACGCTTCTCAGCATGGTCAGTTAATACTGGCCTGCTGTGAAGTACATGCGAATTTGATCTCATTTGATCTTGTCATCTCCAATATTTTAATGCAGTTTTTTTCTTGAATAGGTACATGTGAAGATTTCTTGGCAGTTCAGTGTGGAAACCATTGATCACCTTGTCTTCCTTCTGCTTGTTCTGTGTTGACAAGGGAGCGTGCCCAAATGAGCAAGGTATCGCAGCAGAACAGCACCCCGGGCGTGAACGGAATAAGTGTCATCCATACTCAGGCTCATGCCAGCGGCTTACAGCAGGTTCCTCAACTGGTGCCCGCCGGCCCTGGGGGCGGAGGCAAAGCCGTGCCTCCCAGCAAGCAGAGCAAAAAGAGCTCACCCATGGATCGCAACAGTGACGAGTATCGTCAGCGCCGGGAGAGGAACAACATGGCTGTGAAAAAGAGCCGGTTGAAAAGCAAGCAGAAAGCGCAGGATACGCTGCAGAGAGTCAATCAGCTCAAGGAAGAGAATGAACGGTTGGAAGCAAAAATTAAATTGCTGACTAAGGAATTAAGTGTACTGAAAGATTTGTTCCTTGAGCACGCACACAACCTCGCAGATAACGTGCAACCCAGTAGCACTGAAAACACGACCAGTCCTGATAAGGCAGGGCAGTAGAGCCCACCCTTTCCAGACTTCACACCTTGGGACTTGAACATTCAAGGTGTGACTGCCTATGCCTCTCGCATCAGAGTGAACCGCCATTATTCAGAGATCCACTGAAGGTTGTTTTCTAGGGTCAGCCTTGAAGAGCTGATTAGCTGAAAATGTTAGCCGTGTAACTTGAATATCTGATTTTAAATGATAAGCGTTTTTGTGGGGATAAAAAACACTTTTAAAGGTATATGGTTTTAAAAAAAAAAAAAAAAACCTGCCCTGGAAACTTGATGTTCTTAATAAATGCTGACTTCCCAAAAAAATGTTTCTTTTTTAGGTTGACAAAAGGAATGGGGAACTGGCAAGTCGTGCGGAAGAGTCTTGGTTTTAATGGATATGGTTAATTGGATGAAAGAAAGCTGAATGCCATCTCTGTTCATCTATTTGTGACTCGTTTCTAAATTATGTATTAAAAATGCTTAGGGCTATAGAAACCAATCACTTTATAATTTGGAGTGATTTTATGTATAGCATAAACCCTGTTTCAGCCTAATTAGTACTGTTTTACCCAACAAGTACTAGTTTTTTGAGTAGTGGTGACAAGTTACGTAAAGAAACCCCATTGCATTTTAAAGGCAATATGCAGCCAATTGGCTTAAAAATAGAAATAGCATTTAGGAAGCAAATAGGTTTTTTAAAAGTAAAAGCAAAGCATATTAGAATTACACTCTTGGGATACCTTTGGGTTATTGGATTGGCATTGTTTTGTTAAAATTAAAAAAACAATGGTTTAGAGAAACTTTGTATCAGTTCTAGTTTCTGCAGATGCTAGTAAGCTTTTTTTTCTTTCACACCATTTGCACAGCCTGGTTAGAAAATCAAAGAATCTTAACAGTTTATGTCCACCCAAATTGCTGATTAGGATTTTGAATATTAATTTCAGCAGGTAGTTTCTTCTGTGTTCAGATACACTGCAGTGGGGATGAGGATTTTGAAAGCAAAAATTTCTTGTGAAGGATCACTTGTATTTGACCTTAACCAACTGGTTATTAGAAAAATACACTGTCAACTCCATGCAATTTCCCAAAATAATAACCTAAGAAAACTTGAAAGTATAAGGTTTAACAGTTAATTTATTTCACTTAAACACATCTTTTTATATTGTTTTTGTGACATTTCTTAGTGAGCTATATTCTTCCAGACTTTTGTACCACTCTTTATTCATTTGTATGCATTTATGTCCCATAAATTATTTTAGCAAGAAAATACTGATAAAACTCAGGATACTGATATTTTTGTTGAGACTAAAAAGTGGCAGTCACTAGAATGGGAATCTCTAGGATCTGGATTATGTCAGTGTTGGTAGTTTTGATTGCCCTTGTTTCTTTCTTTAACACAGTTCTAGCTCAAATTTGTTGGAAGTCTATTTTTTTCTTCTTTCAGTTTTTGTTTTTGGATGACCCAGGCTGGTGACAAGAAACTGAGTCACATCTGATTTAAAAAGTTACCAGCTGTCTTATTTGAACTTGGTCATTTTAGGCCACACTGTTGTTTCATACCAGAACGTGGGACATTTTAACCAGGATGTAATTCAAGTTGCACCCTCAGACTGATGGAGGAGTGGTGTCTGTGCCCTTCTGGTCAGCAGAAGACTATCACAGTGCCCTGTGGCTCAGCACAGCCACTAACAAAGGCCAGGAATCCCTTCTGCATGTGACATGAGCCCAGTATTGTCCCATGAGAGCCACCGTCCCAGGATGGTTAACACCTGAGAGAGCCAGGAGACAGGATAGGGGTTGCAGTTAGGGTCCAACATTGGTCACCTTGGTTGGAGTATTGATCAACTTGTAGGTTGATAGAGGTTTTAAATAACTAGGAGATGCCCCAGAATCCTGCTGAATGTTCAGTAGCACCTCACTGGGGATGCAGTTAGGTCTCCTGAATCTTGAAGCATCTATAAGAGGTACTACAGACATTTTAATCTCTTTATTTACTAAACAGTATCTTTCAGAAATGGATGTCCACATGGAATTTATTGTTACCCATTATATGAAGTGACCTAACTATCTTGGAAAAGAAGCTTTACGGAAATCATCAGGAATGTACTCGGTTATTTCAAATAAGAAAATAAGATTGGAACTTTTGGAACAATTGATTCAGACTTTCCTTTTACCTATGCAAATAAGAACTAGCACAAGCAGCCGTGCAGTTTTATGCATAATGTAAAAAGATGTTAACCATGGTCTTGACTGTCTCACTGAAGTGTTTGGGAATGAAAGTTTTTCATTTGATAGGTTTATCAGTATAAAATGGAGGGAAACCAAGTGTGGGGAATGGGTAAGTGTAGAGCTTTGGGAATTGTAAATGATTTGTAACTTTTTGTTCTGTAGGTTTTGTGTGAACCATTAGGATATGATCTGCCTTTGCTGGCAGGTCTAGTGGTTTAGGAATTAGGCTTCAGTATAAATTTCTAGCTGCATCTGAGTCTTCCGGGGTGGGTGCTTTCTGACTGGGCTTGGCTGCAGGTGGTGCCAATGAACAGTGCTTCCTGCTGTCCGGCCGCTTTTAGTTACTGGGATGTGAGCTCATACTTTGGACATTCTTACCAAGAAGTAGTAAGATTTTAATAAAACATGACCAGAATTTTGAAATTCAGGTCATGAGTGTGAAATTCTCAAATTTACATAAAGAAGTAGAAGTATGTACACTTTAATGTTTGAGGTTAAAAGAAAGGAAATCATAGCAGCTTTTGATGTTTCTTAATCCCCATTAGAAGGTGTGAAGCTTTGTACCTGAACAACCCAGTTAAGGCACTCAGAGTGTTTTTGATGCCTTAGAAATAGAAATTTTTTGTTTGACAAAAGCTAGGAAGGAATAAAGTCCATTCTGTAGCTGTTAGATCTGCCTCTCAGGAAAAAGTACTTGTTCTTTTTGTTCCTGGCTTTCCTCAGTTTGTGAGATAACTCTATTTTTTTAAATATAATTTTATTTCTTTCAATGGATTTGAAATAAAAAAAAAAACCTTTGGAATAATGACTGTATTTCATTGTGGGTTTCTTTGTTAGATGCCAAGAAAGTAATCCAAGTTTGTTCACCAGCTTGAGGAGCAGGCAGATAGATGCCTGCTGCCTTTATGTGCTCAGCCCAAGGCAGGGGTGAGGTGGGTATGGGAGCAAGCAGAGGCACTTTTGTCCCAAGTGCTCAGCTGTGTCCAACTCTTAGCAACTCCATGGACTGCAGCCCGCCAGGCACTGTCCATGGGATTTTCCAGGCAAGGATACTAGAGTGGATTACCATTTCCTTCTGCAGGGGATCTTCCTGACCCAGGGATCAAACCCATGTCTCTTGGATCTCCTGCATTGGCAGGCGGAGTCCTTACTGTTGAGCAACCAAGTGTAGGCTTCCCTTAATGACAGGAACATAGTTGCCTCTGAATTTAGAGTGCCTCTTCTGTTACATTATTTGTCACCTTGTCTAATGTAAAACTATATACCAGAATAGAGGAAGCAGAACACCTAGTGTCTCAGAATGCGGCCTCCACCTTCAGGGTAGGAAATGAGTTCTTGGGCTTTGAGGTCGACGGGACATCAAAGTCAGGCCTTTCCCCTCACAGTCCAGTATGTGCACTGTCTTCATTTGAATGTCTAAAAAGGGATTCATAAATATAAACCTGAGAAAAGCTGATCTGAGTGTTTGAAGGGAAGACACCATCTAGATCCATGTCGTCTATGATCCTTCAGTTATTTTCATGTCTTGGGAAATAGATTTCTACTTACTGCATCTTAATGAAAACTGTAGTACAGTAATTTCTGTGGGTAGTACGTCCCATTTCATTTTTATGAATTAGTTGTAAGTTAGCATCCAGTAACTTGTCAGGCAATTCTATATCAAGATGGTTGTGAGAGTGCCAGCCCTATTTCAATAAAAGCACTTTAGACCTACTGCTCTGTGGCTGCCTGGGAGTGAAGAGCTCATGTGCCTTTTACACGTTCTCAGGGGAGAACAACAACCCCGAGTACCCTTTTACTGCAAAGTCCCCGCTCCTCCCAGCACTCCAGACCTGAAGGTTGTGCGGGGGTGTCTAGAGAACAGGGCTTGGGAGAGAATGGAGTTGTTAGGCTGTCACACATCACACTTGTTTGCAGCCCATTTCCCCAAGTCTTGCGTCCTGGGAAGCAGCTATTGGACCAGATGCCTTTGTACATCACCACCTTTCAGTTCTGCCAGCTGTCTCCAGACTTCCCCAGCCTCACCTCCCCTGCCCCACCTTTTGGAGGAGACATCACCCTCTCTGGCCTGGCTTTGATCTCCCTGGAACTGTGCACGCTTTCCAGATCTTGGTGGTTCCCAGGTACACTCTGCGTGAGACCCAGCCTCCCTGGGATGTGGCTCTGTTTGCTTTTGCTGCCTTCACCCCCCACCCTAACCCCCTGCAACTCTTGTGCATCATTGCATCACTTTGCTTTGACAGCAGGGCTTTTCTCAGCACTCTACCCCAGGGCTGGCTGCCTTAGCACAGCTCTGGAATGGCTTCATCCCTATACTTTTCACTTTCCACCCTTCCTGTCTCAGGCCCCTGGCTTTCTAGGTAAAGTCAATCTTGTTTTACTTTCCTTCTTGGCACTTTTCAGTGTTTGAGACATTCTATTTGTGCATGTTTAAGGAGAAGTCAGACTCCAGGCTCTGAGAGCTGGGGTCTTGTTTTTATGCCAACATTGGCGTATAGGAGATGCTCATTTCTTAAATGAATACCTAGACTTTTCCTGGATTTTGGAAAGGCTTTTTGGCACTGTGTGGCTTTCTGGAATGGTCTCTAATGAATTTCTGAAGCTGTACAAATTTCTGCAAAAGTTGGAGACTTAGGAATTGAACGTAGCCTCTGAAACATGGGGCGAAGTAGGTGACTACTGTGTCCCTGAGTCCTGCCTGCAAAGAATGCCCTTTGATTCACCCACCTGGGTCCAAGCAGCCATTTCTGTCCCCATTGTCCCTCTGGGACAAAGAGCACTTAGTTACTGAGATTTCTCCTTGAACTTTTTTATCAACTTGCTTGATAATCACAGCAAATGTTACTGAGAAATGGTCTGTTTTGCTATGAAACATCTAAAGGGGAGGAAGGAAGATGTATTTTTCAGTTAACACAATTGAAGTGTCCACTTAAGAGTTCCAACCTAATTGTAACTGGTTTTATCCTGGGGGTGGGGGGAACTTGAAACCCTGTGCATAGAACGTGGCTTGCAGGTACAGCTGGTGGTGAGAATGATTTGGGTGAACTCAAACTGACCTTCAGAAAGATAGCCATTACTCAAACTGCTCAATATCATGAATAATCATGATTAGGGAACATACCTGCTTGTCAGCAGGAAACCTTAAAAACTGATGTTGTAAATCTTACAATTTACAAAAAATAGTGATTTGAAACGAATACTGCTTTATTTTAATGCGGCCACATCACAAGCACTTCCGTATTAGTGGCATAGAAGAAATCAGTTTGTATTCTTCTCCTCAGTGACTTAAACAGTCTCTGACTTGGGCTATGGTTCCCCATCCTGTCAAGGCTTCATCAGTGACATCTGCCCTTCTAACCTGCCCTCCACCTGGGCTCAAAAACTCCCAGATGTGCAGAGACAACCCCGGGACGGTGTGCAGGATTCTAGAAGCTGGCTGAGGAGTCGGGGTGGGTCTGGGAGGCCGTGGGAAGGCCGGGCAAGCAGAGGAAGGCCAGGTGTCCGGCCACTGGCAGGGACTGAGCCAGAGGGCCCGCGTGGCCCCTGCGTCTCAGAGTGGAGTTCGGCCAGCGGGCTCCCACTCATGGGAGACACACAGACAGACTCGGCAAACGTGGAAGGAATGAGAGAGTTCACCTTTGCCATGGTGCTGCCTGAGGCGGCAGTGTCTCTCAGACAGACGCTGGCTTTACTAGCATATCTCACATGAATAGGAGACCAAGGACAAGGAGTCTGCAAGTCTCAGGTGCTCAGGTAACTGTGCTTTAAATGCTGCACAGTTAAGACCACTTCGGGAATCCAGCTTTGAGGCAGTGCATGCGTGCATGTTCAGTCATGTCTGTGACGCCATGGGCTGTAGTCCACCAGGCTCCTCTGTCCATGGGATTTTCCAGGTAAGAATACCAGAGCGGGTTGCCATTCCCATCTCTGGAGGATCTTCCCAACCCCAGGATCGAACCCGCATCTCCTGTGTCCCTTGCATTGGCAGGTGGATGCTTTACCACTGAGTCACCCATATCAAAAAGGCTTCTTACGCTCTAGTCCTCCTTTGCACCTGTGCAGAGGCGAGACAGCCCCACCTACACATTCAGGCCCCCAGAGGGCTCTGCAGGGTCACTTTCCAGATCTAAGCATGTGTTCATCTGCAAAGGGAAAAAGGATGGGGCGGGGAGAGGTGATGGGCACAAAGGTCCATTTTAGGAAATCTTTTATTGCAAATTCCATTCTGTGTATTGATTTTGAGAGAAAACACTAGAAATGCCCCTTTCCTGAGCAGAATACAAATGACAGCAAAATACACATTTAGTTGCTAGTAAAGAGAACAGGATTATTGAAAATAACGCGATAATTGAAAATTAGTATTCTAAAAGCCGCTGTCACTCAGGCAAAGTAAAGACATTTAGATGAAGGGTGTGATCCCACAGAAGGGTAGTAAGAAAGTTTCTCCAGGGAAACAGCATATTGGGTGTGATCAAAGGCTGATGATGTCGTGCGTGATTTCTGAGCACCACTGGGGCCGATGAGCAGGCTGCCCTCCAGGAAGCAACTTGCGAGGCCGGGGCCCAGCCCCCTGCCCCGGGGCACACCCATGGCTCTACTTGGGACCAGAGAAGGGAGCAAAGGCCTTGTCCTGGCCCGCCATGCACGCTTCCACCTCCTCCACCGTGCGGGGCACGCAGGTCAGCAGCTCCATGCCAGTGTCCGTCACCACGACATCCTCCTCGATCCGGACCTGGTCAGACGGATGGACACTCGTTATTTCTGAGCTGTCTTTGCGCGCTTAGTTTGAGCATCAGGCCCGACAGCTCCAGGTTGAGTGGGAAGAGCCTTTTCTGTGGAGTGGGCAGCACGGCCCAGGTCGGGGTGCTGGCCCTAAGGCCGCTGTGGGCAGCTGCTGGGCAGAAGGTGCCTCCCACAGGACATCTGCTCCTCCACCCGCCCAGCCCGGCTTGCCCCCTGCCGGGTGGGTGGGAGCCCCTGGAGTGGGCAGAGGTTTTGTAGGAATCTGTGTCGCTTGTGTTGAGGGCTGGTGACAGACCATGAGAAAGGGTGGGCCAGGTGCCTCTCAAGTGAGGAGAGTCAAGACTGTGCCTCTTGTCCTGGAGGACAAACCGGTGACAGGTTGGGGGGGCAGGGGAGGGGGCGTTCTGGGAGCAATCAGCACTCACCCCACCAAAACCACGGAAGCGCTGCAGGACCTCGCGGTTAAAGAAGCAGGCGCGGGCCGGGTCGGCCAGGGCCTCGTCCAGGAGGTGGTCGATGAAGTAGATGCCCGGCTCCACGGTGAGCACCATGCGTGGCTCCAGGTGCCGAGCGGTGCGCAGGCGCTGCAGGCCGGGCTCGTCAATCCGATCCACGCCCTGGGTGGGGGTAGGGGGGTGGTAGGGAGAGGACAGTGAGGGGGGGACCCAGGAGGGCACAGCCCCAGGCCAAGGCCACCGCCTCGGCGGAAGGCATACGGAAACAGGCAAGTGCGCAGGGCACCCGCCCCTGCCTGTGCAGGCAGCCACACGTGGGGCCTGGCTCAAGCCCCTTGGGTCCTCCTGGAGCCGCAGGAGGCTCTGTGACCTCGGGGGTCTCCAGCCCAGACTCAGACTTGCTGGGTCGTCCACGGTACTTCAGATAAAGCCCTCTGCTCTCTGCACGCTCCCCTAGATTTCTCGTGTCCCTGCCCCTTGTCACCCCTAGAACTGTGCCCCATGGACACTCATGTGCACACACCCAAGGCACGCTGTCCTGCTGACCCAGGGGGCTGGCTGGGGGTCCGGCTGCCTTACCCAGGCCCTCTTCCCGCCAGGGGAGCAGTTGAAGCCAAACCTGTGAAGCCAAAAAAGCTCTTAGGAGGTTGCAAGGCCTCCCAGGCTGCAGCTCTCTTCCAGGCAGCTGGTTTCCAGGCAGAGTGGAAACCAGCCCTCAAGTGCTGGGCCTGGATCCCCACAAGCCGAGGCCCAGGTTTTCCGTGTGGCTTTCCAGGAAGAGGGACAGGTGCTGTCAGCAGGACACCAGCCCTGGCTTGTGTGTGCACAGATGCACACTCGCCCCGTGTGCATGGCCTGGGGGGGTGGCCCACGAGGAGCACACGAGGCAGCTCCACACCACACCCATGTGCTGAGCCTCCGCTGGGCTGTGGGGGACTGGCTCTCAAGCTCTCTCCCCCAGCACTCACAAGGGCATGGCCAATGGGGCAGGTGGCACCTAGGACACTTGCAGAAATTTCCCTGCCTTCCCCAAGTCCTGGAGGCACCCGTCCGGCCCTTGGCCAAGGCCTGGGAGCAAGCGCGCAGCAGGCAAGCTTTCTGGTCGGCCTCTGAGCTTGCCCTGCCCCGCTCGTGGCTCTACGCTGGAAGCCCAGCTGCTGGAGATGGAACTGTCATTTCTGACTGTTTGGGGGCCAAGAACATCAGACTTCAATTAGTGGTTCATGTAAGGTAACCAGAAACGGGCTGGCTCAGCCTCCATCCATGGCTGGGCGCAGCAGGGAAGGCTGTGACCGTGATTCCACGAGGGCGGGGACAGCGGGGCACTGTGTGCACGGCCGCCCTGACCAGGTGTGAGCCAGGCTGGGATGGAGGTGACGAGGGGACACCAAGGCCCTGTGGCCCCTGGGCACAGACGCCCGCCTGGTGTGGTATTTGACCCCACAGTCTGGGATGACGGTCCCTGTGCTCAGGTGAGAGGTGCTGGGTGGTGGGTAGCAGGGGCCTATCTCCTGCCATCTGAAGCCTGCGTCTGCCCCCTGGGCAGCCCCTCCCCTCCCTTCCCTTCATGCTGCCCCCAAGAGCCAAGGCTGTCAAAGTCAGGGGCCAGGCGGAGGCTGAGAGCTGACGAGGTCTTGCCTCCCTGATCTCCTTGGTGGCTGAGGAGCTGTGCCAAAGGCGGGGGGTTTGCTCAAACTTCTGCAGATGGCCTTCTCTCCAGAAGATTCCAGGACCACTGCTCAGACTGGGGGTGAGGGGTGAATGGAAGGGATCCGGGGGGCACAGGAGGATGTGCTGCCCACTGACTATGACCCCTGCAGGGCATTCACTCCCAGGAGTCTGCCCTATAGGCCTCACCAAGGACGGCCAGATCAGGGCTGGGAGAACGATGGAGGCGGGGCTGAATAGGGAGAAGACCCCATGAAGGGGAGAGGCCGAGCGCCCAGCCCCTCAGGCCTGGGGACTTCAGCCTTGTTGGGGGTGGGGGGGACCCTGCCCATGCCGGGTCCACGCTGGCTTCCGCTTGGGCTCAGGGCTTGACGGGGCCTCCGCTGCACTGGGCTCCGGACAGAGGAGACCCAGATGTGTCTGAAATAAAACAAATGACTTTTAGAGGAAAAGCCATATTTTTTCCACAATGTTTATCTGTCAGAAGAATAGACTCCGTGAGCACAAAGGACCGCTTACTGGAAAAGATGAAAACAGTTTGCTGCCAATTTTCTCTGGTGGAAAAAAAAAGTGCTTTGGCGACTAATGAATAACGAACCTCAGTTAACAATGTCTGGAAGGCTCTGCTCTTGGCTCCCTGCGCACAGTGTGATGGATAGAAATTAGGAAATTAAAACTGATTTTGTTTCTCCAAATTTAACTGTTTACACTTGAGGAAAAAATAATTGAATAATAATGCTTCTCTTGAGCAATTCCCGCCCCCCCCCAAAATCGTTCTTAGAGCTTTCAAAATACCCTGCAGCTAAGGGGCCAAGCCATCTTGGCTAACTGGCTGGTGGGCCCCAGGGCGTGCACCGATTGCATAATCCACCCCCCTGTGTTTCAGGCACCTGGCCAGACGGCAGGGCCGGCTCACCCCCACCCAGGGCCTATGGAGGCTGCAGTCACCTGCCCGGCAGAGCCTCCTGAAGCCTCAAGCTTTGTCTGGGTGGTCCTTTCAAGGGTCGGTCAGTAGGAGGGGGAGGGGAAAGCCTGGCCTAGAGATGCCCACACAAGCCTCCCTGTCCTGCTGAGCATGGGTCCAGGAGATGAGGAAGCCATGCAGGCCCTGTTGGCTCAGGCATCTGGGTGGATGGAAGCTGAACCGTCCAGCTGAACCAGGAGAGGGTGGGGCAGGACTTGCGAGGGGCGTGGGGCTCAGCTCGTCCCAGGATGGACCGGTCACCAGCCTGAGGAGCCTTGTCATACCTGATGAATGAAGCCAGAGGCAGGAGGACATGACGGGCGCACTGCCAGCCCACCACTGAGACCCAGCTTTGGGGCTCCACTTTCAGGGCAGGTGCTGCCCCCCGCGTGCAGCCCTGGGCCCCGTGCAGAGCACACCCATTGCCTGCCTGGTTCTGCGGAGGCGGCCGCCAGGGGAGACGCCCTTGGTAAGGACAGGGCCCTGGGCGTGGGCAGTGACCTGGGCTGGGATCAGCCCCTGGGTGAAGGGGGAGGAGGGAGAGCAGGCCTTGCCAAGACCCCAGTCCTTCTCATCCTGCCTGTCCCCCTACACTGCGGCCGTGTCCCAGAGCCCCATTCCACCCCCAGGGAGGTCCAGGCTCAGCTCTGGCTCACAGGCAGGCCGCTCGTGCCAACGCTCCCACACTGACCTCAGGGTAGCCTCCCACGTCGTGCACATCGAGTCCCAGGAAGTGGCCGAGCCCGTGAGGCATGAACACGGCTCCCAGGTGGACCTGGACCATGGCGTCCACGCTGCCGGTCAGGAGGCCGATGCGGGTCAGTTCCTCCAGGTGGATGCGGTCGGCCAAGCGGTGCATGTCGGGCCACCAGACACCTGGGGCTCAGAAGGAGGCTGCGATGAGCTGAGGCCTCTGGCAGCCTGGCCAGGGCTTCCCAGGGCAAGGTTGCAGGGAACACAGGAAGCCCTTGCACTGGCTGAAGCTGGGGAGTCTGAGGTGAGGGGCAAGAGCGATGCGGCCCAGGCGGTCCCCCTGCAGGGCTCTTTCAGCGCAGCTCTGGACCCGAGACCCCTCCTCTCTCTCCACTGTGCCCTCGGGGCTAGGCTCCTCTCATCCACGGTCACCCGCAGGGGCCCAGCTCCTGTGGTGTGCTCCCAGGGCCAGGGGAGCCCAGTAAAATCTTTGGCACCAGGAGGAGAAAAGCATGTGTCCCCAAGAGCCGAGGTGGGGCAGCCTCAGTGAGCCCTAGACAGAGGCTCAGGTGTGGGTGGGGGAGGGGCGTCCCTGCACACCCCCGCATGGGGGGCTGAATCATCCTTGGAGCCGCTGTGGGGAGCAAAGGTTTCTGGGGTGAAGGTGCAGCCGGCACAGCCTCCCCGGCAAACCGGCAGGGGTCTGTGGCCCTGTGGCTACCAGCACCAGGTGACCATCTCCGTGGTAGCCCAGATGTCCAAACCCTGGGCTCTAATCAAACTCATCCCGGCCCCATGTTTCTGGGGCAAAGGTCACCATGGAGAGCATCCCCAGGCACCGAGTTCTGAGGAGTGCAGGCTCTTTGGAGCTGCCTGGCCCCCAGGGAGGCCCTGAGGGGCTGGAGCCTTAGGCCCTCAGGGAGCAGCCTCCAGGAGCCTCGCTGTCACTGGGGCGTGGCCGCCTTGCCCACTCGGCTCCACGAAACGAGGGCACCAGGTGCTCAGACTGAGCACAAGAACCTAGACTGACAATGCTCCCTGCCCCACCTTAAGAGGGCAGAGTTGGGGGCAGGCCATGTGCCAGCCGAGGCCAGCAGCCCTGGGACGAACGGGGCCAGGAGGACAGGGTGGGACCTGCACCCAGAAAGAGGGCCAGGGCTTGACCCTGTGGCCCCTCCATGTGGGGCGTAACCCTGGCTCCCAAGGGGTCACTCAGCCATGCCCTGATGATCTCAGCTACAAGAGGGGAGCACTGGGATTCCACACCCCAAGGGGCCTTGCTGTGGATCCTGCACTGGTGAGGGGTGGGCCACCAGGATCCGAGCCTCTGGGGCTGGCAGGTAGCAGATGATAGGCCTGAGAGGTAGAGGGAGATGAGACACAGGCCCTCCCCTTTCAGACACTTGCTGGGCACCAGTCCCCCAGGTGTCCCCCTACCCTGCCAGAGACAGTGGGCCCATGTTTGGGGTCTTGAGCTGGCTGGAAACCCAAGGCTGATCCAACCTCTTGAACCCAGGACCCAGGTTCTGAGCTGGTGGTGCTGCACCGCGATCATCAGGCAGTGGCCAGTCCCCGGCCCAAGACACAGGGAGGCCAAGGGTGGAGGAAGCCCAGTCTTGTCCAGAGACACAGCCTCCTTGGAGTCCAGCCCTGTTCTACCTGCCTCAGCCCATGAAGTGGGGGTGGCGTCCTGGGGCCTGGTTACAACCACGCTGGCGCGGGTGGCTGGGTCTGTACCCCTGGGGGTGGAGCCAGTGTGGGGAGCTTTTCTCTGATGGTCTGGCATCCTGAAATAGAGACCCTGTTAACCAGGTCCCAGCTAGGCCGTTCACCTGCTGTGTGGCCTAGGCAGGCCTCCACCTCCAGGAGCCTCAGATGCTTCCTTTGTCAAAGGGCCATGACACCGGCTGCAGAAAGCTGGCTGTAGAGCCTCTGGCATCTACTGGGGACCAGCTCACTAAGCTCCCCCAAACTGCCACTGTTCATCCATCACGTGTGGCCAGTCAGACCCTAGGTTCGACACTTTATGATCAGTGCGTCCCTGGGGCACAAGCCAAGCCTGCCCAGCCTCAGCCACCACTCTTTTCCTAAGACTGACTCACCCGCCTCGCCCTCCTCGGGCCAGGGACCCCTGCCCCAGAAGCACACCTGAGGGCCCTGCACGTCTGACCCTTTGCAGAGCCGGCTGGCCTGTGACCCTCCTCCTCGAGGTCTCAGCGTACACATCCGCCCCTCCTGGAGTGACCTCCCCCATCGCGACCGCTCTGCTGTCCCGGCCACTACTGTCTGCACCTTGTTCCCTGCACAAGCATGCTCACTTGCTTCTAGGGTCTCTCCACCAGGAGGGCGGCTGCCCCTCCAGGGCACACCAGGAGGGCAGAGCGGGTGCTGGTCCAGTGGTGGACGTGCAGCGCGCTCTTTCCTAAGGCCCGCCCCTGCCCAGGGCCTCTGGGCCTAAGAGTAAGCCCCCAAGTAACCCTGCAAACTCCGCTCCCATCACTCAGCCTGGCCCCGGCGAACCTGGGAAGGGCCAATGCCCCAGGGCAGCTCCATCTCTCTCGGGCAGGGCCTTTTCGGGTCGCCAAGCGAGAGGCCCGGGAAGCAGGCTGACTTCAAACCTGGCTACCTTCCACAGTGCGGGGCTGCGGTCTCGGCCGGGCCCAGGCAGCGGGTGGGAATCAGGTATAAATCAAGCTCCGTGCTGGCAGCTCGGCTCCCCTCCTGTCCTCGCGGCCCCTCGTGGGGGCCGGACGTGTGGGCCCCGGCGGTCCCCGCGGCGCCTGTAGTCTTCCTTGCCTGCGCGCCCTTGGGGAAGGCCGTGCACACGGCTCTCTTGGCCGGGAGTGGGAGTTTCTGCCTGTGTGTGGTTAGGGTTGTGACAGTGATTAAACCTCCAGCAACTTGGCCCCAGTGTCTGGCCCGGATGGTGGTTACAACACCCACGGCCAGGGCAGGGGCCCCTGAAGTGAGTGGAGGTTACTGTCCCCGGGCGAGAAGGCAGGGGTGGGCACAGACCAGAGGGTCTCCCTGCCCGCCTAAGGCCCCGACGCCCCGGCTCCTCAGCCTCTGCAGCCCGTGGGCACATCTGAGCCCACAGGCCTGGCCAGGAGCATCGGGGGGCCCCCGAGTCTGCTCACACTGGGGATACCGCTGGAGATCGTGCTGCAGAGACCAGGTCATCTGCCCTGCCCGCCCTTCTACCGCCAGCAAGCACCGAATCTCATCCTCTCTTCCCGAAACCTCTCCTGACCCCGGCGCCTCCGTGGGCCCCCACCTCTCCTGGACCCTTGCCTGGCTCCTCCAGACTCCTCACCCCGCTGCCTCCTGTAAACGGCCGGGACACCAGGCCATCTCTCTGGAGCACAGGTCAGACCAGGCCAGTCCCCGCCCCAAGGACAGAGCCCCAAGCTCCTTGGAATGGCTTCCCTCTCCAGCTCCAACCCCACCCACTCCTGAGGTGCCCCTGTGCCTTCCACCTGCCACTCCCTCCGCTGGGACACCTCACCTTGCCAGTCTCACTGCCCGGCCTCCTGTGGGCCTCTGCGGAGGCTTTCTCCAGGAAGCCCTCCCTGATTGCCTCTTCCCTTGCTGCCCGAGCTGGGCAGGGCTCGGTCTCTGAACCCCGAGAAGGCGGGGCCCTCTGCCCTGCTCCGAGTCTGACAACCACGTGGCCTGACCGGGAGCCCCAGTCTCCCCGTGGCTCTCTTGCAGCCTGTGCTGTGACGTGATGGGCCCAGGATTCACGTGTGCCCCCAACCCCGCTCCTCTGTGCACTCGGGCCCAGGGTAGCAAGGCGGCATCTGCGTTTGCACTGCACCACCTGCCCCTTGGCTCAGAGGGACCCGAGGCCTGGGGCCCAGGCACCACTACGTATCCCAAGCAGCCTCAAGTCACCGACTGCCCTTTGTGCTCACCTGGCCCCCTCGGACCACACCTTCCCCTGATGGGCCGGGAGCCTGCTGGGCCTGCTGCCGGGGCGGGCTCCTGGGAGCCTCGGCAGCATCCATCACGGCCTTGAGGCCTCCTGCCCAGAGCGTGACAGGCCTGGGGGCTCCGAGGCCCTGAGCCGAGCCGGGAAGGCAGCGGAGGGCCCCTTGAGCTACATCCTCACAGCCCATCCAGACAAAGAGCTCACTTCATCTGAAGACAATGGCCCTCGGGGGATGACCGCGCGCCAGGCCCTGGGGGTGCAGGAGGGAAGGCTCAGGGCTGGGGTCCCAGGGCAGGCCCCGCGGGCTGCAGGGAAGTGTCTGGCAGGCCATGCTGGCGCGGGGCGGAGGGCTTCCAGCCCACCCCGCCACACAGCCCTGCCTGCTGCCAGGACCTCGGGGGACCCACTCACCCTGCAGAAGGGCAGGGGCAGCACACGCCTGGGCAGCAGGCACCACGATGCTGAGTTAAGCATGACCACCCCACGCGGTCCCCATGTGGTCCCCCACCCCAAACCCTGGCAGAGAGGCCAGGGAGGGCGGGAACTCCCCCACTGCCCTTTGGCCAGCAGAGGGGCCTCTCTCAGGCCAGAGGGGGGACACAGTGCCTTTATCAAGCACAGTCCTGGCTCTGCTGGTTTCTGCCCTAAGGTGCCCCTGGTCTGCATGGCATGCTGTCCCACTGCATCTGCCTGCTGGGCCTCTGTGCCCAGCACCATCTCTAAGGCTAGGCCTCCAGGGGAGTCCAGACACTGCAGCCCCTGCCCCCACCAGGGAGGGAGGCAAAGTTGGCAAAGGGACCCTGACCAGAGTCTGCAGAACGAAAGACCCTGCCCCGACCAGTGGCCAGCTCGGACATCGACTCTGGTCCCTGCCCTGCCCACAGCACCTCCTCCTCTCGTGGGGACCAGGTGTCCTATCAGCAAGCCCATGGGAGCCCGTGGAGACAGGCGGTCAGCCCAGGATGGGCGCCTGCTCTGACGCGGAAGCCTTGGAGAGATTTGCTTGCATGGGCCAGAAGCCGGCACGTGGCCAATGCACCGACCCCCCACCCCGCTGCGGGGCCAGCGCGGGTGGCGCTTCCCCCAGGTGCCGCCACTGCCTGGCCGGCCCTGCTGCTCTTGTGCAGTCTCTGAGAGAGCTCAGCCCTCCTTCCCAGGCTGCCTCTGCGTGGCAGGCGGGACACTACCCCCCGGCCCCAGGCCTGCCTTGCTCAGGATCCCTGTGTGCTCCAAGCACCGGCCCCTGCCCCTCCTCTGGGCATCTCGCTGTGACCCCGGCTGTCTCGATTCACTCGTCCCTGGAAGGCGCAGGAAGGAGTCACACAGTCTCTGCGGGTGTTTGTCTTGGCCCAGGAGCCAGGCCCACAAACCAGGGGCATTTCCGCTAGGACCGGGCACGGGGCTGACCTGGCCACGGCCTTTGTGCTGCTGTGGGGGGTATGGCTACCCCCTCTGAGGGCAGCGCTGTGAGCATAGGACCATGCGACCCCCAGGGAGCAGCGTGTCACAGCCTTGAAGAATGGGGCGGGGGGCACGTTGGGGGCTCTGCTCCCTTCCCCTCCACACGGGAACCTCGAGGCCCCAGTGCAGGCCAGGCCTGTGCCCCGCCGTGTGCTGGGGGAGGCCTGCCTCACAGTCCCCAGGGACCATCTCAGCTGAGTCTGGCCTGGCGGGGCCTGAAGCCTTGTAACCGCCCCCAAAGTGACACCGCCAGGCAGTCCCATAGGACCTTGGTGCTGGGACCCTTTTCAGTTCAATGTGTGGCCCCCGGGACTTGGCTGTGGACCTGGCCACTTTCTGAGCAGAATCGGGGTTGCTTTGTTGATCGACTGAGCCGGCCAGGACAGCAGCTGGGGACGTGCCACCCAGAGCCTGCCCAGGACCACCCTCTGTACCACGGCCTGGAGCCAGGCTCGGGTCCACACAGGTCCCTCTATGCTCCTGGAGGGACCTGCCATGGGCTGTGGGTGCACCAGGGTCTTGGGGCCACGCACCTCCAGGCACTCCCACTGGCCCAAACCTTTTGCTGCAAGTGAAACGCTTATCACTTAAACGACCGATGTTCAAAGCTGAACAGAACCTTCCACTCCTTCTCTCCCTGGGGTAACGCGAGGATATCAGGAGGAGATGGTGCCCCTTGCTCGGGGTGACGGCTCCACACAGGCGGAGTTTTACAGGTAACAGGTGCCAAGTACCTGGGTTTAAAGGTCAGAAAGTATAAAAGGCTCCCGGGGAGCACCCTCCCTCCTCGCCACGGCCCGCCCAGTCTGTCTGGCTGGCTCCCTTCCTGCCCCTCCCCCTGTGGATTTACAAGCACTTGTGAATCCACGTTCTCACCGCCCTTGCCCTCTTCTTTATCACCTTTTGTGAATTCACCCCCTCCTGCGCCGCTCTGTCTTTATGCAACAGTCCGCCCTGGAAGCGTCCACACTAGCCCCTACCTAGAGAACTGCTTTTTAAACACAGTTAGTGCAAGATGCTCTTCTCTTCTGCAGCCGCCACACCAGGCCAGCCCCGTTGATGCCGTCAGCTGCCCCGAGCTGAGCTTTCAGGTTTCCTTCCTTGTGTCCTTTTTCGTGTGTATCTGAGTTCCTCATCATTGGACTCATCTGATCACCAGCCTTTGTTCCCGCTGGACAAGTGAGAGTGCGGGCCCGTCACCCCTCCCCGGCTCCCTGGCCTCTGGTGGCCCCGGCACTGATGGGGGCGTCCGGAAAGCCCTGCTCACAGTTCGCCTCCTCGGAAGGCGGCAGTCGCTGATGAACCCTCACAAGCAGCACTTGGCCGGCAACGACTGGATACGGGGTGGCAGGGGCTCCAGGCGGAGCCATCAGATTCTGGGCCCTCAAGGGGCCACACTCTGGGGCCTTTACAGTTTAGGGGCTTAGGATCTTTTCTTCTTTTTCCCTTTGTAAATACAGTAAATTTCCTACATACGAACGAGTTCAGTTCTGACAACGTATTCGTTAAGTCCGACCAAGTTAGCCTAGGTACCTGACTTTTCTAGACAATGCCAGACATGTGAACTAATTTAAGTGACTGGACAGGCGCACGCACATTCGCATCTTTGAGAGCTCGCGACTTGAAGGTTCGTGTGTTGGAGACTGACTATAAAAGTTCCATGAAGAAATACAAGTCTGACTGCCACAGTCTCCCTGATTCTGGTATGAACTCAGAGTCCAACATTCAAGGCCTGTCAGGCCAGGTCCTCAGATGGCCCCACAGCCTCTGCTCATCACTCGCCACACCGGAGAGACACTCAGCTCCTGCCCAACCAGAGGCGAGTGTCCACACTGCCAAGCCCTCGCTGCAGCAGCCGCTGCTGCGGGGCAGGGCAGAGGACATGCTGACATCCCAGCGGCCAGTGTGGACAGGGAGACGCGCAGAAGGAGAAGGTGGGAGGGGATGGGGGGTGGCCTCGGGCTGAGCTCCCTGAACCCCCCCAGCCCTGTCTCTGCTTGGTGGTCAGCCCCCTTTCCCAGGAGTGATGCTGGGGACCTGCTAGCATCTGGGGCCTTACTGGCTGAGCATGGGGGGGGGGGGGGGGGGACAGAGTCAGGTCACTGCAGAGTGCCGGACCTGCTTCTCAGAGGTGCCCCGCCCCCGGCCACGGGCATCCCCTTACCAGGAGGTCCTCCCCCCAGGCCCCACCCCTGCCCTCACCTGGCTTCATGGCACTCATGACGGCCCGGCAGCTCCGCAGCACCGCCTCGTAGATGGCCTTCTGGTCTGGGGTGAACTTGCCGTTGGCGGGGAAGGAGCACGTGATGTCAGAAGCGAAGCAGTAATATTCACCGCCCATGTCGAACACGCTGCCGGGAGAGTGGGGCGTGAGGCTGGTGGGACACTCGGGGGCACCTGTACCCGCCCCAGCCACGCTTCCCTCCTGCTGGGCACTCAAGGCCACCAAACCAGAGACTTCTTGCAACACGGCCTGAGCAGACAGCAGCGTGGGGCCCTCCTGCCCCGCTGTCTCCTCACGGTGCACAGGCAGTAAAGGACCCAGGGGCGCCCGGGGAGGCTCCCGCTCCAGAGCAGGAAGGTTGGGGGGAATGTGGCTGCCCACACACCACACCCTCACAGCCTCTGCTGGCCAGGCCCCTGGATGCCTGGCTGTGGGGATTCCCTGAGGGAGGGGTGGGGGTATCCCCAGGCCCCCACCTGGCCTCCACAGAGGCACTCTGACAGCGCTGCCCCCAACCCCCAGGGGCCACCCTGCACCCAGCATGGGCACAGCTGCAGCCCACAGGGCAATGCTCATGGGAGCCGGACGGGGCCTCAGGACAGATGCACCCGCCAGACAGAAGACGTGGGCTGAGGCATGGCGCCCACCTCTCACAGGCCCCAGGGCTCCAGTGAATACCCCGACCTTGGGGCTGCCCGGCCCCCAGCACCCCCAGGCCACAGAGCAGGGACCAGGAGGCACAGAGGCCGGCGTGCAGAATGTGGGAGGAGGGGAGAAGCGGGAGCCGGGAGCCCCTGCAGGCGGAGGCAGGGCGGCGCTGGGACAGACAGCAGGCTGCTGAGTCAGGAGGCCGGGCGGTCGGGCCTGCCCTCTGGACACCCGTAACAGGGCCCCAAGCCGCAGGGCTGGGTCGGAGTGCGGGGATCCAGGCTCCCACACCCTCACCGCCTGGCCCTACTGTCAAGGGCAGGTGAGAATCCCGCCTCACGCACCCTCCACATGGGGATAAGACAAAAACGAGGGAGGGGCTGCTGGGTCCAAGCTTGGTTCCCACCAGGTTACCCACAGAGAGGAGTGGGGTGTCCAGAATGAGCAGCCTCCCTATCCTGTCCCCTCACCAGCAGGATGCTGGACAGTGGGCCCAGAGCTGGACCATCATGGGGTCAGGGTCAAGTCATGATGCTGATGGTGACAAGACAGTCTGGGGGCATCAGTTCAGCTTCAGGCCCAGGCCACTGCGGTACCTTTGGGACTAGGGGCCCCAGAGAGGGTAGGGGCGGAGGTGGGTGCCGCTGCCCTCTCTGGGTCTGGCTCCGCCCCGTGGGGGGCAGTCTGCAGCCACTGTTGGAAAATTGGAGCCCCGAGGCAGAGCCACACCTGCCATGAAAAGAGCCTCTCAAACCCCAATTCTGGGCTTCCCTGAGAGCTCAGTGGTGAAGAGTCTGCCTGCCAACGCAGGAGACACAGCTTCGACCCCTGGTCTGGGAAGATCCCACATGCCTCGGAGCAGCTAAGCCCACGCACCACAACTGAGTCTGTGCTCTAGAATCCAGGAGTCACAATTACTTAAGTCTGTGTGCCCTAGAGCCCATGCTCTGAAACAAGACTAGAGAGTAGTCCCCGCTTGTCACAACGAGAGAAAAGCCCTCAGAGCAATGAAGACCCAGCGCGGCCAAAAATAAAGAAATAAAATTATTTTTTTAAAACCCCCATATTTCAGTGGTAAACACGACGACTCAGCCTGCAATCCAAGAGCTGCCTGCATGCCTGTCTCAGGGGACCTACACCCTGAGCAACTGGCCCTACAGGTGGAGCCAGGGGTCGGCCATGCGGCCTGATGGCAGCAACAGGGACTCCATAGAAACAGAATTGTTTCTAAAGGAAAGTCGTGAATACTTGGGATCTCAAGACACTCCGCTGGAAATCGAAGTCCCCAGTCAGGCACTTTTTAATCTCCTGTCTTTTTCTGACTGCAAAACATCATAAACTGTCAACAGTGCAAGAAGCACCGGATAACAACTCAGGTGATTCTCAGGTGGTGGTGGGGAGAGCTCGCCCGAACGGCAGGGATCTTTGGGTTGGGTCAAGGTCAGAGACTCTGGGGGACCCACCCTGGGGTGGGCCAATGTGTGTGTGTCTGAGGGCGGACTTGGGGCTCACTAGACGGGACCCGCTCAGCCCGGGTGTGGGAGCCAAGGATCCAAGGGCGAGAGGCCCCAGCAGACACGCCCAGCATCTGCTCCCCAGGACGCTCTGATGCACCAGGGGGTTGGGGCTGACAGCTGTCTGCAGGTTTACTAGTGCCCCGGGACACATTCCCCCTCCCGCCAGCTGGCCAGGAGGGCGGAGCACATCAGAACCCTAAACTTCAGGGAAACCGAGGCTCTGCACACTGGTCTGGCAACGTCTCAGGTCGGGGTCAGCAGCTCAGAGCCCAGAGACGGGCTCTCCTGCCCTCGCTCCGGCACTCAGCCTCGAGCGCCTCAGGGCGGCCCCACATTTAGCATGTGGCTGCCGCCATTGCGGCGGCTTTGCGTCCTCCGCGGCCAGTGTGCAGGCAGGCCTGGGAGTGGAACCGCGTGGGGCCGTGGCCCAGCTTCACCCGGGGAGCAGAGCATTCTTACTTGGGGTCCTTGGAGGCAACAAAGGAAAATGGTCTGTGGTTTGTTGATTCAGAAGGACCAGGAATGGCCTGAGCAGACAGGACAGAGCCAGGGGCGTGGGGACACAGATTCCTGGGGGCCACCACATCAGAAACAGACCTGCAGCAGCATCCCTCCAGGCAGAAAGTTCTATGGGGCTGTGCAGGGCTCAAAGGAAAACAGAAATTAAACTATTTAAAAAGCCAGGAAGCCCACAAGAGCACACCAAATGCTGGAGTCATCCGGAGGAGTGAAAACAGGCCCCTTCCCCGGGGCAGGCACGACTCCTGACCAAGTTCTCAAAAACAAAAACACGGGAGGCGGGGGTGAGCTCCCCGGCCAGTCTGGCTTTATTGTTCAGCTTCTAGAAACCTTCGGCTGTAGTTTTTTTGTTTTAAAATCATCCACTTTAGGGAGAAGGAAGTGTACACCCAGCCGGCCAGCTCCATCCTGCCCAGCGATGCTCGGGCACGGGGCTGACGTCTATTTTTGTGCTCTCAGTTCCCTATCTCTCTGCATTTTTAAAAAAAATCTCCCTCAGAGAGTTCCTACATGTATTAGTTATTCAGATTTCAAGTCGTTCTGGAATCCAGGGATGAAAGCCATCGCTTTTATAAATCATTTCCCTTAGTTCCTCTGTGTCCACTCTGTCCGTCCTCTGAACGCAGGCTGATGACGGAGAATTCGCTCATACTTTGGCTCAACAGAGAACACGAGAGCCCTCCTCCCAGCTGCCTGGGGACACCCACTGGGGACCCTACCATCTCTGGCCGAGTGAACGCGTTATGATAATCTAAGCCATCTGGGGAGGTATTACACATCTCCAAGCAATATGCTGGTGGCTCATTCCTCACGTGTTCATCTGGTTCTATTTCTGGCTTGGAGGAGAGGTTCTGTCTTCCGTTGGCTCCTCCCGGGCAACTTCAGGCCCGAGCTACCTGCCACCATCGGCCCCCCAGGCCCTCCCCAGATCCCCTCCGTCCCCTCCACCCCACTGCGGGCAGGAGGCCTATGAGATGGTTCGGTCTCTGATGCGAGGCCTGGGAAGAGTTTTGGGGGAACTCTGTGATCCTTACGGCAAGGTCACTGTGTACACAGGCTGCAGCTCTGGTTTACTCTCCAGGGCTGTGACCTCGCTCTCAGCTATCTCAGCCGTCAGTACCCAGACAGGCACAGTACACACGTGCCCACGCGTGTGCACTCACTCACAGATCTATTCACCGCAGCGCACCATTTCAGACCCCGACTTGCACCCGCCCCAGTCGGCGTTCTGGACCAGGCTGGGGGATTTCTGAGCTGCAGGAATCTCCTGCTTCCCCTCCAGACCTCAGCCTGAGACAGAGAGGAAGGCGAACTGGTGACTTTCCCACTGGTGGTGGCCACACAAGGCCCACGGGTCACCGCCAGCTCCCAGCCAGACCTTCCGCGTGGTGACGAGCCCTGGGACAAAGGCCTATGCTCAAAGCCCTGGGGCTGACTCCCCAAGCCGACCTCTTCCCACTGCCTTCTGGGCATCCCTGCTCCCCATCCCAGCCATGGGATGGGTATGTGGGGCCCGGGCAGACAGGAAAGTCATCCAGGCAACCAGCCCCAGGAGCCCCGAGCCAAGGGTTGGCACGTGCTGCGGGCCTCCCATGTGTCTGGATGGAACTGCTGTTACCTTTCCGCAGAGGACGTGGGGAGCGGCGGAGGACGTGGGGAGCGGCAGAGCCCCAGTGCGGGCCACGACCCCAGGAAGGACGCTCCGCAGTCTCTAGCCCCATGTGTGGGTGGGACGCGGCGGCCGCCCAGCCCTGGGGCTTCCTGCCGCCACAGGCAGTGGCCTTCCCGGGGCTGGGGGAGGCGGTGAGTCGGCGTCACGCGCACAGCACATGCTTCGTTCCACTTTTCGGTAAGCAGTGTCCCATGGTGTCTGCGAGCACCCCGGCTGACCGGGTGCTTTCACACTGTGGGTTGTGGCGTCAACCATGTGGGATGCAGGGGCAGCAGCATAAACAGGCAACACAGGGCAGACCCCACGGTGAGGGCGCTTGGTTATTTTCCAGGCGTATCTGCTTGCCCGGTACTGCATTAGAATGCAAAGGCTGCTTCAACCCAGACGGCGGGTTGAAGGCCACGATCACTGGTCTGGACAGATAGCTGACCAGGGCCTGTGCCTTCCTGAGTGTGTTCTCTTGCCCCAGGACTGGGGCATGTCCCGAAGACCATCAACTCCTCAGGATGGGGCTGGCTGGTGACTATATGGCCCACCAGGCTCCTCTGTCCATGGGAGTCTCCAGGCAAGAATACTGGAGTGGGTTGCCATTTCCTTCTCCAGAGATGTCCTCTAAGGAGACAGCAAAGTCGGGGGAGTGGTGTCCTGGGCTGGGCTTGGAGGAAACACTTGTTCTCTAAAGCTGACCAAGGCTTCAGGCACCAAGACAAGGGGAGACTTAGGGACCCCTCATTGTGGCCCCTCTGCCAGCTGGGGAGGAGACCCAGGCAAGACTTGCCTGCCCCCAGGAAGCAGCACACAGATGCCAGACAGATGTCAGACCAAGGGGCCCCCAGGAGCAGGCAGAATTGTTCCCACTCCTGCCAGAGGAGCCCCAGAAATGCTAAGGGGACTGCTTGGGCCCCGAGTGAGCAGCAGGCACCCAAAGCCTGTGGAGGTGGGGGTGGATGTCTGTGATGAAGATGCAGGCTATAGCCCCAGGCACGGTGTGATGGAGGTAAGGAGGGGGGAGCTCCCCCAAGCAGTTTAAACTAATGTCTAGTCCACATCAAACCTGTGGAATGATCAGGGAACTAACTGGAGAGCAGGGCAGACAACCCACTCCAGTATTCTTGCCTGGAGAAGCCCACAGACAGAGGAGCCTGGCAGGCTACAGTCCATGGGGTCGCAAAGAGTCGGACACGTTTGAAACGACTTAGCGCGCTGAGTGGGGTTGGGACAAGCCTCTCCCCCACTAACCAGGCCAGCCAACCGCTCCTAGGCCCCAGAACACAGAGAACACAGCCAGCAGGGATGAGCCTGGCCGGCTGGCATGTCCTGAAACAACGCTGCCCTCTTCTGGCCAGTGCTGGGAGGTCCGGCTTGCCACCCACCAGCCACATCCTGCCTGCAGCTGGGCAACCCAGGCCCAAGCATGCTTCGACTGGGGCATCTAGAAGGTTCTGAGGGCAGCCACTGGGCTCCCTACCCCAGGAACCATCCCCCTGCTACCTAATCAAATGGTGGGAGAGGGAGGCGGTGGCAGGTGAGGAGGGGTTGTCCCAGCTGTTTTCCAAATCAGAGCCCAGTGGAGGCAGACCCTGGACCCTCCCCACCTCTGCCCTCTGGGGTGTGCCTGCTGCGCCCAGGGGGAGGCGGGGAGTCTAGCACAAAAGAGGGCCCAAGTCTGGGTACATGGCTTCCTTGGGGACAGTGGCGCCCCCTGGCCCATGGGCAGGGCCCTAGCCCTGGGTGCCTCCATCCACCACGGAGGCTCAGGGAGGGAAAGCCCAGGCAGGCTCTGGGCGGACGCGCCAGCGCTTGAGGGCTCAGATGACGACGGAGGACGATGAGGACGGTGAGGACAGTGACCTCGCCGCCACAGGCTCAGGGCTGATCTGGTGGGGAGGGGTCTTCCGGGGCTCCCACCCAGGAAGACTTCTGATGGCTTCAGACACGGTCCGCTGTGTGAGCTTGGGAAGGGTATTCATCAGAAGTGCACCACACTTCTGGGACCGTGTTTTAGAAGGTCTGCTTGCTTTTGTCTTAAAACAAAAACAGAAAGCAACTAATGGCTTAAGAGGAGAGCGACTTAGTGATGGGGTTCATGGAGAGCCCTGAGGGCCACAGCAGGAAAAGGGCTCTCTCAGAGGCGACAGCAAAGCCCTGGGCGGCCCCACAAGAGGCTGTGTGCCTCTAAACCAGCCGAGAGGGAGGTCCGTGGGGACCCGAGGCCACATCAAAGTCCAGTCGTCGTCCCCCCCACACCCTCGGATCCAGGCAGAGCAAGTCTGGCAGCATCCAGCTGATATAAACGGGG
Organism: Muntiacus reevesi; assembly: GCF_963930625.1. Lineage (NCBI taxonomy): Eukaryota > Metazoa > Chordata > Mammalia > Artiodactyla > Cervidae > Muntiacus > Muntiacus reevesi. The sequence goes on from NC_089250.1 coordinate 255,936,727, forward strand.
GTGGGCGGGGCTGGTGTGGTGTGAGGAGTGGTCCTCAAAACCCCCCTCTCAGCTCTTGGGTGATGCCTCTGACATGGAGTAAGAACCAATGCATCTGATAAACAGGCCCCGATTTCCGGGCCCAGCTCCCAGGCAGCACCTGGTATTGGAAGGACAGAGGAGTGGAATGCGGCGCTGGCCAGCTACATGCCCTACCCGGCGCAAGCCTCGAGGACAGTTTAGGGGCTGAAAACAGAGAGCAGGCAACTACATGACCTGAGAGTTGTGTGAATAAACCGGGGTTGTCTTGCGCTGCGCTGGGGCCTCTTGCCTCTAGTATCTGTCCGGAAGTGCTGCTGGGAGGTGGGCCTCAGGGCACAGGTGCGCTGCTGGCTCTGGGAATTCTGATATGTAGCAGCAATCCCACCAGGGGCCCCCTGTGCAGGCTCCATGCTCAGCCTTATGATCAGTGAGTCCTCCCGGAGCTGGGTGCTCTCACCCACAAAGATGGATGGAGAAACAGGCTCAGAGGGGTGATCACTCAGCTGGGCACGGGGGTGTGGGGGGGTGGCGAGGGGGGCAGGGATTTGAGCCAGGGACCTTTGCTCATCACCACACTCCTGGGGCTGGAGGGAGAGGGATGCCCTTCGGCATCCACTCCCCACCTTCTCCAGCAGAGTCTGACTGCCCTGGACCAGCTCCTGGCCCCCAAACAGCCCCATTCCTAAATGTTAAAGATCTCTGGGGCATTTTCACCTGACATCAAGGAACTGAGACCCAGAGCGTACCACAGGATGGGTGCCTGGAGAACAGTCGTAGCTGAGAGAGACACTCAGGTTCAGAAAAATTCTACACCAGGCTCATATTTTGGTTTCATACCTTATGCTGAAGTGCTGTGACTTTTATGTTGGGATAACAGAGTGATTTATTATTTACCGAACACAGTAGGCGCTCGGCAGATCAATTTCAATAAAACAATGGATTATAAATGCTGCCAGCAATCTGGCAGTAGCAGTAATCAACAAAACATGTTGTTCTAAATGCTGCATAATAAATTGACTATAATAAACTCATAATTATTCTACTGGCTACATTTCAAAGTTAGCACTAGAAAAATAAAATCACCCATTTGGGCTTGGCATCAACATCTGTGGGATTCTCTGGATCACTCCTGACTCTCAAGCAGCAGGAGACTCGGGTGCCACACGCTGCCCAGGAGGGTCGGGGACACAGCATCCGGACGCGTGGAGGCCCGATGCACAGCGCCCCTATTCAGCCAGGCCCCAGTGTGCCAGGCGCCCCCGGAACACAGCTGCAACAAGCCTCTCGTGGGTGAGGACTCTCTTGGGACACAGAGAGAGGAGAAGCAACCACTTCCTCCGGGCTGTGTGAACTCACAGAGAAGACAGACTCGGAGCCACATGGCCCCGACGCAGGACCCTCCGCAGGGACAGCTGTGGCTGCTCGTGTGACCCGGGCTCTGCCCGCCTGGGGACTGGGTTCCCACGTCCTGGCTCAGCCAGAGCAGGCTGCAGAGTCAAAAGCGTTAGGACATGTTCTAGGAGGCGTGAGTCCCTGAAGACACCAGTTGGTCTCCCTTTGGGGCCACCAGTGACCCAGCTGTGGCCCAGAGGGTAGGCCCCCTCTGTTTCCCTAGTCTCCAGCTGAGTCAGGTTGGAGGCAGCTGACCCCTCCCCCAAATCCCTCTGGCTCTGCACCTGGACGCTCCATGGGTCTCAGTGGCTCCGCTACATGTGGGGGGGTGGGGGGGAGTCTGGTGGGAGGGGGAGACACCCACTTCATGGGATCAGAGTGAGCGAATCTCCATCATGAGCGGCACCTCGTGTCAGGCAGGGCCAGAACCCCATCCAGGCTGCTGCACCCCCTTGACCCCCACGCCAGGAAGGGCTTCAGACTCTCCGGGGGTGGAGCGAGCAGTGAGCGGGGCTGCAGTGACCTCCGTGACCACGCTGGTGTCCCCCTCTGCGTGGCCCTGTCCCCGTCCTGTGGGCCCAGGTCCCTGGGAGCGTGTGTCCACCAGCACTTGTGGTCCTGACATGTTCCCGCCACTATCCCGCGCAGGGCCGAGTGCTGCATGCCATCTCCACCGACAGACAGTAAACTCAGGCTCAGAGAGAATCCGGAGGCTTTGCTTCCTCCCAGAAGCCTGAGCTGGGCTCCTGCCAACAGGGTCCTGAGCCAGAACATCCCATCCAGCTACTGACCCCGGGCGAATGGATACCATAGCCAGTGGCGCTGGGGCGCCCTGGGGCAGGGGGCACCCTGGGCTTGGGTGGGTTTCTGAGAACACTGGGCAGTGACAGCTCGGGATGGGGTGTCTCTCGGCTCAGGTCCCCTGATGGCTGTGGGCGAGGGCCCCCCATGCACAAGTTCCCCAACTCCCAGCCTGAGGTTGGGTCCTGGCCAGTGTGCAGGCATGACCAGAATATGAGCGTGGGGTCAAAGCCTCACAGAATGGCACATATGAACCGAGGCGGATGAGGGGCCGGATGAACTGGTGCTGGTGGGAAGTGGGACAGAGGGGCTCAGTTGCCTTAGCAGCAAGAGGAAAAGAACCAAGGGACCAGGTAGGGCAATGTGCTACCTGATGGGAAGAACTGACTCATTAGAAAAGACCCTGATGCTGCGAAAGACTGAAGGCGGGAGGAGAAGGGGACAGCAGAGGATGAGATGGTTGGATGGCATCACCGACCCAATGGACTTGAGTTTGAGTAAACTCCGGTAGTTGGTGATGGACAGGGAGGCCTGGCGTGCTGCGATTCATGGGGTCGTGAAGAGTCAGACACGTCTGAGTGACTGAACTGAACTGAGGCCAATGTGCACCAGCTCTCCTGCCCACACCTGCGGGTTGGTGGCCATGGTGAGATGTCTCAAGGGCAAGACAGAAGGCCCCGTGGAACTTGTGGCCTCTGGGCGGCTCTCAGCCTCTGGCCTGGACTGGCCCTGCCCGACATCTGGGTGGTGGAGAGAACAGGCGGGGAATACAAGTGCCCATGAGCTGAGGACAGGGACGCTCCAGGTCAGTAGGGTGTCCATGGCCCCTGCCAAGGCCAGAGGGGCCGCTCAGAGTGGAAGGGTGTATGCCCAATGGGAGCCCTACACACTGGGGAGTTGGAGGCTGTGGGGCCTGCCCACATATGCTCAGTCAGTAATCCATGAGGAGCGGTGGCACGTGGGCAAGCAGTCCTGAGGGTCAAGCACCCCCTCTGACCTCCTGAACAAGTGGCCGCTCATGCCGAGGCGTCGTGAGGCAAGAGCCGGCAGGTTCAGAGGGCGGAGGACTCCCTAGGGGTCTCCCTTGCTCCAAACTGGAGACTCGAGCTGGAGACGCGAGCACGGTGGGTGCTGGGTCACGGCGCAGGTCCTCCTCTGAGGTGGGGCCCTACCCTCACAGCACTTGGCCCCCGCTCCCCTCTCAGGGCCTCCTTGGTCCTGGAGAGGAGACAACATGGAGGACAAAGCCTTGGCAGAGAAGTCTAGACCCAGACCAGGCCCAGGGACCGTGCTGTGGCCAGCCTTCCCGGGCTGGGGCCAAGGGGCCTCCATCAGCCACGCCTGGGGTTGGGTCCCACCTGGGCCCCACCATTCACACGCCAGCCAGGGGAGCTGGGGGCTGGCCCCACTCACCACATGTCTCCGTCTTGGATGGTCTTGTCGTTGGGGGCCCCGGCGTGTCCGTAGTGCAGCACGGCTGAGTTCTCACCACTGCGGAGCATCAGGGGGAGGTCAAGAGCCCATTCGCACCCAGCGGGCCCCAGGGGCCGGCGCCCCAACCCCTGGCCCCGTGGGCAGTAGCATACCCTGCAGCAGAGGCCCAGGGCCAGGTGGACCCGGCCAAGAGCCTGAGGCGGGGTGACGGGCACGGTGGCCCTGGCGTCCTGCAGCCACAGAGCTGGCGGCTGGCCTCTGGGCTGCTCAGGTAGGTGCCCTTGGGGCTGAAGATGTGGGCCTGATGTGGCAGCAAGGGCCTGCAGGCCAGGGGAAGGGATCCCAAGGAAGCTGGGCATCCTGGTGGCTAAACGGGGAGGGGAGGCCCAGTGGGAAGGGCCGGGACTGTGTCGGGGCTGCATGGAGATTGGCCGGGCTGGGCCAGAGCCGCAGCCAGGGAGCCAGCGGCTGCCTGCTCCTCAGCTTGAGAGCACTTCCCTAATGAGCGATACCTTTAAGAAAAAAGGACTTTTTAGTCTGTCCAAAGGAAAAAAAAAAAAAACCCACCTGGGTATAATATTTATGGCCCCGTTCAGGAGTCTCAGGAATCATAAAAGTAGAAATAATGATTTTTCTCTCTATCCACCAGAGAAGAACATTTCCAAGGACTGAGATGTTCACATGTATTATTCATGTGCCAAGGACGTGTATGCCAGCAGAGCTGCCGGCTCCATCCTGGCTGGGCAGAGGCCTGACCCTCTGACCCAAGGGGAAAACACAGGGAGATGAGATGGGGTGAGCCTGGGGGACTGGGAGCCCCCCCAGTCAGGACGTGTCCCTCAGAGACACACAGGTCTGCATGCTCACGGCTATGAGCTGCCCCACATGCATGGTCACCTCTACCCTGGGCCTGCAGACCAGCCAATGCAGGTCACACACACACACACACACACACACACAGAACCCCCTGCCCCCAGCCACATGTCACACACACACACACACACACACACATACACACACAGAACCCCCTGCCCCCAGCCACATGTCACACACACACACACACACACACATGCACAGAACCCCCTGCCCCCAGCCACATGTCACACACACACACACACACACACAAACCCCCTGCCCCCAGCCACATGTCACACACACACACACACACACACAGAACCCCCTGCCCCCAACCACATGTCACACACACACACACACACACACAGAACCCCCTGACCCCAGCCACATGTCACACACACACACACACACACACAGAACCCCCTGACCCCAGCCACATGTCTCACACACACACACACACAGAACCCCCTGCCCCCAGCCACATGTCACACACACACACACACACACAGAACCCCCTGACCCCAGCCACATGTCACACACACACACACCTACAGTAACAGCCCCCAAGGCAGAGCCCCAGACCCACCCGTGGCTGTGCTGTTCCCCACACAGCCACACACACACATGCACACATAGCCACACACACACATGCACACATAGCCACACACAACCACACACACGCATGCACACACAGCCACACACACACAACCATAGTCTCCTGCCCTGATATAGCTCCTTCCACACACCCTGCACACAGAAGCCGTCACAGTCTGAGGTCATGGCCTAGTCCCCACACGCTGGGAGCTGCTTGTGGAGGCGGAGAGGAAGGCTGGCCCCAGGAGGAGCCACCAGCTGGAGATGGGATGGGAGGGCAAGGCAGTGGTGGGCTGGCTCCCCTCTGCACCCCGAACTGCCCAGGGCGGGCAGGAAGCAACCTCCACTCCCAGAGCCTTAGGAGCGGGGAATGACTTCCAGGCTTATGAGGTGCCGGGGGCAGGAGAGCAAACAGTTGCGTCTAAGCTGGGGGATGGTGGGGTCCCCTCACTCCCCCCCAACTCCCTCTTTCCATCATCCCCACGTGGCCCAGGTGGCTGCTTACCTGCCGCAGATGCAGGTGTAGGAGCTATGGCGCATGCCGCCCCGGGAGTAGCAGTAGTGTTCGAAGAGGCTGCGGGCGAAGGAAGATGGGTCAGAGTGGGGTCACCGGAGCACACGCGCCCCCTACCCCTGTGCAAATCCTCAGCCCAGGCCTCCCTCGGCCGCGCCCACAGGAAGGCCTGAGCTCCGCAGTGCAGGTCAGTGGCTGGGAGCCTGGAGGACACGGGCCACTGAAGCACGGAGGTCAGCGCAGAGAGGGAGCATGGCTGGGGGAGCCGGCCACTTCCAGTGCCAGCCTTTCGGGCCCAGCGGGAGGACAGGTCTGGTCCTGTGGGGAGACGGCCTGGGGTGGGGCCCCCTGTTTCTGCAGGGCTGGAGGGGGCATGCCCCTGCGACTCCCTCCTCCAGTGGTCACATCCTTCCCCCACCACGAGGGGCTGGGTGCACAGCCAGGGAGGGATGAGAGCTCTCTGGACCCCAGTGCGGGACTCACCCGGGGCCCCGAGGCTGACCCTGGGAGGGGTGCGGAGGAAGGAGAACAGGGGCTGCTGGGCTCTGGCCTGGGGACTGGGGATGGGGGGCAGGTCGGTGTATGACAAGCAGGCTGGGTGGGCTCTGGCGGGGGAAAGAGGGGCAGAGTCTGGGGGTAGGCACCGACCAGTTGGTCCCCTAGACAAGCTCCCTCTCTGAGCTGGGGAGTCCAAGAACACGGTCTGGAGGGAAGATGAGAGCCCAGGGCAGGTAGCTGGCAACTGGGAGCCCGCCTCCAGGCTGCGCCCAGACACAGTCAGAGCCAGCGGAGGCGTCTGGGAGCTCGGCTGTCAGCAGAGCCCAGCAACCGTGGGAGTGGAGGGTGAGAGGTCAGAGGGTGAGCCAGCCTCAACCCTGTCCCCCTGGGGCAGATCCTGGGGGTGACTGGTGGACCAGACTCGCCACATCCACAAACGTGAGCAGCGTTTGGAACCCTCAGGAGACCACGCTGCCTAGGGCTCTGCAGAGGCCAGGTCCTGCCCCTGCCCCTCACCACACACCCCAGGACCTGAGCGGGTAAGAAACTGGGCATGGGACTCAGGGTGCCAAGGGCCCCGCCTCTGCAGAACCCAGTGGGGAAAGGGGAGACACTGGGGGGCTGCCCCCGGCCCCTCCCTGAGGCCTCGCCAGAGCTTGGACCCAGTTGAGAAGCAGGTCCAGGTGGACCGGACCCCACCCACTGACCACCAGTGGGGGGAGACCGACCACGAGGCGTGCTCAGAGCCCCGAGGCCGCCTGTGGGCACGCTAAGTGGCAGTTCTGCCCTGCATGTTCCGGGCCTGTTTAAGAGAACGTCTGAACGGAGGAGTCTAATCTTCAGGCACTGTAAACACAAATTAAGTGTAATTGTTATGATTGGGTATAAAGCAGTTGTTATGCAGGAAGGGTTCTGCTCTATTCAGTCAGCTTTCAGACTTGCTTTACAAATCTCACAGGATAATTGGGAATCTGCAAGTGAAATGTTTCCTCAACACAAAAGAATCCAGGAACTGCCAGGGAGGTGAGGAAAGCCGTGTGAGGTACGAGCCGCCCCCACAGTCACAGTGGGAGCGCTCAGGCAGCTGCCGCCGACCTCAGCCTCGGGTACTGAGGCCACAGGACAGCTGGGCCAAGCCCGGGCCCCACGGCGGCTCCACACGGCCTGCCCAGATGCTGGGGCCTCAGACACCGGGACTCCGTGCAGCTGCCCCCCAGAGACTGGGGGATGCTGACCGGCCATGGAGCCGCAGGGCTCCCCTGAGCCTTGGGGGACGAGGCCCTGCCCAGACAGAAGCAGGTCAGGGGGCAGCAGCTGCTCTCCGGGTGACGGGGGCAGACGGGCACAGATGAACAAGCCAGAACCGCTAGAGCAGCCTGGGGGACCGCGGTAGCACTGGCTCCCCCACCTGCTCCCAGTCTCTCCCTGCCCTGTAATCTACTCAACAGAGACAGCCTTCATCGCACGCTCAGGCTCCCACTTAAGTAAAGAAAAGCCTTTTAGAGTAAACGCATGGCTCACGGACGTGCCAGACTAAGGGAAGACCGACCCAGTTTTCATCTGCTAACTGCAGCCGGGGTTGCCTCTGCCAGTCACACGATCCCACACCCGCAAGAAGAGCCACAAACACCAATGCTGGAAATCCAGTCTCCCGCAGAAGGGCTCCAGTCCTTCACATTGAGCTTCAGCACCTGATCCTGTCTCAGGTGAACTTGTCTGACATGACACAAGAACCACCCGATGCAATGGGGGCGTAACAGATACAATGGGCCCTATTTTTGCTCGCACCCCTCAGGGAACCCTCTCCCCAGGAGCTCGGCCCTGGGCTGTGGACACGTTCTGGGGCAAGTGCTGTGGCCCAGGCCCCAAGTCTTAACATCTTTCTGATTTTCAAGGGGTGGGGGTGCGAGGATGCTCCAAACTGGGGCTACAGGCTCGACGTGAGGCTCCTGAATGGCCCGGTCAGAGCTCAGCAGGAACGGGTGTGGAGGACAGATCGCAGCAGCAGCAGAGCCACCTCGGTCCCAATGGATGGCTCCCAGACCAGGCGGCAATGGGAGGACGCTCCGTAAAGACCCACTCGATCTTTACAGAAAAGACGGCAAACTGTGAGCCAAAGAGGGGCCAGCTGCTGCGTAACTGGAGGGGCCGACTACTGATGATACACGTCCACGGCCGAATTCGGCTGTGAGCTACCACTGAGCCCCTCCAGAGCCACGATGAGATGAAGGCAGAGTCCACGGCCAGAAACCCTTTGACCCCCAACCTGCAGAGCTGAAGATTAAATGTGATAAGCAGAGCCATGTCCATAGGAGAAGCAGGGAGGTGAGGCCAGAAGAGGAAGCTGCCAGTCTTGCGAGCCTGGAGGGCTTGGCATTCATTGCCATATGGGGACAGCGAGGAGACCTCAGGCAAACCAGAGTTGGGGGCCAGAACTGAGCTCTCCCCTGACATAACGCCAGGGGCGGGGCAAGGATGTTCCCTCTGCGAAAGGATGGACTTGGAGAAAATTCACCAGCATCACAGGATGCAATGCAGAAGTGTTCCTGGGCTCTGGGAAAAAACAGTGAAGGTTTCCTCAGAATTCGCAGCATAGGTCTGTCCTCCACGGGGTTCAGGTTCAAGGGTGAAGGACTTACGTGGTTTTGGAAACCTTGAAGCCAGGAAATCAACAAAAAACCGAGTCCCTAACCGGTGATACCTGGAGCCAAACCGACAAAGTCAAACTGGTTGGCCGCCCCTCTACCCAGGCAGGAGAGACACATGTACAGACATACGTGTACATACATGTAAATATATGTACCCACACATATACTCACTCATAGGTACGTATACACAACGCACGCACTGGAGAGGAACTCGGGATCTGAAAACAGTTCACAGGAGCCGTCAGACACCACAAGCAGCAGGCTGAGACGCAGCCCTCCAGAACTTCCAACAACAGAGCAAACAGCAGGCTAAGACCTGCCCTGGCACCAGTGCAGCACCACCAGGGACAGGGGACAATCCCTGGCCAGACTGGGGCCGCTGCTGCCTTCCCACCACGACGGCGCAGGCCTAGCCAGCAAGAAACACCCAGTAGCCTCCTGTAGCCTTTGGTGTTTGCGACCATCCCTCAGGGGTAGGAGACGGTTTCCGACTTTGCCAATGAGGAAAACTGCGGGTCAGCGTGGTGATGTGCTATGGTCAGAGAACCTCTTGAAGGAGTCCTGTGAGCCTGGAGTCCATGCAGGGTTTCTGACCCCGATGCCTCTAAACCTCAGGTCTGTCAGTGATGGGGGCGCTGGAACAGCAGCTGCCCGGGCGGGACAAGGCCCTCTGCTCCCCAAACACCAGTGGTGGGTGATGCCGTGCTGGGCCTTCCAGGACTCTGGACTCTGCAGGGAGCCCAGACAGAGCGGGAACGGGTCTGCTAGGACACATGGCCCACCAACCCCAGGGACGACCAGTGGAAAGCTGGAGCTGGTGCTCTGGAAGAGGCCCCTGGGGAGTGGAGACCTTGGAAAAGGAGAACCCGCCGACTAGAGGCAAGGGCGGTTGCAAGGATGGCTGTGGTCGGGGCAGCATCAGGGAGAGGCCACTGTTTTTCCCTCGGAGAGAGTGGCCTTATCAAGGTATGAGATAATTAGCATTTTAATTGGGTAATTGGGAATTCTGAATTGCCTAGCTTGTATGAGGCGTGACTGAGGACATAACATGACATTCAATTAACAAATATTCCCTTTTATTCTTGACATGCTCAATTAGTTGGAGCTTCTGAGTTCCTCAACATCAATTCCTGGATAAAGCACTATATCCTCTCAGCTGTCAAAGCCCTGGCTGCCTCAGACTGCTAATCATCAACATATATAGAGTCGGCATATACACATATGCAATTTTAGACATTTTCTACACAAAAGAAAAAAAGAATGACAATCACCCATAATCAGTTCAGTTCAGTTCAGTACAGTCGCTCAGTCGTGTCCAACTTTTTGTGACCCCATGAACCACAGCACACCAGGCCTCCCTGTCCATCACCAACTCCTGGAGTCTACCCAAACCCATGTCCATCGAGTTGGTGATGTCATCCAACCATCTCATCCTCTGTTGTCCCGTTCTCCTCCTGCCCTCAATCTTTCCCAGCATCAGGTTTTTTTCAAATGAGTCAGCTCTTCACATCAGGTGGCCAAAGTATTGGAGTTTCAGCTTCAACATCAGTCCTTCCAATGAACACCCAGGACTGATCTCCTTTAGGATGGACTGGTTGGATCTCCTTGCAGTCCAAGGGACTCTCAAGAGTCTTCTCCAACACCACAGTTCAAAAGCATCAATTCTTTGGTGCTCAACTTTCTTTATAGTCCACCCATAATCTTCTTCCCACAAAATAACCTCTATCACATATTTTCTTGAACATCTTCTCAGACACTTCTAAACGCAGAAACACAGATTTTAAAAATAACAATTAGCTCACACTTGCAATGGAGCAGACCCTGGTTCAATTCCTCAGTCGGGAAAATCTGCTGGAGAAGGGATAGGCTACCCACTCCAGTATTCTTGGGCTTCTTCCCTTGTGGCTTAGTGGGTAAAGAATCTGCCTGCAATGCGGGAGACCTGGGTTTGATCCCTGGATTGTAACGATCCCCTGGAGAAGGGAAAGGATTCTCACTCCAGTATTCTGGCCTGGAGAATTCCACGGACTGTATAGTCCATGGGGTCGCAAAGAGTCGGACATGACTGAGAGACTTTCACTTTCAAACTTTATTAAAAAAAAAAAGTCACCTTTTGACTGAAGTCTGACACACACAGAAAAGGACCACAATTATAAGGACTGGGCACGATGGCCAGTCACAAAGTGAGCATCTCTGCCCAGCATCCAGAGGCCCTGCCCCATCAGTCTTCACACCCATGGGAAGCCTGACTTCCAAGACTGTGGGTTAGCGTCTCCTGTTTCTGAATTTGATGTAAATGGAATCAAACAACAAGATCTCTGAGTCTGGCCTCCCCGACTGCTCCACGTCACATGGGTGAACCAATCCTCAACAATGAGTCATGGTCACTTGCTCCCTCTCATCGAGGGCAGTGCTCCGCCGGGTGAAGGTGCCCCACTCTATTGTTGGGCATTCATGTTGCTTCCAGATAGTGGCCATCAGGAATAGCGCTGCTGAGGACATTCTCATGTGGTCTTTTGGGGCACATGCACGCATCCCCGTCAAGCACATAGCCAGGAGTAGAAATGCTATGTGTTGCTGGAGTCTGTGTAGGTCTAGTTTTAGCAGATAAAGCCAGTCTTTCCAGGCAGCTAGATCCATGTGTTCACTGGTCTCTTCCACTTCATACCTGTGCACATCTCAATGGCCCCACTCAGGCCAGGATGAGGGCTGGAATGTCGTTCCCGGTCAACAGATACATGTCTACACGACTGTCTCCGTGACAAGACCCTGACACTTCCCCCACTGCTCGCCCCTGATGCACCTTCTCTTGCCTGGTCCACGGTGACAGTGGTGGACCCGGAGCCCCTGCTTCAGCCCTCACCCCCAGAGTGTATCCCTTCAACAATGTAAACGGGCTCCCAGGATTCCTCTGCTCAAACCCCACCTTGCCAAGAGCAATCCACTTCCCTTTCGTTCCCAAGTCTCAGCTCATCTTCTCAATATGCCTCCTTGCTACTCATGGGACCACCAGCCAAGCTCCCACCGCAGGACCACCAGCTGAGCCCTGTCTTTTCTGTCTGGAACATCTGGCCCAGAGGTCTACAGCTTGCTCTCTCTCCTTTAGGCTTCTTCATGTCTCCTCCTCAAGGACACCTGTCCTGAGCTCCCTGGGGAAAGAACACTCCCTCACCAATATCCATTCCTTCATCCATCTATGCATCCCTCCATCCTCTCTTGCCCCCCACTAGGCTGGCTCCTGTCTCTTCTGTTCACTGTAGAACCCCCAGAGCCTGGAATAGTGCCTGGAACACAGGAGATTTTCAGTACAGCTGTTGAAAGACTGAGTAAGTAAGTGGCTGTGTGAGCAGGATCACTGCCTATAATTTACTTAACTCCCTTCACGCTATGAGACATCTAGGTTGCTTCCACCTCCGTGTTATGATGGACACCCGTGGCCATATGCCTTTTTACTATCTTCAGGCTAAATTCCTAGAATTCCTGAGCATATGCACAGTAGTTCTGATCTCAGGGAATGTTCTGCCAAACGGGCCCCAGAAAGCTCACAGGGATTTCCAGGGTCCTGAGCTGTGTACCATGGGGCCTGTCGGCCACTGGACTGAGAGTCTGGCAGGCAAAACAAACAGGATTTCGCTGTCTCATTAACTGGCAAGTTTGAACATGTTTACATGTTCATTTACTCATATTTATTCCTTCCATTCATTTAGAAAACTGAATGTCGGGCTTCCCTGGTGGCTGGCTCAGTGGTAAAGAATCCGTCTGCCAATGTAGGAGTCATGGGTTCGATTCCTGGTCTGGGAAATCTCACATGCCACAGAGCAACTAAGCCTGTGTGCCACAACTACCGAGCCTGCGCTCTAGAGACCGGAAGCTGAGACTGCTGAGCCCACACGCTACAACTACTGAGCCCATGCACCTAGAGCGTATGCTCACAACAAGAAGAGCCACTGCAATGAGAAGCTCGTGCATCCCAACTAGAGAGTAGCCCCCACTTACCGCAACTATAGAAAAGCCCACGCAGCAACAGGGACCCAGCCACAGCCAATAAGTAAATGCAATTATTTTTAAAAATAAAAAAAGAAAACTGAATGTTCACCTTTTCCTTACTGATCTTCAAGGGATTTACATAAGACGATTTGGACCATCATCTACATGGCAAGGGGCTGGCCTGTTCTGACCCTCTCCAGCACCTTCTTTGTCGGGAAGAACAGGGTGCCCGGGGCAGGACTGACTGCTTCCCAGGATGGTGAAAACACACAGGAGGAAGAAACCCTGGATTCCCACAGCACATGGCTTAAGTGGGATAGTCCAGATCTATAAATCCAGTAGCCCTCATAGTCAACAAAAGAGTCCGAAATGCAGTACTTGGGTGCAATCTCAAAAATGAGAGAATGATCGCTGTTCATTTCCAAGGCAAACCATTCGTATCACAGTAACCCAAGTCTCTGCCAAATACCAGTTCTATGATGACCTACGAGACCATCTAGAACTAACACCATAAAAAGATGTTCTTTTCATTAAAGGGGACAGTAATGCCAAAGTAGGAAGTCAAGAGATACCTGGAGTAACAGGCAAGTGTGGCCTTGGAGTACAAAATGAAGCAGGGCAAGACTAACAGAGTTCTGCCAAGAGAATGCACTGGTCATAGCAAACACCCTCTTCCAACAACACAAGAGACGACTCTATTGGACATCACCAGATGGTCAATACCAAAATCAGATTGATTATATTCTCTGCAGTTGAAGATGGAGAGGCTCTATACAGTCAGTAAAAGCAAGATTGCGAGTTGACTGTGGTTCAGATCATGAACTCCTTATTGCAAAATTCAGACTTAAATTGAAGAAAGTAGGAAAAACCACTAGACAGTTCAGGTATGAGCTAAATCAAATCCCCTATGATTATACTGTGGAAATCCCAAATAGATTCAAGGGCTTAGATCTGATAAGAGTGTCTGAAGAACTATGGATGGAGGTTCATGACATTGTACAGGAGAGAGTGATCAAGACAGTGATCTCGAAGTAAAAGAAATGCAAAGAGGTAAAATGGTTGACTGAGGAGGCCTTACAAATAGCTGTGAAAAGAAGAGAAGCAAAAGGCAAACGAGAAAAGGAAAGATATACCCAACTGAATGCAGAATTCCAAAGAACAGCAAGGAGAGATAAGAAAGCCTTCCTCAGAGATCGATGCAAAAAAGAGAGGAAAACAATAGAATGAAAAAGACTAGAGATCTTTCCAAGAAAACCAGAGATACCAAGGAAACATTTTATGAAAAGATGGGCACAATAAAGGACAGAAACAGTTTGGACCTAACAGAAGCAGAAGATACTAAATAGAGGTGGCAAGAATACACAGAAGAACTATACAAAAAAGATCTTCATGACCCAGAAAACCACGATGGTGTGATCACCCACCTAGAGCCAAACATCCTGGAATGTGAAGTCAAGTGAGCCTTAGGAAGCATCACTATGAACAAAGCTAGTGGAGGTGATGGAATTCCTGTTGAGCTATTTCAAATCCTAAAAGATGATGCTGTGAAAGTGCTGCACTCAATATGCCAGCAAATTTGGAAAACTCAGCAATGGCTACAGGACTAGAAAAGGTCAGTTTTCATTTCAATCCCAAAGTAAGGCAATGCCAAAGAATGTGCAATCTACCCCTCAATTGCATTCTTCTCACATGCTAGCAAAGTAATGCTCAAAATTCTCCAAGCTAGGCTTCAACAGTACATGAACCAAGAACTTCCAGATGCTCAAGCTGGATTTAGAAAAGCCAGAGGAACCAGAGATCAAATTGCCAACATCTGTTGGATCACAGAAAAAGCAAGAGAGTTCCAG